>NC_052351.1:22185887-22403070 GCF_009727055.1 Benincasa hispida
CTGCACGATCATGTAGCTAATGACTATGCGATGAGCATGGTAGTCTACACAATCATTTAACACGCAAGGATGCGTTGAGTATCATATACCACGTGATCATCCACCAATTGAGTGCCTACACGATCATGCAGCCAATGCAACACGATCGTGTAGCAAACTTTACACGATCGCATAAATCTAAATGATCGTTTAGCTCTAGCTACATGATGTGACAACCTTCATTTCGTCTACTCCATCTAAACGCACTGCCACCCTTCTTCTTTGTGTTGGGGTTGATGTTCTAAATCTCATAGGGTCTTATAGTTTGTAAACATTGTATGAACAGACACTTATGTGATTAATAATATATGATATTTTATTCACTTTGTCTATAAAATATGTGATATTTTAGTTCCATTAACCACAAACTAATAAATTAACATCCAAGGTTATCATTGTAACTTAAACATGTATGTGGAGACATACAAGTGGATCATGTTTAAGTGATAACCTAAATGGTCTGTAGTAGATGGATAAGGCTGGATACCTTATCCTGGTGACATTACGAGTATGACTCGCATTGTAGGAGCTTGTAAAGTGCTACAAATGATCTGATCTTCATCATTCATCTATTAGACATGCGAGTGGGGATACTGTATATAAAGGAGTTTCTATAAGACCGAACCACGAAATGTTTAGTCTCATTATATTACACTGTTCATAATAGAGACTTACATTTCACCAAGATGACTATAGGTAACATGCCCTGAATCCTGAGTCAGTTGTGAACTCTTGCTATGAGAGCGGTCCTTTGATTTGTATGGATGAGAGTGGCCAAATCGTCGACTCAATAAACCTACCATTTTAAGGATTCGTTTGATTGGGGAGATGGGAACACAGCTACACAAGATGGAATTCATTCCTTCCCTGAAGCAGTGGTAAGTAGATAAATTGCTCCTTTAAGGGTTGATTCCGGGTCTTGAACAATGAGGTGTCATACCCTCTCTTGGCCCAAGAGGGGTTTAGTCATAGTAGTACTATGATCTATTGTTCATTAGAGGGATTAGTGGTACTTAAGGAGTTAGATGTAACTATAGGAGAAAAACAGTAATTTGACCCAACTGTATTTACGAGTAATTTGTGAAAGGTCATCGTACTGTTGATTGGTTATATCCAATGGACACATAAATATATATGTAGTGCGAAGAGTGTAGCTGTCGGTCTTTAGTGGAGTGCCCGACAGTTAACGTATGGTGGATAATGTAATTAAAGAGTTTAATTAATTATTCATGTACCGTTTGAGCTTCAAGCTATAGGTCCATAAGGTCCCCTTGGTGGCTCAAAAGAATTTAGTTGAGAATCAGTTTTTGGGTTAATTTGAATTGTGAAAATTAATAAGATGAATACATAATTAAATCGTTTCAATTATATATGATATAATTGTCATAATGTATTTGATACATTATAGTTTAATGGGAGGAAATAAATATTTGAATGAGATTCAAATATATTTTCTGTGAATGTGATTTATAGTTATTGAATGTAATATAAATATGATTTATATTAAATACCATAAAATAAAGAAAAGAAACTATAGTTTATATTATATATGATACAATATTAAAAATATAGGTTATATGTTATATTTGATATAACATATAGTTTAATATAAATATAATATGATAAGTTAGTTATCATATTTATTTATATTATTTTATTATTTTCAATAATAACTTCTCTCTTTTCTCTTCAACCACCTTAGTGGGTGGTTATTGTTTTTGTGGCAAGAGGAATAAAAGAAAATTAATTTTCTCTTCTTTCTTGACGGCTAACATTGTTGACGGCTAACATTGCAATTTGCTGAACAATTAAGTTTGCAGAAAAGTTTTGCGTGTTTCTCAATCTTCTTCCTCCACACTCAAACTTTCCCTCCTAACCAAAATAGTCAAAGCCCATCATTCCTGGGTTCTCACCCCGAGAATACTAAAGGCTCATTGTGGTAGTTTCCCTGTTACTACTCGAGATATCTTGAAGAAGGTCTTCAAGAGTTGTTGTTTCTGTTTAAGGCTTGTGACTGTTCGAGGGAGTTTTACGAGAAGAAATGTTCTTCAAGGGTAATGTATCTTGAACCCTTTATTTCTTGTAAAAGCATGTTGTAGTAACTTTAAATGCATATCTACTGTTCGTTTACTGTAAATTATGTTTTCAATAATTAATGAAATTTGGATGATCCGCTTCTGCTCAAGGATCTCTTCAAAACGAGTTCCTTCAAATATAACCATCTATTAGAAAATATCTTAAGAATATAGGGTTTGTGAGATGGGCTTGTGTATACTTTAAGCAAAGAAGATATCAAATGATACAACAAATATTTCTGAGAGTTTGAATTCAATGTTGAAAAACGATCGAAATTTACCTGCTGCTTGTCACAGCCCCTTCTAGATTTATCTCTTTCACCTAGAATGAGGCATGAAGACAATAAATACCACTCTTTTGTGATACTTACTGCTTGCCTTGACTTGTTTTACTCACAACTTATAAACTAAGTAAACATCTAAATTCAAATCAAGATTATTTTATTAAAAATAACTCAAAGTTTATACAACTTATTTTAACAAACTCCTAACCAAGTACAACGACCAACTCCTCTTAGAACCATATCCTGTAATGAAACTAAGACAATAGATGCATCTTGTAGTGTGGTAGACCTTAACCTTGCATGGCACACAAAACTCTTCTTTTTCTCTAAGCTGGGAAACCCAAGAGTGATGATTTTAATAGAACATTTGAAAACCTTTTATAAAACTATTTTCAATGCAAATCAATACCAGAATACTGAAATATCTAAATAAGTTCCAAAACATGAGTATTCAGATAAAACATAATAAACAATAGACAGACATGATCATAATATCCTTAAGCACATCAGAGATAAAATCCACATAATTCAAATTCAAGCCCAGAAACCACATCAAGCCCTATACCCATTACCCTGCTAAACTGAGATACATAGTGTTAAGATTGTAGAATCGGTATGACAATCCTCAAGTGATGAGGTGAATAAGGTTTAATCAACTAATTTAATCTTTTTCCTAATGTGAGCTCAATTAAGTAAAGTCACAAACTTTTTGCTAATAAGTAATTGAAACAATAAATTCATGCAAATAAATTTAGTCCAAAATAATCAAGAAGTTAACAATATTACTTTAGAGCACCATATTTGATTCTAATAACAAGATTGTTAATGAATGTAGAAATTTAAGAACTATCAATCAAAATATACAAGTATAAGCAATTAGTTTCAAGGATAAATATTGCAATTAATTTCATGTAATAAATTATAATTAATTTCATGCAATAAATTATAGTTACACATTAACTGCAAAGTTAAAGTAGTATGGGGATAGAGAACTTAGCACAAGAAATTTTTATAGTGGTTCGGTCAAACTCGACCTACATCCACTTTCCCAAGTGCCTCTTGAGATTTTGAATAAGGATCTCACCAACTCTTTCCACAGATTAGAGCCCAATCGCTACACTGCTCTTTTTTCGAGTTCAAGAACAAACTCAATCATTTTCCATGGATTAGGATCAAACCATTAGAACCACTCTTTTTCAGGATCAAGACAACCTTTACAAAATATTTGAAGAAAATTAAAGAACGCACTTGAAAAACTTTATACAAGAGAGGATCTACAAATTTTGAGCTCACAACAAATCAATCCTCACCATACATAAATCTCTCTCAAGAGTTAAATGAAAAAGAAGAAAATTGAAGCTTGGAGAGAACAACAATGGAGACTTAATGAATTATGGAGGTTTGTAAAAAGATGTGAAACTGTTGTTGAAAAATTTAAGAAGAAGATGAGTTTAAATAAAGAGAGAAGTAGGTGAAAACTAAGTTCAATTTAGGGCCATTGGATGTTGGTAAAAGAAAATTAAATGATGGAGATTTAAACTCAACTAGCCGTTAGACACAAACAAAACAAAACAATATGATAATATATATCTTTTAAAATCCAACAAAAAGCAAATGCTCATCATATATCCAAAACTAGTCGTTAGGCACAAATATAAAATAATATTAAATTCATTTTCTTTTTAAATTTATTTTCCTTTTAAAACCAATCTAAAAATAAAAAATCCACAATGTTCATTCATTCTATGCTCCAAGTGGCACCTTTCAACTCATCCACTTTGATTAAAAAAATCTGCCAAGTCATCAACTCGAGATTTTTCTGTTAAGCTTGTTTCAACTATATTTTCTTCGTTTAAACTTCGATTTGAGTGATTCAAATTTCATTGGAACCGTTGTTCCGGGCTCTACGCAATGAAAACTTCAAAAATACTAAAATTGTTAGTAATAAGAGTAGGTTTTTTTTATCATCAAAATATTAATAAATTAATTTGAGATTTTGGGGCAAAAAAGCCAACAATCTCTCCATTTTTTATGCTAAAAAAAAATCAAGAAAAATGAAATTCAAAGAGATGTGTGATATGAAATATGAATTCGAACGACAGTAAATGCACATACATAATTTCAATCAACATGAAATAGTGTATACTTCAATAACTACAATATTTTCATTTTCTTATTACCTCTCCTCCTTTTGGAATCAATAAAAAAAGGACACTTAAAGGAAAATAAACAAAGACATGAATATTCTCCCTAAAACATGAACAAATAATTTTACATTTATTCTCCTATTAACATGCCTTCTAAAAATAAGCAACAATAATATAAATTCAAAAAGTATCATAAATAATCAACCAAGCTCAGGTTAATTTTATTTCTAAGACCAATTTTACAAATTTCTTCCCTTTTTGAAACCAATTGAGCACTCTCTCTTTAAAAGGGATAAAAGACATTTAGCACATAATTTAATTTGAGAGTAGAAACATTTCAGTTTGAGAGTAGAAACATCATATAAGTTTTTAAAACATAATATTACTCCAAAGATTACTCCCCTAAAAGGATAAACAATAAACATAAGAATGATTCACAACAATAAAACAATATGAGAATCAGATTCATTCAAACATGAAATTCATATATAAAAATGTATATGAAGCATTCTCCTTCTAATAAGAAAAATTAATAAATACTAAGGAGATAAACTCATTCAAGCAAAATTCAAATAATTGAAATCAAATATAAAATATTATAAAATAAACATCAATTATTGAAAAACATATAATGATACCAAAAAAAATTATCTCAATTAATTAAAAAGGGCATATAAAGTTATCAAATAAGTTATTTTTCTTTCTTGGATTCAAGCTAGATACAAGAGTTGCTCTAATTTGAATTAATCAATCATTTCAAGTCCAAGCAACAAATACTTCTTGCATCATACCTACAAAGAAAGCTCAACCAAAAGATTTTGGTACCCATTTTTTGGGTCCTTTATTGTTAGTTGAGCAAAGATTTGGAACCTATTTCAAATTATTTCCAAAATTACTAACATTCATTTTTCGTAAATAACAAGTTTTGTATTTATCATCAATTTCGCCACAAGAATAACAAGTCACATTTAGGCAAGAATTTCTTTTTGACACAGATTTTCCACTTTATTTCTATTAAGAAATTGTTTTAGGAGCATTTTTCAATTTGAAACAATTTGGTCTAATATGACCTTAACTCTACAATAATCACAAAGTAGGTACAAATTTTTATTTCACATAGAAATCTCTAGCCTTTTTCATGTCTAAGCACAACTTAGCACTATTCATGTAAGTAGTTTTGACATGGGAATGTTTAGATACAAACTTTAATTTTTCAAGCATAGGCCTAACGTTTTCATGCTCATTCACAAAATTCACATATGGGCGCATTTTGCTTTAGCATGAGATTGTTTGAGTACAAATTTTAAATTTTCATGGTACGTCTAACTTTTTCATGCTTTGAAATAAATTTAGTTTCAACAAAATTAAGCACATTATGTAAAACACTTTTAGACATAGAAGAGGTGGCCTTAACAAGTATCGTCTTAGAACTAAAAGAACAATTTTCATTCACATAACCTAGTATTATTTTGTCACTGTAAGGTTTACCCATATCAATAATCTTATCCAATTTTTGTGCACCAATAGTCAACTTTTTTATGGTCTATTTTGCAATTTCAAGCTTTCTAGCAAGAAACAATCCTTTCTTTTTAAACATATATAAAATATCATTTTTCTCATGAAGGTCACATTCAAGAAATTTAATTTTATCAATTTTTTTTCTCTTTTTCTAATGTTATATTGCTAGTTTTCAAATCAACAATTTTATTTTTCAAAATTTCATCATTTAATTTCAAAGAACAAGATTTAAATTTCTCATTTTTATTTCTCAAATCATTCAAATCAAATTTCATTTCACATGATAAGGATTTGAGCTCATCATTATTTTTTTCAAGAAATTTAATTCGATCATTCAATGCACATTTCTCATCATCACAAAATATATCATCATGTAAGACATTAGTAGCTCTATTTTTCAAATGTGCATTTTCATCTATCAAAGTTTTATTCTCAACAATCAAGGTCTTATACTTCTTTGATAATTTCAAATATTTTTTGCTCATATTACATGCTTGCAAATGCATCATATGATTCATCGTAAGTTGAAATTTTCTTAATTATCTCATTTTTGTCAATTTCATATCCAGAATCATTACCCAAAATGAGCCATTATGCACAAAGAGGATCCATCACAATTTCCTTTTTCCACTTCATGGATTTTTTCTTCATTTTGAAAATTGTGATTCTCCTTCACATCAAATAAATTATTAGTATTACAAGGAGAATTTTTTGAACTATACATATTATAAAAAAAAATCCAAATATTATATGCATAATCAAGTTGTGCAATTTTATCATATACTTTACTATCCAAAGCATTGGACATGATATTTATGGCTTGGGTATTAAAAGAGATCAATTTATCATTCAATTTTAGTATTAACAAATTAGTTAATAAACATACAAGATATTAAAATTAATAGCAAGCAAAAATGTTTTTATTCTCTTTCTCCAAACATCAAAATTTTATCATTAAAGAAATGAGGTGTATCAACATATTGACTTTCTGAAGTTGCCATAGCTCTAGCAATAAAACTTTTCAAATAATTTTCAAAATGTTAATAAGATATTTAAATATCAAAATAATATTTTAACAATAATATACGTAGAAGGGCTCCTTTATAAGTGCATAATTGTCTTTTTCTTTTTGTTAAAAAGGGTGAAATACAATAGTGAGTTGTGAAGATAAGTAAAATGAAATGAAGTTAATTAAATTAAATAAGTTAATCATCAGTTAAAAGTTGGAAGAAGTGTGTTGGTATTATAAGCTTTTGGCAAGTGTTGATTTTGAGGATAAAAAAAAATAAATTAGAATAGGAAGGGGAAAAAAAGAGGAAATTTACAGAAGAGGAGAGATCGGGTTGGAGAGAAAGATGGTGTCGGAAGAAGAAGAAAAGAAACTATGCCTTTGAAAGCCATTTGCTCTAGAAATCAGCCCAATGAAGGTTGATGGTGCTCTTTGAATAAATTGGAAGAACTTGGATTCCAACTTAGCTTACAATCCTAAGTGTGATCCACAATAATTTGTGATTGATTATTTTACTAAATATTTTATTATTAGTCGAATATTACGAAATTTGTTTGTGAGGGATTTATCTTACGAAATATTCTATTATTAGTTGGTTATTATGAGATTTCATGAAATTTATGTTTGATGTATGATTTAAGAACAGCTGCTAAGTAATTTCCAAGAAAAGATTACAAATTTATAGAAATGTTACGTTTTTAGTCGAAGTTATATGTTTAAAGAATGTAAAGCATACTTTATTTTAAATAGTTTCTTAATCACGAAGCATGTATTGATTAAAGGTTATGAGTTATGAGATTTATGAAAAGTGATTTTAAATGCACTAAATCTTGTATCTATGTGATTATCCGATACATCTCAAGAATGTGTTTCTTGGGTGTAAATGATATGATTATGTTTTTCATGCACCTCGAGAATGTGTTTCCATGGTGTAAACGACATGATTATGATGCTCGATACACCTTGAGAATATATTTCTAAGGTGTAAATGTTATGATTATGTTTTCTAATACACCACCGAAATGTGTTTCGATAGTGTAAACGTCTAATGATGTACGTCAATATTAATAAGTGGGGTACATATTTAGTGATGTATTACATAAACTTATGTTTTAGTTGCAAAAGATTATTCTTATGCCTTTTCTAATGTTTATTAATATTGAATGTTAGCTGAATTGTTCTAAGTTATGAACTCTTATAAGTTTTGAAGAAATTTTTATCAAAGTTATTTTAATATTAGATTTATCACTCATTAGGCTTTACAATTCACTCTTTTCTTTTAATTTTCTCCCACAAAGTTGCTCTAGAGTTTTAAGCAAAGTTAGCCATCAAGTATCTGCCACTGGTCACACCACGTGTCACTAGCAGTTTTTGTATGTAAATCTAACTAGATATTAAAGTGTGGGTTGAGGTTCTGTTAAGTGTTGTTATGTAAATGTTAAGATCATTAAGGTATACAAGAAGTTAAATTTAAGATAAGGAAAGTTTTGTCAATAGATTCCATTGTCTGTTCGGGGTCTATTGTCTTCATGTCCTATCTTAAGGTTAGTTGGGTAATCTGGAGCGAGGTGTGACATCCTTACTCTAATACCAATTATAGGAATGAGAAACTCAAACAATGGGTGTCAATCTAAAATGATCTGCGAAAAATTTTATCACAAACAAGAGAGTAATTGGCTCTGATACTAATTGTATGATCGATATGATAACCCTAGAGTGAGTGAATAAGGTTTAATCAAATTAATTAAAACTTTTTCCGAATGTGGGCCCAATTAAATAAATTAACAATTTTTTTTGTTAACAAGTAATTTAAATAATAAATTCAACCTAAAATAATAAAAAAGTTAACAATATTAAGCATTCTATTTGATTTAGAATCTAATAACAAGATTGATAATGAATGTAGAAATTTAAGAACTACCAACTAAAATATACAAATATAAGTAATTAGCTTCCAAAATAACTATTGCAATTAATTTCATGTCATAAACTATAATAACACACTAATTGTAAAATTAAAATAGTATAGAGATAGGGAACTTAAGACTAGAATTTTTTATAGTGGTTTGGTCAAACTCGACTTACATACACTTTTCTAAGCGCCTCTTGGGATTTTGAATAAGAATCTCACCGAATCTTTCCACAAATAAGAGCCCAACTGCTACACTACTCTTTTTTTTAGTTCAATAGCAAACTTAATCCTTTCCACTAATTAGGATCAAACATTATCATCACTCTTTTTCAGGATTAGAGCAACCTTTAGAAAATGTTTGGAAAAAAATCAAAAAACACACTCGATAAACTCTCTAAAAGAGTGGATTTGCAAATTTTGAGCTCATAACAAATCCATCCTCACCACACATATATCTCACTCAAGAATAAGATGAAAAAGAAGAAAATTGAAGCTTGGAAAGATCAACAATTGAAGCTTAATGAATCATGGAGGATTGTAAAAAGATGTGAAATTGTTGTTGAAAATTTTGAGAAGAAGATGAGTTTAAGTAAAGAGAGAAGTAGGTAAAGATTAAGCTCAATTTAGGCCATTGGATGTTGGTAAAAGAAAATTGAATAATGGAGATTTAAACTCAACTAGCCATTAGACACAAACAAAAATATAAATATATATATATATATATATATATAATATTAATATTATATATATATATATGTTAAAACCATTTCTTTTAAAACCCAACAAAAAGCAAATATATCCAAAACTAGCAGTTAGACATGAATATAAAATAATATTAAATTAATTTTTTAAAAATCAATCCAAAAATAAAAAATCCACCATGTGTCGTTCCTTCTATGCTCTAAATGGTACCTTTCAACGTATCCACTTTGACTTAAAAAATTTGCTACGTCATCAGCTGGAGATTTTTCCATTAAACTTGTTTCAACTATATCTTCTTCATTTGAACTCCAATTTGAGTGATTCAAATTTCATTGGAATCATTGTTCTGAACTCTACACAATTAATATTTCAAAACACTAAAATTATTAGTAAATAAGAGCAAGTTTGTTATCATCAAAATAGTAATTTATTAATTAAAATTAATTAAATTTAAGATTAAGGGCCAAAAAGCCAACAAAGATGTCCCGTCTTATGTGTACATGTTGACATTACCCGCCAGTTGTACACGAGGTACGCTAACATTACTCGGGTACATAATCTAGTGGTTTGAAATCCATTTTCATCTACTACCATAAATATAAGTTTCAAAATCAAATCTAGAGAGTTTAAAGAAACACATCATTTACCAGAATAGTAAATGAATTTCGACATAAAGCATGCTTTCTTGCAAATCCATAGATAAAACATATTTATCTAATTCCAGGGTTCAAATCAGTAGAAAAGCTCGTAACACAGATCATGTCAGATTTCTAAACCATACATATATATTACCATACTTAGTATATTAACCAAAACATTTGAAAATAGACCATTCACAGTTCACTGACAAGGATTCTCTTTCTTCAACCCAGCTTCCTAGTTTCTTATTGGATCCCCAATTTCTTCCAATTTATAATCGTCCTAAATTTATTCAAATTTAGCTTAGAATCTAAAATTAGGGCTAAAAATAACCTTGGACCACCTTCTTGGCCCTAATTTTAGCTTACCATCTCTAACAGATGTAAAACTTGTTGGATTTAGTATTCTAAATCTTGTGGATCTCGTAGTTTATACTTTGTAAATATAAATTATTTATTTAATAAAATAAGAAGTATATTATTCGACATTTAGATTTCATTAACTCAATCCAATAAACTAAGATCTAAGATTATTTAATATAACTTGAATAGTATATGGTAGACATACAAATGGATCTTGTTCACATGGAGACATGTGAGTGAGTTCATATAAGGCTAGACCGCGAAATGATTAGTTTCTCTGTATAACACTATTACTCAAAGAGACTAACATTTTACTAGGTTGACCATAGGTGACTTGACCTTAATCCTGAGTGAGTTATGAATTTCTGCCTATGAGGATAATCCTTCGATCTGTACAGGTGAAAATGGCTAGTTTTGCCAACTCAACAAGTCTAACATTTTAGGGATTAGTCCGAGTAGGGAGCTGGAAACACAGCTACACAAAATGAAATTCACTTCTTTCTGTCTTGAAGGAAAATAAATTATTTGCTCCCTTCATAGCTGATTATGGGTTTTGAATAATGAGGTCTCACCCTTAAAGGAACTCGTATAAGGAAAACCTTAAGTGGAAGCGGATCGACCAAATTCCATTAATTATTGAATATAAAGTTTACAATAAACAGACAATAAGATATGCATTTAAAGTCTAAATTACAGCATGCTTTACAAGAAAAGGTTTCAAGAAATATCACCTTTGTAGAATCTTTTCTTCACGATTCTCCCTCGAACAAACATGAACAACTTGAAGACCTTCTTCAAGATAACCTCGAACCAAAAACTCGGACACTACCATAATAGAAACCTTGGTATTCTCAGGGTGAGAACCCAGGAATGGTGGGCTCTGACTATTTTGGTTAAGAGGGAAAGGTTAACGTACAGGAAGAAGATTGTGAATTCTCTCAAGTAAAAAAGACAGAACAATTCCGTCTTTTTCTCTCAATTGTCCAACTTACTTGCAAATCGTAGAGGAAGAAGAAAAACTAATTTGCTTTTATTCCTCTTGCCATAAAAGATAACCACCACCCACTAATGTGGGTGAAGAGAAAAGGTGGGGAAGGGAGTTGTAACTCCCTTCCTTATTATGAAAATAATAATACGAATATAAATATAAATATGTAACTAACTTGTCATATTATATATATATATATATATATATAAACATATATCATTAAATTATATGTTATATCAAATATAACATATAATCTATAGTTTTAATATTGTTCACATATAATTTAAACTATAGTTTCTTTTCTCTATTATATGGCATTTAAATATAAATCATATTTTATATTAAATTTAATAACTATGAATCTCATTCATAGAAAATATATTTGAATGTCATTCAAATATTTATTTCCTCCCATTAAGCTATAATGTATCAAATACATTATGACAATTATATCATATATAATTAAATCCCTCTATTAATTTGAACAATTCAAATTAATCCAAAAACTGATTTTCAACTAAATCCTATTGAGCTACCAAAGGGACCTCATGGACCTGTAGCTTGAAGCTCCAATGGTATATGAATAATTAATTAGACTCTTTAATTATATTATTTACCATCTGTTAACTGTCAAGCACTCCACTAAAGACCGACAGCTACACTCTTCGTACTACATATATATTTCTGTGCTCATTGGATATAACCAATCAACAGTACGATGCCCCTTCAAAAATTGCTTGTAAGTATAGCTAGGCCAAATTACTATTTTGCCCATGTAGTTACATCTAACTCCTTAAGTATCACTGATCCCTCTAATAAACAATATATCATAGTACCACTATGACTAGACCCCTATCAGGCCAGGAGAGGGTGTGGTATCACATTGTTCAAGACCAGGAATCAGCCCTTAAGAGAGCAATTTATTTACTTACCCCTGCCTCGGGGAAGGAGTGAATTTGGTCTTGTGTAGTTATGTTCCCAGCTCCCCAATCAGACGAATCCCTAAAATAGTAGGCTTGTTGAGTCATTGATCTGGCTACTCTCATCCATACAAATCAAAGAACCACCCTCATAGGCAGAAGTTCACAACTCACTCAGGATTCAAGTCATGCTACCTATGGTCATCATGGTGAAATGTAATTCTCTATTATGAATGACGTTATATAATGAGACTAAACATTTCGTGGTCCGGTCTTATACAAACTCCTTTGTATAGAATATCTCCGTTCGTATGTCTAGTACATGAATGATCAGGATTAGATCATTTGTAGCACTTTACTACAATTGTAACACCTATAAAGCAGGCCATACTTGTAGTGTCACCAGGATAAGGTACTCAGCCTTATCCATCTACTATAGACCATTTAGGTTATCACTTAAACATGATTCACTCATATGTCTCCACATACATGTTTAAGATACAAAGATAATCTTGGATGTTAGTTTATTGGTTTGTGGTTAATGCAACTAAAATATCAAATAGTTTATAGACAATGAATAAAATATCATATATTTTATTAAATACATAAAGAGTTTGTTCAACAATATTTACAAACTATAGGACCCGACGAGATTTAGAGCATCAACCCCAACAGTCTCCCACTTGACCTAAAGCTAATGGAGTGCACAATATAATAAAATATAAAGTAGACAAATAATAAACTAGGGCATAACCCGCCAAATACAATATCTCCCACTTGCCTTAGTTCAGATGTGGCCTGTCCCGTAGACCCATACTTTGCAGGTGACCCTCAAACACTGTAGTCATGAGGGCCTTTGTAAACGGATCAACAACGTTGTGCTCTGAAGCTATCTTCGTGGCAATCACGTCCCCTTGATGCAAAATCTCTCAGATGAGATGATACTTCCACTTTATATGCTTGTCGCGCTCATGACTCCTAGGCTCTCGGGAATTAGCCACAACATCATTATTATCATAATAAAGTGTGATGGGCTTTGACATATCTGGAACAACTTCCAGATTAGAAAAAAATTTCCTAAGCCAAACAGCTTCACAAGCCGCTACATACTCAGCTTTCATGGTGGAGTCAACGATGCACCCTTGCTTGGTGCTTCGCCATACTACCGCCACTCTGTTAATAGTGAACATTGATCTTAATGTGGATTTTCTAGAATCTTTATCAGTCTAAAAATCAAAGTCCGTGTATCTAGGAAGGATCAAATCCTTAGAACCATACACAAGCATGTAATCCATCGTTCTCCATAGATACTTGAGGATGTTCTTAACGGCTGTCCAGTGATTTAATCCAGGATTAGATTGATATCTACTGACTATCCCCACTGCATAGCAGATGTCAGGTCTAGTACATAACATTGCATACATCAAGCTACCCATAACAGAGGCATAGGGGATCCGTCTCATCTCCTTAACCTCTTTAGGTGTCTTAGGGCACTGTTTCTTAGACAATGTAACTTCGTACCAGAAAGAAAATAAGTCCCTTTTGGAGTTATACATCGAATATTTGACAAGCATCTTGTCAATATACGACGTCGAAGACAATGCTAGCATTTTGTTCTTTCGATCTCGAAAGATCTAAATACCCAGAATAAACTAAGCCTCTCCCAAATCTTTCATTTGGAATTGGTGTTAGCTCTGAAAAAGAGCTATTATTCTTAGCTTAATTTAGGTCATTAATGTATTTTATGTGTTTATTGTCTAATTTTTTAGGTATCATTCACCAAGGAAGTAGAACCAAGAAATCGGAGTCAAATGGGACTGATTTGAAGCGAGGTGATTTGAGCAGCCATGCCTCAAAATAGTGAAAATACGAAACTACCACTGCATTGTGACAGCGTTGCAACGCTCCACCCTGACGCTCTAAGGCAGAATGTGTAGCGTTGCAGCACTATTTACAGCATTGCAACGCTCTAAAGTTGCGTAATGCCAGCGTAGCAACATTGTTTTCAGTGTTGCGATGCTGCGAACTTTCCTATAAATACTCCCCTTCGTCTTTAGGTCAAAATATGCCAAATTTGGGAAGCCAAATTGATAGAGGCCGAAGAAAAACTCGTTCCTTCGTCCATTCCCTTCAATTTTTTGTATCTTTAGGTTAGTTTTGCTTTTTATTTTGGGTTGTAATCAACGGAACATAAGTGTTTCTTAAATTTGTCTATGAATTGAGAGGTAATCTCTATCTAGTTTCTTAAAGCAAGAGTCCTGTGTTTAATTTCTTGAATGTTTCTTAATTAATTAACTGCAATCTTATGAATTCTTTGGTTGGATTTTTCTTAATCTTAATGTAGTTTTGATAAATTCTTCTGACAAATTAATTTGTCGAAATTCTTGTTTGCAAAATCATTCTAGCCTATGCAACATTGATTGATTTAGTTGCAAGTATTAGGATCGCATGTTTAGGGTCTAGACTTTTTTTGGTCAAACTCATGTATGCCTTGTTTAATCTTTCCAAATAAATCATGCTACAAAATATGACTTTTCGGCTTGTAGTATGTCTCAACAATTGAACTCTTTCGTAATGCAATTCAATTTTAACTTGTACGTCGCTAAGAAGGAAGAGTTGTAAATTGAATTAGGGCTAATTTGGTTTAATATCAAATTTGACTAATTGGGCTATTAGATTTTCTAATAGGTTGAGGGATTGACAGATTCAGTGTAATTAATTGGTGCCTAATGAAAGAAATTGCATAGAAACTCTCTCTTGCTCTAGAAATTAGATAGACTCCTATCCTAGATTACATTTACCCTTTTATTTGAATTTCACGCATGTTATCTCTTCCACATCAAAACCCCTCATTTATCACTCTAGTTAGAAAATTAACTTAATAAATCCAATCGCGCTTCTTTGTGGATCGACTTGAACTTACCATTGTTGCTACGTTTTAGTAGTAATAGAAGTAGTTCGGCATTTATAAATTTTCTTTTGTTTCGATTTGGAGTCAAATTAATGACATTGAATCCTCCGCCCGAACAATTGGGTTTCTAGCCAATTCTTAACTGTAGTCAGTAAACCTACATCATTCCCAATGAGTAGGATATCATCTACATACAACACTAGAAAAACTGTTGAACTGTTGATGATCTTCTGGTATACACAAGGCTCATCAACGTTTTAATCAAAGCCATAAGAATTGATTGCATTATCAAACCTTATATTCAAAGATCGAAATGCTTGTTTCAGTCCATAAATGGACCGATTAAGCTTACAAACCTTTTACTCTTGATCGTGGATTATGAATACCTCGAGTTGCACCATGTAAATGGTCTCCTCAAGATTGTCATTCAGAAAAGCAGTCTTGACATCCATTTGCCAAATCTCATAGTCATAATATGAGGCAATGGATAGAAGGATCTGGATAGACTTTAGGATGACAACAGGCGAGAAAGTCTCCTCATAGTCAACTCCCTCTACCTGGATATAACCCTTTGCCACCAGTGTAGCCTTGAAGGTTTGCACCTTCCCATAAACACCTCTCCTTTTGTAGATCCATTTATAACCTATAGGTTTAACCCCATCAGGTTGATCTACAAGATGAAGGAACTCTTAAACAAGAAAATCCATGATCGGAAGCAGATCTTTCTGATTTCATTGTGACAGAATTACCACACATACATTCTAACAAACAGTTATGCATTGTAACATTAATTACTGGCATGCTTTAACAAATAAAATACAAAAGACCGAGTAAACGTACCAGTTGAAGACTTTCTTCAAACAAACTCCGTTCAGCGGAAGCGAACTCCTCTACGCTCCTTATCGCCCAGCAAATAATTGCCTAATAGCACCACCGTCGTCTACACGATTAGCAGCGTACGAACCAATAGTAATCGGAGATGACACCACCACTCGAAGGCCTCGATTTTCTCGGAGTGAGAATCCAAATGGTGGATTTTGATGGAATTGGTAGAGGGAAGGAGGAAAAGACAATAGTGTAGTACGAACAAGAAAATGGGAGATGGTAGAAGACTATCGTATAGTTGGGTGCTTGTCATTTACAAAAAGGTACATGATCGTGTAGGTTTAGCTAAGCGATCGTCTATCAAATGGTAAGTGATCGTTTAGGTCTACTAGGCACGCTAAGCAATCGTGTAGTAAACATAAGCGATCGGTTAGAAATCGCGGGCGATCGTTTAATGCACGGGTGTGCGACCATTTAAGAAGACGGGCATTATCTATAGGCTCTCAATGCTAAGCGAACGTATAGATTCATACCGTGAGCAAATTTTCTTGCATCTCTTACAAAATGAAAACAATTTTCATTTTATTCTTCAGTTACAAGAACCGAATTCAACTTTCCCACTTTCACACGTTTCCAGAGAAATAATCGACCAATTATCTCATAACCACCTAATTAATTGATAAATGAATATAATCATATTATATTCTTAACCTATAGTTTGATATCATATATCTACTATAGTGTTTTCTTATCTACTTGATATAAATCATATTTATATCCAACTTCCTCCAAAAATAATGTATCTCATACATTTAGTCAATTATATCATATATAATTAACTAGTTAAATTATATCATATATTATCGAACTCCCTCTTGTCAATTTGAACATTTCAAACTGACTCAAAAACTGATTCTCAACTTTATCCAAGCTACCAAGGGAACCTTATGAACTTATGGCTTGAAGCTCCAATGGTATGTGAATAGCTGACTAAACTCTTTAGCCACGAGATCCACCATTCGTTAACTACCAGGCATTCCACTAAAAACCAATCCTTGAACTCTTCTTACCACAAATATATTTTGTTGTCCATCAGATATAACCAATCATGAGTACGATTACCGTTCACAGATGCTCGTAAGTACAGCTGGGCCAATTTACCCTTTTGCATATAGTTACATCTTACTCTTTAAGTACCACTGATCCCTCTAATGAATAATACAACATTAGTCCAACTATGTGTGAACACTCTCGGCCAAGAGAAGCGTGTGTGGCGCCACATCGTTCAAACTCTGGAATCAGCTCTTAAGGGAGCTATCTATCTACTTACTCCTGCTTTGGAGAAGGAGTGAATTCCATCTTGTGTAGCTGAGCTCCTAGCTCCCAAATCAGACGAATCCTCAAAGTGGTAGATTTGAGTCAGCGACCTGGCCACTCGCATCCAATGGTATGTGAATAGCATTGGAATCAGCTATTAAGGGAGCTATCCAATGGTATGTGAATAGCTGACTAAACTCTTTAGCCACGAGATCCACCATTCGTTAACTACCAGGCATTCCACTAAAAACCAATCATTGAACTCTTCTTACCACAAATATATTTTGTTGTCCATCAGATATAACCAATCATGAGTACGATGACCGTTCACAGATGCTCGTAAGTACAGCTGGGCCAATTTACCGTTTTGCATATAGTTACATCTTACTCTTTAAGTACCACTGATCCTCTAATGAATAATACAACATGTTCAACTATGTGTGAACACCTCTCGGGCCAAGAGAAGCTGTGTGCGCCACATCGTTCCAAGCTCTGGAATCAGCTCATTAAGGGAGCTATCTATCTACTTACTCCTGCTTTGGAGAAGGAGTGAATTTCATCTTGTGTAGCTGAGTTCCTAGCTCCCAAATCAGACGAATCCTCAAAGTGGTAGATTTGAGTCGGCGACCTGGCCACTCGCACCCATGCAAATCAAAGAACCGCCCTCAATGGCAGGAGCTCTTAACTCACTCAAGATTGAGGTCATGTTACCTATGGTCATCCTAGTGAAGTGAAGTCTCTGTCATGAATGGTGTACCAGGTGCTGAGAGTTGGGATACAATTCCATGTTCTGTCATATAGTTCTGGAATGTTAAATTCAAAAACTCTCCACCTCAATCAGATCAAAATATTTTAATCATTCTATTTAATGCATTTTCAACTTCAGCCTTGAATTCTTTGAACTTTTCAAAAGATTCAGACTTATGTTGCATTAAATAAACGTACCAATATCTTGAATAATCATCAGTAAAAGTGATGAAATATTAATAACCTCCCCTAGCTTTTACATTCATCGGACCAATGAGGTCTGAATGTACTAGCTCTAGAGGTTCTTTGGCTCTATGACCTTTTATAGTAAAAGCTCTCTTAGTCATCTTGCCTTCAAGGCATGACTCATACACTAGTAAAGAATTTTCTTCTAACTCACTTAGAAGTTCAATCTTTACCAACCTCTCAATCCTATTGAGATTGATGTGTCCTAGTCTTAGGTGTCAAACTTGGGCATCTTCCTTAGGAGAAATTCTAAGTTTTTTATGTTGAGTTACTGTAGTTTTAAATATCTCTGTGTTATGGAGGGCATTTTTTGCTAACGGCCTTAGCACATACAAATTATTTTCTAGTTTTGCAAAACATATATCAATACCATTCTTTGTAATAAACACTTTATTAAAAGAAAATTTAAGTTGATAAGATTGTTCTAACAAGCACTTTATAGAAACTAAGTTCCTTTTTAAATCTGGAACTACAAATACATTTCTCAAAATAAGAAATATGTTCTGTAAAGTCAACCGGAGACCTCCCACTGGCACAGCTAAAACGACGTGCTCGGTTCCAACTCGCATCGTCATCTCATCAGCATCCAGTTGCCACTAGGAACTAATTCCCTAAAATCAAGAACAAACATGTTCAGTGGCCCTAGAGTCAATAATCCAGGCAGAATCATCATTCTTCACTAAAAAAGTTTCCAATTCAAGTAAATCATATTTACCTTGTTTGGCCTTCTTCTTTTCTGCCAAATATCTGGGGCAGTTCCTCTTCTAGTGCCCATTTTGGTTGCAATGGAAACATTTTCCTTTGTCACCCTTGATGGATTGTCTACCCCTTGGTGTAGCAACTATTGGGTTAGCTGCCTTCCCCTTTCCACCCTCCTTTTTCTTCCACTTTTTGGTGCCGAAGGAAGAAGGTACAGACTTAGTTCCAGAGGTCGAACCTTTATGGAACTTTTTAGAAGATAAAGCAACATTTGTTTCACCTTTCTTCTTCTTGCTTTTCAACAAGGATTGAAAGGTCTGTAGCTCTTTGAGCATGGTAGTCAGATTGTAGTCAATCCTGTTTAGAATTGCTACGGAAATGCAGGAAACTTTCAGGTAAAGATTCCAGAATAATGCTAACCTAGTTGGCCTCATCGATGCTTGACTCATTCATCTTCACCATGTTGAAGTGGATCATCATGTTGAGAACGTGTTCTCGAATAGATGCCCCCTCTTGCATACGGCCATTGAAGATGTACTTGAGATAATTGTGTCTGAGCTGTGCAGATGGTTGTTCGAACATTCCCCTCAAGGACTCCATGATCTCATGGGCTGTGAGCATGAGCTCATGCTTCTTCGCCAATACTTCATTAAGGCTTGCCAAGATATACACTCGGGCCTTTTCGTTTGCCTTGTCCAATGCTCATATGCTTCTCGAACATTTTGAGGAGCATTGGCAGATGGAAGGGGAGGACACTCCTCTATCAGGAAAAAGTGAAGGTCATCGATGATTAGAACGATATTGATTGTGTTTTTCTAGCTAGCATAGTTTTTACCGTTAATATATCAGCAGCTAGTAAACTAAGAGTAGCGGTAGCTGATGCTTGATTTTATGATGTGGATTATGGATGATATGCGATGATGAGATTGCGTTGAGCACTCAAGTTTCCTCAACGGAATCCAAGTGTAAATTCCACTGAGTTTCCAGGTAAGTCCAGGGTCGAACTTAGGGACTTATGAAAACAGGTTGCATTGGTAATTTTTAGGAAATCCTTACGGTAACCAAATAAATAAATAGTTGTGGGTTTGTTGTTGATTGCGTTAATGAAAAATAAACAAATGCGGCGGAGTTTGAAAAGAGTTGGTACACGGAAGATACGATGAGTATACGATAAACGGGTTGAGAAGGGTTTTGGCTAACACTTTCTAAGATGCATTCATGTTTTGCGATCATGCAACATGCATACAATAGTAAACCATCTCTCGATGCGAATGCTACAACTTCTAATGAAAGAACGCATGCGATATATGTGATAAGTCTATAGAACCTACACATAAGCCTCTATTCTCATTTATACGATGACAGAATAACACATACATAAATAAGGCGACCACATAATATCATTCCTATCTCTAGAATGCACGCGATGCAGGTTGGCAAACAGAGCTTATCTCTAAGTCTCTATCTCTTGTTTATGAAGTTCTAATCTTGCTCTCTCGAGTCTAGTTTCTAACCTAACTCTCTCGAGTCTTAAGTTCTTTCTTCAGACTCTCTCTCGAGTAGCTCTAAAGGGGTATTTGGCACAACATAACACAAGATAATCGCAAGCAATAAACTCCTAGGTCATGTTAGCTTAGTTCTTCTCAACCCATTCGACTGGTTTAGTTACTCATGCGTACTAGAAGAGTGAACAGATGTAGAATAAGAACTTTCATTGTATAAATGTAGAGATGAAGTGCAAAACAACAATGCAAGAATAGAATAAAGAGCCTGGTAGCAATCTCTTGCTGCCCAGGCTTTTATACTGTTTTTCTACTCGTGTTCAAAAGATAATCTCACTCTCACGAGAGTCGGCCCGCTCTCTGCTTCTACGCCTCAAGGTTCTCTCTCAAGTTGCCCTGAGCGATCTCCAGCGTCACTACTCTTCTCTTTCTCTGCCTTAAAATGAAAGGAACACTATGAACAAGACGAGCGATCCGATGTATGAATTTTCGAACTAGTGGAACGGTGAACCCTTTTTCTGAAGGATGCCCTAGGTATTTATAGAATATCCAGGGTGAACGATGGCTTCTCTCTCATGATTACACAGATGGGATGGCTTTAATTCCTTGACTGATGCACCGAATATTTGTCACCGAAAAGCTGAATGTACTTGTTATCGTTAGCGGCTGTCAACTTAATTCGGATTCGACTGTTATCAGCTTTCTGTCCTATCGCGATTAATTAGCCTTTCACCCAGATGTGTCCACCATGTTGCGCCGACCAAGTTGCGACAATCCTTCTCGAGCAGATGTTTGCGAACATGATCATTGCAAATCCTTGTGGCGATGCTGCACTCAACCAATGATTTCCTATTATCGCAATTTTTGCCTTACGTAATCGCATATTCTGCACAAAAATACAAAAATCAGCTGTTCTAATGCGATGAACGCATACGACCACAATATTATGAATCTGATGCTTTTTTTACGCAACTTATCATGTTTTATCAACGCAAGCCAGCATTGTTTAAGAACTTAGCACTATGATAACGTGTATTTCTGCCCGTTATCACACCCCCAAATTTAAACAATGCTTGTCCTCAAGCATAAGCTAAAGATTTCTTTTAGAAAATCGACCGCAATGTTCTTTTCCTAGATTTCTCAAGGATACTTCGTTCAAATCCTATATATTAAAATTTCCTTAAGTCTTATTCAAGTCTCTTTTAAAAATATTTCTAAGACCTAGGGACTGCAAGCTTAACCTTCAAAAGGACTTTACTATTTTCCGAAACATCGCATGATTTATTTCAAAAAGAAAAATTTCCACCAGGGTATCAAATGATTTTATCCTTGCATATTTCTTGACATTATTATTTTTTTCTGACCTTGCGTTGATCTAAGTGCCTTACCTTCGTTTTGGCTTGCCCCCACGTGTGTCATGTGGACATCCAACTACGAGCAATGCGCTCTTCCTCAGACTAAATTCATACCTACTTGGCAGCGGAGTTGCGGTCATTTATTTATGCGTTGATCCTGGTGACTTACTTTCGTTTTGGCTTGCCCCCACGTGTGTCATGCGGACATCCAACTATGGGTAAGTGCCCTTCACAACTTAACTCTTATCAACATGGGTTTCCATTGCATTGACAGTGGAGTTGTTATTCTAAAAAAAAGAATTTTTTTTTCAAAATAGCAAGGTCGAAAATAAATACCTCACCCTCAAATTTAAGATGCAACAATGTCCTCATTGCTAAAAGATTGAGATAAGGCATGTGATGTTCTTAGAAAGCTTCGTAAAGAGAGTTTGAAAGAAAGCTAGCAAACCACTTCTAGAATTATTTTATAAGGTGACTATCTTAAGATTAAGTTGACTCTAGTATATACGAAAGAAGTAGAAGCATGTTTTTCATCATTGAAATCATACTTGGCAAAGAAACAGCATGCGATGTCTTACTAAATTTATCTATGTCAAATGATTGCGATAATCAAAGAGGATGTAGTGATAACAACTTTTAAAATAACGTGTGATGTGATAGCACAAAATTTGAAATAAAGATAAGGAAGAATACACCCCCAAATTTGCGTTGTCGCACGTATTGTATATTGACGCATCTATCTTTGTGGCGATCTATCTTCTTTGGATTGCGGTGACGGAGTAAGATAAGTGGCTTCTTCGCGTAACATCTTCACAATCCAGCGCCTCGATCGTTGCAAGAAAACAGAGAGAGGGTGAAATTATTTTAAACAAAACAAAATTCGTTATCGCAATCTCCCCCTTTTTCTTTTTCTTTTTTTGTAAGAACAGATAAAGCTGAAAAGAGATAATGTAATGAAAATTCAGAATAGTAGAGAAAAGTTAAAGATTCCATGCTTCCCAAAACTTGTGTCCCTGATGGATTGCGAACGTCTGATAGCGCAGGGACCACCTACTTCTTTCTTTATTCAAAGTTCTTTTAGTTCCACGGAGTCGACTTGGCGATGCCAGCCTTCTCCATGATATGCCTTTACTCGCTGCCCATTAACTTTGAATATGTTTATTCCATCATCATTTGATAATTCAACCGTGCTATACAGAAATACTTGTCTAACTATGAATGGTCCAGACTAATGTGACTTTAGTTTTCCCGAGAAGAGCCGCAGACGTAAGTTAAATAGTAAGACCCTCTGACCGACCTGGAGGTTCTTGCTGCATATGTGTTTGTCATGCTAGCACTTGGTGCATTCCTTGTAAATTTTTGCGTTTTCATATGCGTTAATCCTCCATTCTTCTAGCTTGCCCAGTTGCATTTTTCGCGCTTCTTCTGCTTTCTTCAAATCAAAGTTCAGCTTCTTTACCACCCACAATGCCTTATATTCCAGCTCCAGAGGAAAATGATACGCCTTACCAAATACCAATGCATATGGAGATATGCCTATTGGTGTTTTAAATGCAGTCTGGTATGCCCACAACGCAACATCAAGCTTTGTTGCCCAATCTCTTCGCGAAGGCCTTACTACCATCTCGAGTATCAGCTTAATCTCCCGATTGGACACCTCGGCGTGACAATTCATCTGCGGATGGTATACAGTGGCCACTTTATGGAGAATGTTGTATTTGCACAGCAGTTCCTTGATATTATGGTTAACAAACTAGGACCCTTCATCACTTATGATGGCATGGGAAGTGAAAAAACGAGTGAAAATATGTTTCTTCAGGAACTGGGAGACGACCGCCGCATCACTTGCGGCACATGCCATTGCCTCTACCCACTTGGAGACATAATCGACAGCTAATAAAATGTAATGTTTACCATTTAAAAGAGGGAATGGTCCCATGAAATCAATCCCTTATACGTCAAACAATTCAATCTCCAAGATGGTGTTCATCGGCATGGCATGTTTCCATGAAATGTTACCTATGCGTTGGCACTAATATCACTTCATTACGTAGTCAGCTGCATCTTTAAACAATGTATGCCAAAAGAATCCACTCTGTAAAACTTTAGCTGCGGTGCGCTGTCCTCCAAATTGCCCACCATATGGTGAGTCGTGANCAATGTATGCCAAAAGAATCCACTCTGTAAAACTTTAGCTGCGGTGCGCTGTCCTCCAAATTGCCCACCATATGGTGAGTCGTGAGATTGCAATAATATGCGTTGTTGAGCAGCATTTGGTACGCATAATCGCAAAATCTGGTATGCCCCTCTTTTATACAGATTCAGCTCATCCCAATAATAATGTCTGCATTCATGTTTGAGCTTCCTTTGTTGGTGGTAGGTGTAATCTTCAAGAAATTGCTCGCAAACCAGATAATTGACTATGTCTGCATACCAAGGCAATTCTTCAATATGGAACAGCTACTCAACCGGGAACACCACACTAATCTCAGACTCATTGCGATCAACCTTAGGATTTTCCAATCTCGACAAAGGATCCGCAACTTGGTTCTCTGTCCCCTTCGGTCAATTATTTCTATATTAAATTCTTGAAGGAGGAAAACCCATCTGATCAACCTTGGCTTTGCGTCCTTCTTTGTCATTAAGTACTTGATCGCCAAGTGGTCAGTATGGATGAGTATCTTTGTTCCCAACATATATGCCCGAAATTTTTCCAACGCAAAAATTACCGCGAGAAACTCTTTCTCTATAGTGGTGTAATTCGTCTGAGTAGGATTTAATGTTTTACTCACATATGTGATAGGATGCAAGATTGTTTTTCTCTTTTGTGCCAAAACTGCTCCCATCACATACCCACTTGCATTGCACATTATTTCAAAGAGTGCCCAATCAGGTGCAATTAGTACGGGTGCGGTAATCAGCACATTCTTCAAAACTTTGAATGCGCTGAGGTAGTTGTTGTCAAATTCGAATTTTCTGTCAGCCTCTAACAACGCACTTAGTGGTCGTGCTACTTTTGAAAAATCTTTGACAAAGCGTCTGTAGAATCCAGCATGTCCCAAGAAGCTTCGTGAAACATTCATGCTTGTTGGAGGTGGAAGTTTTTCAATTGCTTCGATTTTTGCTTTATCCATCTTCAACCCATCCCGGGAAACCTCGTGCCCCAACACTATGCCCTCCTTCACCATGAAATGACATTTTTCCCAATTAAGCACCAAATTCGTCTCTTTGCATCTCTTTAGTATCTTCTCCAAGTTGGCTAGACAGACTTCATAAGTGTTCCCATAAACAGAGAAGTCGTCCATAAAGATTTTGACAGAGTCCTCAAGATAGTCTGAAAAGATGGCCATCATGCACCTTTGGAACGTGTTTGGCACATTGCAGAGGCCGAACGACATGCGGCGAAAAGCAAAGGTCCCATATGGGTAGATGAATATGGTCTTGTCTTGGTCTTCTGGAGCTATCATAATCTGGTTGTACTCGGCATAACCATCCAGAAAGCAATAAAAGTCATTTCCAGCTAGACAGTCTAGCATTTGACCAATGAATGACAGAGGAAAATGATCTTTCTTTGTGGTCGCGCAACTTGCGGTAATCCATGCAAATACGCCACCCAGTGACGAATCTTTATGGTATTAGTTCATTGTTTTCATTCGGGACTACCGTCATGCCGCCTTTTTTCGGCAACACTGCACGGGGCTTTTTAACGACCTCTTTCATCTAACTATTTAATGATCTAACTATTTAATGATCTCCTTTTTAACGACCTCTTTCATCGTAGGGTTGAGTCTGCTTGATGTTCGATTGTTTCTTTGTCATCCTCTTCAAGACGAATGCGGTACATACAGTACGCTGGGCTAATTCCTCTAATGTCGGCGAGCGTCCAGCCAATTTCTCGCACATGTTTCCTTAGAATGCTCATCAATGCATTCTCTTAGTCTTCGTTGAGCTCAGAGNTCCAGCCAATTTCTCGCACATGTTTCCTTAGAATGCTCATCAATGCATTCTCTTAGTCTTCGTTGAGCTCAGAGGAAATGATAACTGGCAACTTCTCGTTCTGCCTCACTTTAAATGATTCGGTAGAGTCTTTAATTCCATTGTTTTTCTTTCTTCTTTTTCTGTTGACTCTTTTTCTTGATTTGCGATCATCTCCTCGTCCTTGCTTGTTTTTGTTATGATCATATTACAGATAGCAACGGATGCACTGGCATCCTCTTCTTCATTTTCTTCATCAAACTATTCTTCTTCAATCAAATTCTGGTCATCATCTGAGTCATGCAGGTCTTCTTCATTCGAAAACTTCATGGCACGAATTATGTTGAACTTGAGCTTCTTTCTGTTGATACTCAAAGTGATTTCCCTTTATGCACATTAATCTAAGTACGACCTATTGATAAAAATTTTCACCCTAGAATGATGGGCACATCTTTGTCGGCCTCGTAGTCCAAAATGATGAAGTCGGCTGGTAGGATAAATTTTTCAATGGTTATCAGCACGTCCTTCACCTTTCCCTCTGAATGCATCAGAGATTTATTGGCCAGTTAGAGAGTCACCGTTGTAGGCACAAGCTGCCCTACATTTAGCTGCCTAAAGATTGATAGAGGCATCAAATTTATGCTGGCTTTCAGGTCACATAGGGCTTGCTTGATGTACAATTTTCTATGGAGCAAGGAATAATAAAGCTCCAAGGATCACGAATGATTGATTTTGAACTTTGAGTTAGCGCCACCATGGCAAACTTACCAGCTCCCCTCTTCTTAGTTACCATATCCTTCAGAAACTTTGTGTAGGTAGGCATTTCCTCAATCGCTTCATTGAATGGAATATTAATATGTAATTGTTTTAACATAGACAGAAAGCGTTGGTACTGTACCTCTTTATTCTTTTTCTTCCATAGTCTTTGCGGGAAAGGGGGTAACTGCACTTTCACAGTTCCCGTCTCAGTTGGCTTTGAGGTCAACGCAACCTCTAGTTCTACTGCTTCTTTTTCTCCTTCCTCTTCTTGTGTCATCGCAACTTCAGATTCTTCTGCAATGGGAGCTGTCCGACTAAGCTCCCTCTTTTCTCCCTCCACAGTCTTCCCACTTCGCAATGTCACAACCTGACATTGCTCTTTACCTGATACCCCTGGGTTGTGTGAGAGTTATGTTGAACTCGGTAGAGCCCCTTGCGGTCTAATGTTCAGCTCACTTGCAATCTGGCCCATCTGCAATTCTAGGTTGCGGATGCACGTAGCCTGACTTTGAAGCATAATTTCATTTTTCTCTATGTATTGCTTCAATAGGCTTTCCAAGGAAGAGAATTGCGGTGTGTAAGCACATAAAATGATGATGCGATGATATGCGATACTACTTCTAGATGTATGCGTTATTAATGAAATGCTTGTAGTATGCTATGCGTTGTCACAAGTTTCCTTGCGTTGAAACCAAGTATAATTCCACCGCAAGTTTCTCGGAGTGAACCGAGATCAAATACAGGGATTGCATAGTTAATGCGTTACATTCGTGATATATACGATCGGGGGTTTTTCAATTAATAAAAGATTGGTTTATACAAGTATTTAAAATTGCGATCAAGTAAAATATGCGGTAAAGAAAAGTGGTGGTAATACAATAAAATATGATAAAAGTAAACCTAAGCTATTATGATACGAGATACACGATATTGATACATGTTACTGAGTTTGAGACTGACTATGAAGATTATACAAAGGGTCGTGTTATGCGGTGGCAAGTCTTTATGTATGAAACAGAGATAGAAAGGGTAATTAATATAAACATCGCAAGTTCATTAATTGTGTTAAAGATATAACTACGGTTCCGCTTTCCCTTGGCGTACACCTCTTGGTGATCGGCCATGTTCCCACATCTCTGTGGTGAAACAGGGATGAACTTAATGAACGCAAGGTTGCTTCTATCTCTGGAAGTACTTCTCGCTTTAGTTAACGCATTCTTCTGACCTTCTCTCGAAAGGCAAAATGGCATCTTCACTTCTGCTCTCATAGGTGAAGATGTCATCTAACATGCTTTAGCTAAACATATTTATTTCTTTAGCACAGATTAATTTACTTGTTTAATTCATTCTAATTACCAAGGGATTAAGTAAATATCATGGAGAAAGCGATAAATGGAGGAACGGAAATAGACAGAAAGATGGAGATCAAAATGATCATGACATTCAATACTAATATTTAGCGTCTGATACATGGTGTGAGGAACGGAAATAGACAGAAAGATGGAGATCAAAATGATCATGACATTCAATACTAATATTTAGCGTCTGATATATGGTGTGAATGATAGAGAGTAAGAAGATGAATACAATTGATGATAAGAGATAGAAACAAATATAGAAGAGTGTCAACATCTTGACACAGATTTGAACGGTGGATTTTCTTGCCCGCGAATGGAGTGAATGGAAGGAAGAGCTTCCCTCTCAGGCTTGCTCGTCCAGTAGAGGTGACCTTGGTATAGAGCTTCATGGTAGGGATTGAAAGGATTTTTCCTGAGACTCACCTCTCGGCCTTGTCTCTTAAATCTTCCCGGATCTTCTCCGATCAGCACTCAGATCAGTCTCTCTCGCAATATACAAATATCAAAATATGCTCGTATCAAGTATATTTTCTCTTAGAATTTCAGAGGTTATTTATAGGCTCAGCTTTAACTCTCTGCAGTGTGGACCCCTCTTTATTGTTATGGTAATTCCAGAAATGGTGGAGTGAATATTCCTTCTGTTACGCGATCAATCTCATCAGAAATGCACAACGGTCAACTGTACACGTGTGTGAATCCTTCACAATTGCATTGCACTTTTTCATCTTCGATCGTTTGCCCGCATGCGGTGTTGTTTTTTATTACAGCATGCGGTTAAAGTTGCGTTGATCTATTATCATTGCGTTGATCGTCTATTCATTTCTAAATGATGGGTGCAATGCAACGTAGAAGTGTTGTTCTTTTTATCTTGAGCCATGAACACATGTGGTGACTTGATTTCCTGCAAATCAGACTTGAAATATTCTTTTCTACCATTGTGATGGTGTCAGTGGGTGTATTGACGACAATTTATAATTCTTGTATTTCTTAGCTAATTTCTATACAATTGACACAACTTTCCTTTATTTTGGCCGCAATATCTAAATAAAGCAGTATAAATAACTTGTATTTCTACAAGTTATCACACCCTAAATTTAGATATATGCTTGTCCTCAAGCATATCTTCTATTAAGGCGATAATGCTCAACTCCTATCCTAAATTTTGCATCGATTGGTTGCTCCGAATGCTCCACCTAGGCACATTACTTAACAATGCAATTTCCTTCTATCCTTGCTAATTCATAACAAAGCCTTACTTTATTCTTCTATACTACAAATTTCTGCTCAAAAATGCTTTTCTAGTTTTGAAAAGAATGTTTACCTCTTCTTGTCAAAACAACTTGATGTTTCTGGATGTGGTGGTCTTTGCATCATTTATTAGAGACTGTTGATCATGGTGATACCCTTCGTTTTGGCTTGTTCTCACGGGTGTCATGCGAACATCCAAGTATGGTTCTGTGCCAATCTGAACTTTAACTCATGAATTTCAGAGGAGTTGTCTCTTATTTTCTTTTAATTTTCTTTCTCATTTTTCTCTTTTCACACAGTGTTGTTCTTGGAAACACACCTTTATTTTGGCTTGCTCCCACGGGTGTCATGCGAACATCTAACTATGAGCAGGTTCCTTTCACAACTTAACTTTTATCAGGTTGGGAATGTTTTTTAGATTTCCTTTTTTATTGTCACCGAAGGTAACGTATCCTCCATCTTTCTTTTCTAGGTATGTGAATTTTGTGTGGTCCCCAGTCATATGTTTTGAACATCCACTATTCAAGTACCACTTATTCTTTATGGATCTCAAACATACCTGAGAAAATTAATTCTCAAGATGTAACCTTAGGTACCCAAATTTGTTTGGGTCCTTGGGGGTTAGTTAACAAAAATTTAGGAATCCATCTCTTTTCATTCATAATATTGATTTTTCTTAAATTGCATGCATATGCTTTATGACCATGTTTTCCACATGCATGACAAATAATAGAACCTTCTTTGACAAAGTAGTTTGTAAATTTCTTTGTTTTTGGTGAGTGTTTAATAACCTAAGCCAACTTATCAATACATTGTTGCTTACCCATCTCATGAAATTCTTTTTCCCATTTGTAAACTTTAAAAGAGTAGCTGAAATATCTTCATTTTTATTTTCTAATAATTTATACTCTTCTTTTAAAGCATGCAAATTTGATTTAGATAAATCTAGATCTTTTCCTAATGTCTCATTTTTCTCTTTTAGATTATCTAGCTCAATAAATAAATTATTATTTTCAAGAGCTAATTTAGCATTTTTTCTTCCTAAGAGACATATATTTGCAACCTAGTTTTTCAAATTCAATTTTAACTTTATTATATGCCTCAATGAGCTCATCAAAAGTAAGGTTTTTAGGACTTACCTCATCGTCGTCGTCTCAAAAAGCCATACGCATAGATTTGCTACTTCTTCCTCGCTTTCAGATTCGCTTTCATCGCTTTCGTCCCAAGTAGCTTTCATGGCCTTCTTGCTCTTCTTTGAAATGGATTTTCTTTGAGGACAGTCCCACTTCACGTGTCCGGGCTTTTTGTATTCATAACAGATGATTGTATCTTTGTTGCTCTTTTCTCCTTTGCCTTCTTGATTGTTTACTTTCTTTGAGAAGTTCCTTTTCCTAAAATGATTTTTGAACTTCTTGGTCAAGTAAGCGAACTCCTCATCATTTAATTCAGCTTCAGTTTCAGAGTCCTCTTGAACTTGAGTGGACTTTAATGCTAGGTTCTTCTTCTTTTTGACATCTTCTTCCACATTGGCCTTCATGATTATCTCATGTGTCATGAGAGATCCAACGAGCTCCTCTAGTGGAAGTTTTTAGAGGTCTTTTGCTTCTTGGATCATCGTCACCTTAGCTTCCCAACTCTTAGGCAATGATCTAAGAATTTTTCTCACATTTTCAGAGGTGGTATAAGATTTTCCTAATCCCTTCAAAGCATTAACAATATTTGTGAACCTAGTAAACATTTCAGATATAGTTTCATTTGCATCCATTTTAAACAATTCATAATTATGAACTAACATGCTAATCTTTGACTCTTTAACTTGATTAGTTCCTTCATGAGTTACTTCAGGCATATCCCAAATTTCTTTAGCAGAATTACATGCAGAGACTCGATTAAACTCATCAAGACATAAAGCACAAAAAAGACAGTTCATGGCTTTAGTATTAATAGAAAACTTCTTTTTATCTTCATCATTAAACTCTTTTTCTTCCTTAGGAATACCTTTATTATCAACTATCTTAGTAGGGATTAAAGGACCATTAAAAATAATTTCTCATAGATTATAGTCAATAAAAATCAAATAAATTCTCATCCTAGTTTTCCACCATGCATAATTATTTCCATTAAACAAAGGTGGCCTAGTGGTAGATTGACCTTCACCATACCCATTTATTCCAGTAGTTGCCATAAGCTCGAACAATTAAGTTTTTCGAAAAAGGAAGAGAATATAATAAATTTTTTTTAAAGATTTTTATAAAGAGAAATAATTTTCCAAAATTTAGATTTTAATCAAAAATATTTCAAAGATTAAGAAGCAAAGAAAAAAATAAGATTTTAATAACCAATTTTCAAAAAAAAAATTCTAATGAAAACGGCTTTTAAAACTCAAATTTTCAAACTTTTTGCAAAAATTAGAAAAATTCCAGATTTAATAAGATTAAAAAAAACAAAATGTAAAACCAAAAAAAAATTATAAAACTTTTTTTAAATAAGAAAACCGAGCTACCCACTCTGATACCAATTGTAGGATCGCAACACTAGAGGGGTGTGAATAGGGTTGACTACCAATTTTTAAAAAATAATTTTATCTTCAAACAATGCTCAATAAAGTTAACCCACTAATTTGATTAAAGAAAATTTATGCAAGACAAATCTTAAATCATGCAAGCTATGATAACTTCAAATTTAAAGACAAATTAATCAAGGATAAATTTAAATAATACACTAGAAATTAAATCATGCAATTAGGAAAGATTAAAAAAAAAATAACTAAGATGAGAAGCAAAAAATTGAAAACAAGAAATAAAAGAGAGAGGAAGAGAAAGCACCGAAAATTATATTGGTTCGGCAAATTGCCTACTCCACTCTCCAAGATTCCTTGGGTATTTCACTAAGTGATCCTCTTGCAGGTGAGGACCAAACCGACATACGACCTTCTTTTTCTTAGGCTAAAGAGAAACCTAAGATCCTTTTTACTGGTTCAAGATCAAACCAATTTCTTTTTCTCACAACCCAAGGTGTACCCACACCTTAATACAATTCCCAAAAGTTAAAAGAAAACCTCACAATATTACCTCTTGAAGACTAAATACACAAGTTGAGTACTCAAAAAAACTCACAAAAATAACTCTNTACCCACTCTGATACCAATTGTAGGATCGCAACACTAGAGGGGTGTGAATAGGGTTGACTACCAATTTTTAAAAAATAATTTTATCTTCAAACAATGCTCAATAAAGTTAACCCACTAATTTGATTAAAGAAAATTTATGCAAGACAAAGCTTAAATCATGCAAGCTATGATAACTTCAAATTTAAAGACAAATTAATCAAGGATAAATTTAAATAATACACTAGAAATTAAATCATGCAATTAGGAAAGATTAAAAAAAAAATAACTAAGATGAGAAGCAAAAAATTGAAAACAAGAAATAAAAGAGAGAGGAAGAGAAAGCACCGAAAATTATATTGGTTCGGCAAATTGCCTACTCCACTCTCCAAGATTCCTTGGGTATTTCACTAAGTGATCCTCTTGCAGGTGAGGACCAAACCGACATACGACCTTCTTTTTCTTAGGCTAAAGAGAAACCTAAGATCCTTTTTACTGGTTCAAGATCAAACCAATTTCTTTTTCTCACAACCCAAGGTGTACCCACACCTTAATACAATTCCCAAAAGTTAAAAGAAAACCTCACAATATTACCTCTTGAAGACTAAATACACAAGTTGAGTACTCAAAAAAACTCACAAAAATAACTCTAGATCAATTTAGGAGCAAAAAGGACAAGAATTTGAGAGTAGAGAGAATTGAGAGCTTGAGACTTGATAGCTTTTTTTGGGGTGTGTGTCAATGAAGAGTAAAATCAAGTCGGATTTATAGGCGAGGGGGATAAATTTTGGCCATTGGATATGATTGCAAATGAAGGGTGGAGATTGAATAAAAATAGAAAAGTAAAGGATTTGTAATTAAGAGAGGAATTTTGAAAGATTGGAATTATTGAGATTTAGAGAATAAAAAGGATTTGAAGGATGAAAATTTAGGAAGGAAATCAAATTTGAAAAGGCTGAAAAATCTTAACCTGCACCACGTGTCGCCATACTATTGATCCGTGTGTCAATTAACGATTTCTCCTCCTTTAAAAATCAGCTGCTACTTGTCATTATCTCATTCATCCATGGTCGTCACGTCATCGCCACATCAGCAAAAAGTGACCGGTTGGAACACCACGTCAGCTGCCACGCCATCAATATTGATCGTTGGAGTGCCATGTCATCAATATTGACCGTTTATGTGCCACATCAGCAAGGTGCCACGTGTCCTTGCCACGTTGGATTTCCTCTCCAATCTTCTTTTGCTTATAACTTTCTCGTTTGAACTCCGATTTGAGCTATTCAAATTGCGTTGGAATCGTCTTTCTGAGCTCTACAAGATAATGACTCTGAAACACTGAAAATATTAGTACAAAAAATCTGAGTTTGTTATCATTAAAATACTTGGTTTGATTGAAGCCCTAAAGCTAACACTTAAACACTCTCTCCATTCACTTTGATATTTACCTACCCAAATGTCACCTGTAGGGGGGACAACCATGGTGCCTCGAGGCCGAGAGTAGATATCACGGTGTGAACTTTTAGGGAAAAACGTGTAGAGCAAAAATGAAGTACCATATACCCCATTTTCCTCCCATTGAGTGTTTTACCTAGGGTTAATTAACTTAGAAAAATCCGGCTATTGATTTTATCTTAGTGTTTGTTTAATTTGCTCAAAAACAACTCTTGTCTTTGATGATTAAACAATTTTGATTTAAGTCTCATTAAACTCTTTAATAGACTTTCATCAAACTTGCATGCATGTAACAAATCTATCTAATTCATTTTTCCAGGTAGGTTCCCAGGTAGGGGTGCGATATTTCCATCAATTTAAGTACCCCAGCCTAGTCAGAACCCGCCTTAGATAAAAGGTCCCTTATAGATATATTTGTTACATATTTAATCTTTTATTAAGAATCAATTTAATCCTATTAAACCGATTTAAAAGATTAAACTTAGATTTTTAATCTCACTAGAAATGTGATCTTAGGTTTATCTCAATCATATTTTAAAAAAAAAAAAAATTAAAAAATGATTATAGCCTAAGGTTTGCATACAACTCTTTATTATTGATTTTAATTCTAATTTCATTTAATTATAACTATTATAAATATATAAAATAATTAAAACCAACCATTGCATGCTAGACATACTTTAGTTATTATAACATTTATAAATTAACCTAAGGTAATGTCATGCTTCATGCAATATTCATTCACTACTAATAAATAAAATTTATATAACTAAGTAATGAATCAAGCTATAGCATACATTCCATACATCCATTCAACCATATATTATAACACTAATAATATAAATGATGCATGGATATGTTATAATGCATACATACATATACTATAACACTTATACTATATGATGCATAAGCATGTTTTATGTAATTTAAATCATGCATATTCATATATTATAACACTTATAATATAAATAATGCATGAACATAAATGCATAACCTATGGTGGGTTTTAAAACTATATGACATACATTATGACATATAATATAAAACATACATCGTATGTATATTTATACAAAAATTTGATGGACCGGGATAGGAACTCTCTAAAAAGAAAAAAACAAAAGGCTAACTATTACAAAATTTGAGTCAGCCGATTCGGAAAAAGTGAACCGGATCTTGGACCGCTCAGACCGAACCGCCTTTCAAAGAACCACCTTGCAGTTGATCGTGTAGCAAATGCACCATATGTCGAGTATGAAAGACTATGTGATCGCGTAGCTAATGACTATGCGATGAGCATGATAGTTTACGTGATCGTGTAGCAATCAAGCGTGCGTCAAGCAACTAAAACCGTGTGATCATTCAGCAAGCGTCTAAGTGATCTTGTAATAAATGCAACATGATCGTGTAGCAAAATATACACGATTGCATAGCATTAGTTATGCGATCATTTAGCAACTGCTACACGATCGTGTAACAAACTCTACACAATCGCATAACAAAAGCTACCAGATCATTTAGTTGTAGCAACACGATCTGGAACCTCTGTTTCGTAATCTCTTGGAAGAAAAGAAAGCCGGGACAATTCGTCGTGATTGAAAACAACGCTCTGCAACTCTTCTTTGAAGACACCTTAGAACTTCATGAACGACTCAAAACTTACAAATTTATAGAAATGCCCAAAAATGCAGGGGCCCTTACAAACCAAAAAATGTAAAAGATACAGAAAGCCTTAAACAAAGAGTTCTATCCTGAAACATCCATCAATAAATCCATCCACAAACATTCATCACATAAATAAAATGCAGATTATAAAACCCACCATTACTGTAAAACAATTCAATACAAGAATGAAATTTGGAATCAGAAACCACAACCTGGCTTTGATACCAATTGAAGGAACTCGTATGAGGAAAACCTTGAGCGAAAGCAAATCGACCAAATTCTATTAATTATTGAATACAAAGTTTACAGTAAACGAACAATAAGATGTGCATTTAAAGTCTAAATTACAGCATACTTTACAAGAAAAGGTTTCAAGAAATATCACCTCTGTAGAACCTTTTCTTCACGATTCTCCGTCAAATAAACACGAACAACTTGAAGACCTTCTTCAAAATAACCTCGAACCAAAAATCCAGACACTACCACAAAGAAACCATGGTATTCTTCGGGTGAGAACCCAGGAGTGATGGGCTCTAACTATTTTGGTTATGAGGGAAAGGTTTATGTGGAGGAAGAAGATTGAGAATTCTTTCAAGTAAAAAAGAAAGAATAATTATGTCTTTTTCTCTCAATCGTCCAACTTACTTGCAAATGTAGAGGAAGAAGAAAAGTTAATTTTCTTTTATTTCTCTTGCCATAAAAGATAACCACCACCCACTAATATGAGTGGAGAGAAAAGATGGGGAAAGGAGTTGTAACTCCCTTCCTTATTATCAAAATAATAATAATAATATAAATATACATATGATAACTAACTTATAAGTTGTTGGTTGGTTATTCTTTTGGATTGAGAGTAATAGTGGAAAAATTAAGTTATTGATTTTGGATTTAATTCTTGATCAGATTGCCTAACTGAATCAAGTTTTGGAATTTGTCTTGGACCAAGCCACAACTTTGGGTTGATTCAAGTTTTCCAAAGGTTTTAAAGAATTATTTGCATGCACTTTTTTTACCAAGTTGAGGTAAGTGGTACTACTACCGGTACCTTCGTGCCAGACGGCCTAGATTAGATTTATAAAGTTAATTAATGGACTCTAGAAGCATGATTTTGTCATTATGATATACTTGTTGCATGAAAGTTATGAGTATTATGAGCATGTTCGAATTTCTAATCAATACGGAAATTATGTATGTGATGCATGAATAGACCAATAAGGCAGTTTACCATCTCGCCTTGACACATGTTTTATTTCAGAGGACTGACGGGTCTAGGTTCATGTTTGATGGTGTGCCTACGGACTGCTAGACATGCGTGAGTCGACAGGTTCACGTTCATGTTATTTTTCATGTTTGACAGTGTGCCTACAGGCCGCTAGACATGTGTGAGTCGACAAGTTCACATTCATGTTATTTTTCATATTTGACGGTGTGCCTACAAGCTGCTAGACATGCGTGAGTTAACAGGTTCACATTTATGTAATTTTCCATGTTTGATGGTGTGCCTATGGGTCGCTAGACATGCATGAGTCGACAAGGAATCACTTTTGCTTTCTTTTCCTCTGGCTACTAAGATGTTTCACGTTCATGTTATTTTTTCATGTTTGACGGTGTGCCTACGAACCGCTAGACATGCGTGAATCAACTTGTTCATGTTTATGTTATCTTTCCATGTTTGACGGTGTGCCATTAGGCCACTAGACATGCGAGTCAAGGCACGATAGTATGTCCTTTGGTTTCTTTTCATCATCTAAGACAGATGTAGTTGTTTAAGCAACGAGCCCAGCATTCTCTGCTCGTGGATGCATAACCTAATCCCGGTAATGGGATCACTTACTGAGAATTTTTATACTAAACCATCCTTAATTTATGTTTTTCAGGTAAGGATGGGAACGGACCGGTGGGTAACGAGAGGAACCTGTGATCATGACACATGGGACATGTAAATCGTTTCCGCTCAGTTTACGTTTTCAAGTTATTTAAAAGTTTTGATTTGAAACTCGATGTTGGTCAAAATTTTATCTATTTAAGTTATTTTTTTTCTTCATTATGTTAGGGACCCCGAACAAAGGTTTTACTTATTTGTTATTTCTTTTGGAAAATTGTCTTTATTATTTTAATGAAATTTATTTTCCTCAATGGTCAAAATGTTTTAAATGTAAATGTGTAATTATGAGTAACAACCCTTATCAGAGTACTCAAAAGGTCGGGTCGTTACAATTAGTGGATTGATTTTGCATTCTTTTTTAGTATATGAATGATGTTGCTATTGTCCTTTCAGTAAGACTAAAATTCTTTGCACCATATTAAAGTTACATATGCAAGGTGGGTACTCTTGAATACATTCACATTAGAAAGTAATCAGATGAAAATAGGATAAAGATTAAAAGATCATATAGCAATCAGAAAGAAATCAAATAATAAAAAAATATATTAACTATTATCCTTTCAGTGAAACTAAAATTCTTTGCCCCATATTAAAGTTACATATATGCAAGTTAAGTACTCTTGAATACATTCACATTAGAAAGTAATCAAATGAAAATATGATAAAGATTAAAAGGGAATCATATGGCAATCAGATGACAATATTATAAACTACAAACTATGTGAAAAATAAAATAAACTACAATTCTTACTAAGATTTTTTATAATTGTGGATACATTTGTAGATATATTTAAAAACTATTGGGATTGGTATCCTAATTCCCTCAGAGTCTCGTAATTTGTAAGCTTTGTAGACATTATTATGAATAAAATAAGAGTTATTTTATTTGCATTTACTCATATCTAATAAACAAAGATCTGTGGTTATTGTATGTAAACTTAATCATGTATATGAGATATACAAATGGATCATGCCTTAAGTAATAACATAAATGGTCTGTAGTATAAAGATTAAGGAGGGATACCTTCTCCTGGTGGCACTACGAATACAACCCGCTTTGTAGAGGTTTACAAGTGTTGTGAATTATTACAGATGTCTGATCCTAACCATTCATGTAGAGGCATGCGAATGAGGGTGTCTTATACAAAGAGTTTGTATAAGACTGGACCACAAGATGACTAGTCTCTTTATATAACGTCGTTGATAATTGAGACTTACATCTCACTAAAACGACCATAGGTGACATGACCTTAATCCTGAGTGTTTTGAAAACTTCTGCATATGAGGGCAGTCCTTTGATTAGTATGGGTGAGAGTGGCCGAATTGCCAACTCAACAAGCTTACCTTTTTGGGGATTTGTCTGATTGGGGAGTTGGGAACTCAGTTACACAAGACGGAATTCACCCCTTCCCCAAAGCAGGGGTAAGTAGATAGATTACTCCCTTGAGGGCTGATTCTGGGTCTTGAACATAGTGGCCACATCCTTTCTTTGGAAGAGAGGACCCAGTCATAGTAGGACTATGACTTATTATTATTAGATGAATCAGTGGTACTTAAGAAGTTAGATGTAACTATAGGGGCAAAACAATAAATTGGCTCAGTTGTACTTACGAGCAATTTGTGAAGAATTATCGCACTGTTGATTGGTTAATATGGACATAGAAATATATCTATAATGAGAATAGTGCAACCACCGGTCTTTAGTGGAGTGCCTGACAGTTCACAGATTGTGGATCCCGTGACTAAAGAGTTTAGTCAATTATTCACTTATCGTTGGAGCTTCAAGCTACAGGTCCATAAGGTCCCTTTGGTAGCTCAATGGGTTCAAGTTAAGAATCAATTCTTAGGGTTAGTTTGAAGTGTTCAAATTAACAAGAGGAAATTCAATTATATATGATATAATTGGTGTGATGTATGAGATATACCAAGTGGAGGAATTAATGTAAATATGATTTACATTACGTACCATAAAATAGACAAATAACTATGATTTGTATGTTTCATGAGATGAAATATTAAAACTATAGGTTATAAATGTAATATGGTAAGTTGGTTATCATTTTAATTTATAATATATTAATCATATGATAATTAATTTCTTTTTCTATAATAACCAATTGAGTGAGAGGTTATTGGTGATTTTAAGGTAACCGTGAGATAAAATGAGAATTTTTTTTTCCTAAAATTAGAAGTTTCCTCTTCTGAACAACTCATGGACAAGCTATCAAGTGAAATAGTTTCACTAAGCGATAGTTGACAGAGACTAAACGAACGTGCAGCTTTGACTATATGATAGTCATTTAGCTTATCGTAGCTAAACGATCGAGTGGCTAAGTCTATACGATAGGCTATCGTTTACTAAACGATCGAGTACATCGTCTATACAATAGACAGCATCTTATCTCCCACTTGCTCGATCGTCAACCCGATCGTAGACCTCCAGTCTCTTCCTTAAACAAAGATCATACAGAGCCCACAACTCCTAGATTCTCACACCGAGAATACCAAGGTAACCATTGTGGTGGTGTCCTAACTCTGTTTGTTGGGTTCATGGAGGCTATATTCGTTGTGTTCGTGCTATGCTCCGCTTTTTGCGTTCAAGCATTGCTGTTGTTAGACGCATGGGAGACTGTTTGAGGAATTTCATGCGTTATTTTATGATGTGGAATTATGGATGAAATGCGTTGATGGAGTTGCGTTGAGCACTTAAGTTTTCTCAGCATAATCCAAGTGTAAACCCCACTGAGTTTCCTGGTAAGCCCAGGGTCGAACACAGGGACTTGGGAAAACAGGTTGTGGTGGTAATTTTTAGGAAAACTTTGCGGTAACCAAATAAATCAATAGTTGTTGACGTTGATGTTTGCGGTAATGAAAAATAAACAAATGCGACGAAGTTTGAAAAGAGTTGAATAAACGGAAGATGTGATGAGTATACAGTGAACGGGTTGAGAAGCGTTTTGGCTAACACTTCCTAGGATGCATTCACGCTATGCGATCATGCAACACACATACAATAGTAAACCACCTCTCGGTGCGAATGCTACGACTTCTAATATTAGAATGCATGCGATATATGCGTTAAGTCTATAGGGCCTACACATAAGCCTCTATTTCTATTTATGCGATGACAAAATGACATCCACACAAATATGCGACTATATAATATCATACCTATCTCTAAGGTGCATGCGTTGCAGTGTTGACAAACAGAGCTTATCTCTAAGTCCCTATCTCTTGCTTATGCCGATCTAATCTCGCTCTCTCGAGTCCAGATTCTAACCTAGCTCTCTCGAGTCATTAGGTTCTTTCTTTAGACTCTCTCTCGAGTAGCTCTAAAGAGATGTTTGACACAGCATAACACAAGATAATCACAATCAATGAACTTCGTAGGTCATATTAGCTTAGTTCTTCTCAACCCATTCGACCAGTTTAGCTACTCATGCATACTAAGAAAGTGAACAGATGTAGAATAAGAACTTCTATTGTATAAATATAAAGATGAAGTACAAAATAACAATGCAAGGATATAATAAAGTGTCTAGTAGCAATCTCTTGCTTCCCAGGCTTTAACACTGTCTTTCTACTCATGTTCAAAAGATAATCTCGCTCTCGCGATAGTCAACCCACTCTCCGCTTCTAGCCTCAAAGTTCTCTCTCGAGTTTTCCTGAGCGATCTCCGGCGTCTTTACTCTTCTCTTGTGCCACCTTAAAATAAAAAGGAAAAACTATGGAAAAAGACGTGCTGAGCTAACTGATCCGAACTTATAAATTTCCAAACTCGTGAACCCCTTTTCTGAAGGATGCCTTTGGTATTTATAGAGCTTCAGGGTGAAGGCAGCTTCTCTCTTATGATTTCTCAGATGGGATGGCTTTAATTCCCTGACTGATGCGCTGAATATTTGTCACGGAAAAGCTTAATGTACTTGTTATTGTCAGCGGCTGTCAACTTAATTTGGATTCGATCGTCATCAGCTTTCTATCCCATCGCGATTAATTATGCCTTTCACCCAGATGTGCCCACCAAGTTGCGGCAATCCTTCTTGAGCAAATGTTTGCGAACACAATCACCGCAAAGCCTTGCGGTAATGCTGCGCTCGACCAATGATTTCCTATGATCGCAATTTCCGCCTTGCGTCAATGCATATTCTGCAAAAAAAATAACAAAAACAATGGTTTCTATACGATAAACGCATGCGACCGCAATGTAATAAACTTAATGCTTTTTGGACGCAATATACACATTTAATCAACGCAGGCCAGCATTGTTTAAGAACTTAGCACCATGATAACATGCATTTTTGCTCGTTATCAAGATTTGTGAAAAATGTTTCTTCAAAGATATGCATCCTCTATCCCTTGTATCATCTTAAAACATGCTGTAATTTTCGTTTTATGCATGACCTGTTAGTTTCCATTTCGATTGTAATTGATTGTGTTCATTCGAATGGAATTTGGAACGATCTCTTCCGTTGCTCATGAAAATCCTCATGTTTTATTTCCTTCAATAGGTATCAGAGCCAGGTTGTTCTGATATTCCAAATTTCACTTTTGTTTTGAACTTCTTTTACAATCGTGGTGGGTTTTGAGGTTTCTGCATTGCGTTTAAGAGTTAATGCGTTTGTGGATGTATTGATGAATTTTTACGGGATGGTTGCCTCTGTTTAAAGCTTTCTTTACGATTACAAAGTGTTAATTTGTAAGGGCCTATGTGTTTTTTAGCATAATTAATAAGCAATTGAGTATGTAATTCAAAGTGTTTGAAGTTGTTGAGTCAATCATGATGAAGGTTCGAAGCACGGAGATGCCGTTCTCATCGAGGAAGAAGACCAACGGTTGGTCGTATCGTGTAGCCTAAGGTACACGATCGTTGAGATTTGGCTAAAAGATCGTGTAGAAAATTTTAACGCGATCGTGTAGTATTTACAAAACAATGTTTAACTAATGCTAGATGATGGGGTAAAGCGTTTACTTTATCGCGTAGCGTTGGTTGCTCGATCGTGTGGACACTGGAGGTAAACGATCATATAGAGCATTTGATGCTCATCATTTAATAAAAGGCGCACGCACTAAATAATCGTGTAGTTAGCATGCTTCATCGCATAGTCACTGACTACACAATCACCTGATATACGATACCTTACGATCGCTCAATGATCGTTTAGACGATTGTGCTTCACCGCATCATTGTCGTTTAGATGATAGTTTAAGGCTTGCGTTGTATGATACGCGCGCAGGATTACGTGCCTTTATGCTTCATCTATAGTCAAAAGTACACGATTGTTGCTAAACGATTGTTTAAGCTCATGAAGTGTTGGTAAACGATTGAGTAAATTGTTTACTCTATCATTAGGCGATCACAAGGAATTTGGTACACGATCAAGGAGACGCGTTTCTTCGCCCGAACGGTTCAAGACCCAGTTCGCCTATTTGAACCGGAGACTCATTGCTATTTGTAATAGTTAGCTTTGGTTTTGAGGATTTGAGGCTAATTATCTCGATTCATCAACTTTTATTTAATGTACATGGGATGTATGTTGTTTATATGCCATAGTGTATGACATATGGGTTATGCAATTATTCATGCATCATATATTATAAGTGTTATAATATAGTTTTTGGCATGATGAAATTACAAGAAAGCATGTACATGCATCCTGAAATATAAGAGTTATATTTATGCTTGCAGTAAGCATATTCATGCATCATCTTTATATTATAAGAGTTATAGTATAGGGGTGTATGGAAGCATGTTTGCTTGGTTCATTGCTTGGTTGTATAAGTGTTATATAAAAGTAGCAATGAATGAACAATGCATGGAGCATGACACTTAGGCTTGTTTATAAGTGTTATGAATGTCTTGTATGTGTAGCTTCGCATTGTGTTGGTTTTAGTTGTTTCCTGTTATAAGCGTTATAATGAAAATTAGTACTAAAATCAATAAGAAATAGTTGCATGTAGACTTAGGTGAACTCATGTTTTAAAAGAGTTTTAAAATTGGATTGAGATAGACCTAAGTTCAAGGTTTTAATAAGATTAAATACCTAAGTTTAATCTTTTAAATCGGTTTAATAGGATTAAATTGATTGGCATAAAAGATTAAATTTGTATTAAATCTATCTATAAGGGACATTTTGTCTAAGGCGGGTTTTGTCTAGGCTAGGATACTTAAGCTGACGAAAATAGAACACCCCTACCTGGAAAGGTAAATTAGATAGATTTTCTGCAAGCATGCGACAATTGATCAAAGACTTCATTAAAGAGTTTAATGAATGATGATCAAAAGTTGTTCAACTTTCCAAAGTCACAGTTACTCTTGGGTAAACCTAAAAAGTCACTCAGTTAAAATTCTTAGTGGTGTTTCTTTTAAGTAAATTAAACCTTAGATTATAAAATACTTAGCGGGAGGAAGATATATATATGATATGTCAATGACTTCACTCACATTTCTCCCTGAATGTTCACGTCGTGAGATTCCTACTTGGCCTCATGGTGCCCTAGGAGCATCCCCCTTCATATTGCATGAGTCAATATCAAGGTAGACATAGAGAGTATTTATAGTAAATAGGTGAATGGTGTGTGTCAACACGTACTGCGGTCTCCTTCATTAGTTCACACCGTGAGATCTTCTTGCACTTCCTCGTGGCGCCCTAGAAGCATCCCCCTTTAGATGGGTTTTGTGCAGTTGGTCAATATCAAGGTGAACTCTAGAAATGGATAGGATCACTTTAGTTTTTGCCCCAATTGGATTTTTTCCCTTCGGATTGGCTGCTTGGGGAGGAGCTGTAAGACTTAAAATGACAGGTCACACTTACAGAAAATTGTTTAGCAAGTTAATGATTTCTTGACTAAATCAATGATGGCTAGTCTTTATAGGAGTAAGAGTTATTCTGGTATTAATGACTAGTTGAGAATGTCTCAATTCATAGGAGGGATAAATTGACTACCCTTCGGTGGCTTTTATCCTAAACCTTTGAAGCGTCATTGCGAAACTAGATGTCACACGAGTTCATTTCAGTTTTTCTAAATCGTATTGGATGTTGGTTTTACAACGAGTATTTGCTAAAATCTAATGTAGGTCAATGTGATTTTTTCAGTAACATGAATGATTTTCTGTTAGTTGCCTTAAATTTGACCGATTCCATACATTGAAAAGAGTCCGTTAAAAACATATTTCATGGTAAACGACCTTGAGTTTGTCATGGTTGAGTAGTGTCTTCAAGTCTCGACCCTTGATGCATCGTGAAGTGTTCATAATGCATATGAGATGTGGATGAAGGCTAATTCATTGGCCTGACTTCACATTTTGGCTAGCATACCTGATGTTTTGGCCAAAAGGGTTGAGAACATGGTCATTGCACATAAGATCATGGACTTGTTGCAAGAATTGTTTGAACGTCAGTTCTTACTTTTTTAGCACAAAGGGATGGATGACAAAGAAACCAGTAGTGTCATTTCCCAAGATAATCTCTAGTTAGAGAAAGCAAGTGTTGCTGACTTTGATGAATTGCTCACTCCTTCCTCAAAGCAGGGGTAAGTAGATAAATTGCTCCCTTAAGGGTTGATTCCAGGTCTTGAACAATGTGGGTCATACCCTCTCTTGACTCGCGAGGTATTCACCCATAGTAGGACTATAATCTATTGTTCATGAGAGGGATCAGTGTGGTACTTAAAAAGTTAGATGTAACTACAAGGGCAAAACAGTAATTTGGTCCAACTATACTTACAAGCAATTTTGTGAAGGGTCATCATACTATTGATTGGTTATATCCAATGGACGCAGAAATATATTTATAGTGCAAAGAGTGCAGCTGTTGGTCTTTAGTAGAGTGTCCGACAGTTAACGTATGGTGGATAATGTGATTAAAGAGTTTGGTCAGTTATTCACGTATTGTTGGAGCTTCAACCTACAAGTCCATAAGGTCCCCTTGGTAGGTCAAAAGAATTTAGTTGAGAATCAGTTTTTGGGTTAATTTAAATTGTTCAAATTAATAAGAGGGATTGTTTCAATTATATATGATACATTTGCCATAATGTATTTGGTACATTATAGTTTAATAGGAGGAAATAAATATTTGAATGGGATTCAAATATATTTTCTATGAATGTGATTCATAGTTGTTAAATTTAATATAAATATGATAAATTAAATGCCATAAAATAGAGAAAATAAACTATAGTTTATATTGTATATGATACAATACTAAAACTATAGGTTATATGTTATATTTGATATAACATATAGTTAAATATAAATAAGATATGATGAATTGGTTATCATATTTATTTATATTAAATTTATTCTTTTGGATAATTAATTCCTAATGTTACTCCAACCACCTTAGTGGGTGGTTAATTAAGTTGTTTTATGGCAAATTGGAATAAAAAAAAATTCTTTGCTTCTTTACAAACTTATGTTGAGTTGCTACACGATTGACGTTTGCTAAACGATAGAAGAGTTCTATCTTATTCAATTCTCTTCCTCTCCAAACTCAAAACTCCCTCCTTACCAAAATAGTTAGAGCTCACAACTCCTGGACTCTCACCCTGAGTATACCGAAGATTCTTGGTGGTTGTGTCGCTTGTTAGTTCGAAATTTCTTGAAGAGGATCTTTAGGCTTATTGTTGTTTTTGAATTCGTGACAGTTCGAGGGTTTTACACGAAGAAACGTTCTTTAAAGGTATAATCTCTTGAACTCTTTTTCTTAATAAAAAGCATGCTGTAATTTATTTAAGAATGCATATCTTGTATGTTTGTTGTAAATTCATTTTTCAATCAAAATAGAATTTGGACGATCCGCTTCCGCTCAAGGATCTCTTCAAAACGAGCTCCTTCAGGGATACTATTCCATGTTCTATCAAATAGTTCTAGAAAGATAAATCCATAAACTCTCAATCCCGATCGGATCAAAATGTTTTAATCGTTTTATTTAATGCATTCTCAACTTCAGCCTTGAATTCTTTGAACTTTTCAAAAGACTCAAACTTATGTTGCATTAAGTAAACATACCCATATCTGGAATAATCCTCAGTAAAAGTGATGAAATATTCATAACCTCCTCTAGCCTTCACATTCATCGGACCACAAAGGTCTGAATGTACGAACTTGAGAGGTATTTTGGCCCTATGACCTTGTCCAATAAAAGATCTTTTTGTCATTTTGCCTTCAAGGAATGACTCACATACTGGGAAAGAATTTTCTTCTAAGTCATTTAGAAGTCTATTCTTTACTAACCTCTCAATCTTATTGAGATTTATGTGACCTCTTAGGTGTCAAAGTTGGGCATTTTCTTTTGGAGAAATTTTAAGTCTTTTATTTTGAGTTACTGCAGTTTTAAATATTTCAATGTTATAGAGGGCCTTAGTAGCTAACGGTCTTAGTACATAAAGGTTATTTTCCAGTTTTGCAGAACAAATATCAACACCATTTTTGGAAATAAACACTTTATTAACAAAAAAGTTGATTGCATAGGAATGTTCTAACAAACAATTCAGAAATAAAGTTCCTTTTCAAATCATAAACCACATAAACATTATCTAATACAAGAAATTTATTCTGTAAAGTCAACCAGATTCCTCCCACTGCCATAGTCGAGACGACGTGTTCAGTTCCAATCTGCATCATCATCTCACCAGCTTCAAGTTACCGCCAGTAACTAATTTCTTGAAATGAAGAACAAACATGGTTAGTGGCCCCAGAATCAATAATCCAGGCAGAATTATCATTCTCCACTAAGCAAGTTTCTAGAACAACTAAATCAGTTTTACTTTTCGTGGTCTGGTCTTATAATCAAATGGAAGTCTCTATTAAGAACGGTGTTATATAATGAGACTACTCATTTTGTGGTCCGGTCTTATACAAACTCCTTTGTATAGAATATCCCCACTCACATGTCTCCACATGAATGATCAGGATCAGATCATTTGTAGCACTTTACAACAATTGTAACATCTACAAAGTGGTTCATACTCGTAGTGTCACCAGGATAAGGTATCCAGCAATATCCATCTACTACAGACCATTTAGGTTATCACTTAAAAACATGATCCATTCGTATGTTCTACATACATATTTAAGTTACGAGATAAGCATGGAACTTAGTTTATTGGTTTGTGATTAATGTAAAAAAAAAAAAAAAAAAAAAAAAAAAAAAAAAAAATTGGAATAAAATATCATATATTTTATTAAATAAATAATGAGTTTTTACATACATTCACAAACTATAGGACCCTACAAGATTTAAAGCATCAAATCCAACAATTAGAAACTTCAATAATACGATATTAATTAAGTAAACTCTTTAATTAAATTAATCGACATTCATTTAACTGCAGGTCACTCCGTTAAAGGCCCACAGCTGCACTCTTCGCAACGTAGATATATTTATATGTCCATGGATATAACCAATCAACAGTAAGTCGACTCTTCACAAATCACTCAAATCTATAATTGGGTCAAATTACCATTTTACCCTGTAGTTACGTCTAACTTCTTAAGAACAACTAATCCCTCTAATGAACAAACAATTTATAGTCGAATTATAAACTAATTCATCTCGGGTCAGTGAAAGGGTGAGGCCTCAATCTTCAAGACCTGAAATCAGCCCTTAATGGAGTAATTAATCTACTTACCTTAAAGATGGAAAGGATTGAATTCCATCTTGTGCAGCTATGTTCGCAGCTCCTTACTCAGAAAAATTCTCAAAATGGTAGGCTTATTGAGTCAGCGAACCTAGTCACTCTCATCCATATAGATCAAAGGATTTCCTTCATAGAAAAGAGTTCAGAATTCACTCAAGATTAAGGTTGAGTCACCTATGGTCATCCTATTGAAATGTTAATCACTTCAATTAACGACCTTATAAAGAGAGACTAATCATTTCGCGGTCCGGTCTTATACAAACTCTTTATATAGGAACTCACACTTGCATGTCTTAGCATGAACGATTAGGATCAAATTATTTGTAACACTTTATAATTATTGTAACAATTACAAAGTGGGTCATATCCGTAGTGTCACCAGGATAAGACATCCATTCTTATCTGCATACTACAAACCATTTAGGTTATTACTTAAATATGATCCACTTGTATGTCAACCACATACATGTTTAAGTTACATAAAAAACGTCGGATCTTAGTTTATTGGATTGAGTTACACAAATTTAAATGTAAAAAAAAATACTCCTTATTTTATAAAATAAAAGAATTTCATTTATACATTACAAACAACGAGATTTAGGGCACAATCCCCAACAATTATCTCATATAATAAAGTATAATTTTGAATCTCATTCAAAATTAGCTTTATATCATAATGTATCTATATATATTATATTAATTGTATCTCATACAATTAATTCCCTATATAATTTGAACGATTCAAATTAATCCAAAATTAGACGATTCTTATTGTACCCTTAATGAGCTAGCAAAGGGACCTAATGGACCTACAAATTAGAAACTTCCATGGTACGTGATTAATTAATTAAACTCTTTAATTAAATTAATTAACATTCATTAACTGCAGGTCGTTCCACTAAAGACCTACACTACAACAATTAATTCTCTTATATAATTTGAGCGATTCAAATTAATCCAAAATTAGATTATTCTTATTTTACCCTTAGTGAGTTAGCAAAGGGACCTAATGAACCTATAGATTAGAAGTTTCAATGATACAAAATGAATTAATTAAACTCTTTAATTAAATTAATCAACATTTATTAACTGCAGGTCATTCCACTAAAGAACCACATTACACTTTTTGCATTGTAGATATATTTATGTGTCCACATATATAACCATTCAATAGTAAGTCAACCCTTCACAAATTGCTCGTAATTATAACTAGGACAAAATTGTTGTTTTACCTCTATGATGATATATAACTCCTTAAGTCCCATTGATCCTCTAATGAACAACTTGTTTATGGTTCTACCATAAACAAAAACCCTCTCAGGCCAGTGAAAGGGAGAGGTCCTATTGTTTAAGACTCGAAGCCAATGCTTAAGGAAGCAATTCATCTACTTACGTTAAAGACGGAAAGAAGTAAACTCCATCTTGTGTAGCTATGTTCCCAGCTTCCTACTCAGACAAATCTCCAAAATGGTAGGCATATTGAGTCAACAAATTTGGTCATCCTCATCTATATAAATGAAATCACCTTCAAAGATAGGAGTTCTTACTCAGGGTTAAGGTCAAGTCATCTATGGTCATCCTATGAAATGTTAATCTCTTCACTCAACGGTATTATAAAGAGTTAATCATTTCGTGGTCTGGTCTTATACAAACTCTTTGTATATGATACCTCTACTCGCTTATCTCCATATGAACGATTAGGATCAAATCGTTGTAACACTTTATAACTCTTGTAACAATTACAAAGTGGGTCATATCCATAGTGTTATCAGGATAAGGCATCCAACCTTATCTATATACTACAAACCATTTAAGTTATTACTTGAACATGATCTACCTGTATGTCTACCACATACTGTTCGAATTTCATAAAATAACCTTGGATGTTTCTGTAATTGATAATTTCATATATAAAATAATCAACTATTATTTCAAATAACATATTAATTACAAGGCTTTAGGGCATTCATCTCAATAATCTCCCACTTGCATTGAAGTCGGAGTGACATAAGTTGGTGAGACATGTATCCTAGAGCACACTCTATACCAAACATGCTCTCCCACTTGCCGTAATGCATTAGAGACATGTCTCGCAGTCCTAGAAATTCTGAGAGATCCTCTCACACTTTAGCCTAGAGAATCCTTTTATATAATTCGCAATTGTTATATCAATAAATACCATCTAGTCACCACGATGATGTTTCTCTCGTTCTATTTTTATTCCTACAACTTTGTGTTTATAAATATCCTGATATTTATTCTTATTTGAGACAATATATCACATAAAAGATCTAATCTTAAACTTTATACACCAACATCTCATAATTTTAATTTTCAAATTTATGGTAATACCAACGATTTAGCCAATATCACCAACAAACTGTATATTAAATGTTAATTAAGTCTCATATAAGAATTACAACCCCACAACACTTGAGGTGTCTTAGGAAACTTTTCTTTAGACATATCAACTTCCCTACAGAATGATACACTACCATTCCATCTGAAGCCATTGCATTGAACATTCAATAACAACTTTGTAAATGTAAGATGCATGAGACAAACTTAACACCATGTTGTCAACATCTCTATATGGACATTTAATATACAAAATAATTTCAAATCAACTATTTGAAATTGGTTAAATAGTCAAACTTTCATATTGATCTTTACTTTATTCATACTAAGTAAATATCAATATAAACATATAAATACCCACTTTTCATTTTCTTTTCATTGCAAGAACATTGTTAGGAATGGCAAAATTTCCTCTGGGTCAGGTCCCCATGGGTCTCCAATCTGATCGGGATGGAGAATTCCCAGTTTGATCAAGTACGGAGGTCAAACTGGAGATTTAAATCGAGTCCCCGGTCGGGGACCCGCTCCGAATTTTTTTTAATTGTATATATATATATATAAGTAAAAAAATACAAAGATCTTTAAATTAAATATTTATATATATACATATATATAAACTAACAAAACAATAGTTGAAGCTACTGTTTTAGTTATTTTTTATTTTAATTTTCTAATATAATAAATTTAATTTTATTGAATTTATAATAAAAAGCATTAAAATATTTTTAATTATTATTTAAACAAATATATGCAACAATAATACTAATTTATTATATATATAATTCAATGTAAATACTAAATTTAAATAATTTTAAATAATAAAATAAAAAGTGAGGCTTTTCCCTGCGGGAACCCAAATTCTTGAACGAGGATTCCCCGACCCTGACCCCTCAAAACAAGGAATGGGGCAATGACGGGGATTAAAAATTTCCATGGGGACGAGGATGGAGAATGCATCCCCCCTCCCCCACCTCGGTCCCATTGTGATAACGGACAGAAATGCATGTTATTACAGTGCTAAGTTATTAAACAATGCAGGTTTGCATTGATAAAATACATAAGATTGCGTCCAAAAAGCATTAAGTTTATAACATTGTGGTCGCATGCGTTCATCGCATAAAAACAGTTAACTATTGTATTTTTGTGTAGAATATGCGTTGACGCAAAGTGTAAAATGCGATCACAAGAAAGCAACGGTCGAGCGCAGCGTTACCGCAAGTCTTTGCTGTGATTTGTGCTCGCAAATATCTGCTCAGAAGGATTGCTGCATAGAGCCGCCGCAACTTGGTGGGCGCATCTGGGTGAAAAGCATAATAAATCACGATGGAACAAAAAGCTGATGACGGTCGAGTCCGAATAAAGTTGACAAGTCGTTAACGAACTACTGTAATAAGTACACTCAACTTTTCGGTGACAAATATTTGGCGCATCAGACAGAAAATTAATGTTATCCCATCAGTGCAATCATAAGAGAGAAACAACCCTTCACCCCAAAGCTCTATAAATACTGAAAGCAACCTTCAGTGAAGGAGTTCAGATAGTTAAAGAATTTTCCCTTAGATAGAAAAGCTTTATTCTTAGTTTTTCTTTTATTGAAGGCAGAAGCAAGAGAATCGAGATTGTGCCGATAGATCATTCCGATGAACTTGGAAGAGTGTCGGAAGTGTCAAGATCAGAGAGAGGGCTAGCTCCTGCTGAAGCAAGAATATCTTTTGAACATAATAGAGTTGATAGTGTAAAAGCCTTGGGAAGCAAGGGATTGCTACCAGACTCTCTATCCTTATATTCCATTGTCATTTTGTACTTAAACTTATCTATAGAAATGGAATTTACTTCTTTATATCTGTTCACTCTCTGTTTATTACGCATGAGTAGCTAAATCTGTCGGATGGGTTGAGAAGCACTTAGCTAGTATAACTGGGGATTTTCATTCTGTGCGATTATCTTGTATTATGTATGCATCATTCATCCATTCGAGATACTCGGGAGGGTAGTCTAAGGGCAGAATCTAGGCTTAGAAAAGTCAAGTTAGAATCTAGGCTCGGGAGAGTCAGATTAGAACACATAATCAAGAGATAGGAGATTAAGAATAAGCACTGTTTGCTATTAACGCATCGCATGCATCCTAAAGATAGGATATGATTGTGTGCGGTCACCTTGTCTTTGTGTGCATCTTGCATCATCACATAGGAAAAAAGTAAAAACTTAGGAATAAGCTCTATGGACATTATTGCATTCAACACATTCGTCTTAGAACTAGGAGCATCACATTTGCATTGGAAAATGATTTGTTGTCGCATGAGTGTAGCATGACGCATTGTTTGACGCATTCCCGGGAAACGCTAGCTAAATACCTTCTCAACCCGTTCCTCCGCATACTCAGTGCATCTAACGCATAATCGATATTTTCTTAAATCTGTCGCATACATTTATTTTATACCGAAAACAACAACCCAAAATAACTATTTGATTTACTATTTACCGTAAAGTCTTCTTGAAAATTATCACCGCATACCGTTTTTCCTAGTCCCTGAATTCGACCCTGGACTTACCAGGAAACTCAATGGAATTTATACTTGGATTCTGCTGAGAAAACTTGTTGCTCAACGCATTCCCATCACCACAATTCATTCCATTATTTCATCACCTAAAATAACGCACCATGTTGTCATCCCTAAACATTGTCATTGTTCAAAATCATTGGTTATGATACTATATCAAAATCATCTACTCAAAGATCCTAATTATGAAATTCATTTATCAAATGAACATCACAATTTTTTAAAACCTTTTGCAACTCAATCTTTGAAAATTTTAGATTCATTGAACTTGTTTTCATAAAAGAATTAAATTCATTCTTATATATCTCTATGTAACAATGAATCAAATAATGCATAAATACTCTATTATAGTAACAGTGAGAAAATTGATTCACAATCTCTTTTCACCCACTAGTTTCAACGCTGGTTTTCATCTTACGCCAAGAGTCTTAACTTGAATATCTCTATCTCCAAGTTCTACACTCTCAAGTCTCCTTTTTGTGGATCCATTCATATCTTCCGAGTCTTATCCCTTTAAGAAAATCTACAAAAATAGACTAAGATTAAGTACAAATATTTTATCTTAGATTTTTTTACTTTGACATAACTTGTTTTGTCAACATCCTTCAATTCTTGTCATCCAGTATGACAACTTTGACTTCTAATAAGTCACAGCAAAGGTTGAGTCATCTCATAACTCTCCCACTACTTTTGAGGTTTATAAGTTTTCATCTTTTCATTTAATATGATAATGTAGACTTCAAGTAAGCATTTGTAAAGGTTGAGTTATCTCATAACTCTCTTACTACGATGAAGACTTATCTGGTTAATAATTACAATTTTACTTTCAAATAAAAATAAATGGTTAACAATATTTGTTAACTATTAAGTGGTTTTACGTGGAATTGGTTCATCAACACAAATTAACCTTTCTACAGGTTCATAGCCTTTTATATGACATTCCTAATAAAATCAGTATGTGTCACATAAATACATTATTTTATTTTGGAGTGTACAAAAGGTCATTTTACAACTCCTTAAGGACTACCTATATTTAGGTGTATTTTCGAACATTTGTTTTGCTAAGCATATTTATTAGGGGTTCTTTTTTATACAAGTATCTCAACTTACCCAAATACTGAAATTTCGTAAATCAGTTTTACAACACTTTTATAATCCAAAATTGTTTCTCAAACATTTTTTAAGGAAACAATGTTAATATAATTTACTTTATTCTCCTTTTGCTTCCTTTTTGCGGTATTTCCAAATTCCACATCGTGTGATACCCCAAGCTAATCTTGAAACTTTTTCCTTATTGGCTCTAATCACAAAAACTCTTTTTTGACTCAAATAATACTTAACTTTTGAGGTCACTTAGTTTCCTATAACTTCAACACACAATATGTTATTATCATGATTTTATCTTATGATCCAGGCGCATCATATGTTACCTGGATGATAAAAGTAAGCCATCAATTCGATTCATGAACATTTCATAAATTGACAACATCTTTTTTAGAATGTTTCTCAAATCAAAGATAATTTTGAGATTACACTACCATTATATGTTGATGATATTTTTTCAAGTAACTTATTTATCAAAACCTTTTGACTTATGTTGATAATTAAAAGAATAAAACTCCTTAGAGAAATTAACATAATCTTGAAATATATAAAGCGTGTTATTTGACTATATGCAACATTCTATCCATTATAATTGAACATATAAATTATGAACTAGTAGATTTAATATGAATCTTATTCATATTAATCTAAAAATTCTATTGCTATGATACTGTAATGATTTAGAACAAAAGTCACCATAGGGCAGTCAGTTACTCATTCACTAAATTGAGACAATTTCAACCAGATATTACACCAGAATAACTCTTATTCCTATAATATTTAGTTACCATTATTTTGATCAAAATTTCATTAACCACCTTAATGGATTCTTCTAACTATAACCCATCATTTTGGAATTTATAATTTTTTCCTCAACAAGTTTACTATAAGGAAGAACAATATTCAAAATAAAAAATATAATCTTATCTTTATCAAGAGTTAACTTTGATATTGACCCATGCAAACGTCATTCGTAGGGAATGCATCAAAAGCGCCTCGAGACCAAACATGAATCTCACGTTGTTAACTAATGATGGAGACCACTGGATGTATTGACGCACGTCCCTCTCCCACTTACTATAAATATTTTCTCTAATTTACCTTAATATTGACCAATGCAAACACTATCCGTAAAGAGTCGCATCAAAGGTGCTTTGAAGCCAAGCATGAATCTCACGGTGTGAATTACCCGAGAACGTAGAAGAATCAAGCATAATATATATATCATTTTTCTTCCCACCAAGTATTTTTCAATCAAGGGTTCATTACATAGGCAAGTTAGGCAAAAAAAAATTCTAAGTCTTGTTAAAATTGCTATACTCTTATATTGGATAATTTAGCAAAGTATGATTATCATTTATTTAAACACTTTGATAAATTCTGATGATCTATTCCATGCTTACAAAATATTTAATAAATTCACCTTTCAGATTAGTTTCGAGGTAGTGGTATTCCGTTTTCGTCGGCTTAAATACCTCAATCATAGATAGAATGTTCTTTCAACAAAGGTCCCCTATAGACAAATATTTTATAAATTTAAATTTTTTTACTTTCTCATTTAATCCTATTAAAAGAAAAAGAAAAAGAAAAATTTTATTTTAAATCTATTCTCATTAGAAATAAAATTTGAAAGTAGTTAAACAAGTTTTAAACCATTTAAAACAAATTAATTAACCTTATCTTAATCGCATTAGGCTATCATGTAATCAAATCATATGCATCTCACAGTATTATTAACTGAATATAACAATTATAAACTAATTAATAAAACTATACTCCATGCATATCACATTCATTAACGTACATAATATCTCTCTCATATTAATGTTAATGAATAACTATATAGTAAGCATGCTTTTAATCATACATTAAAACATATAATATAATACTTATATTATAATCATGCAGACTATATAGTATGATCATGCATATACATACATTAGGAGTTACTCTAACCTTTAAATATAACATTTATATTTAAATATAACTCTTATATTACTACTAATAAAAACTCTAAACATGCTAATATATAATATAACACTTGATGCATGTGCATGCTTATTATATCATGTGATCATATAATATAACATTTATATTAAATATAATGCATGAATATGTTTATCTTAAAGTGAAAATTTAAACATATGATATAATTTATGCAACATATAACTAATATAATTAAACATAAATGTCATACATATTAAAACTATGTTATAGTAATAATAGACCAAATATTGGCATTCTAATAAAAACATTAAATTAAATTACATCAATTTGATTTTAAAACACAAAAACTACCTTCAACTGTTGGAAGAAAACAACCACTTCTGTGTTTGAGGGAAACTTCCAAGTTCATGTGATCTTTCCACGACGTACAAACGATGACAAACGATAATTAGAAGTTTTTAATCACGCACAAAGCCCGAGAGACACCAGAAATCTGCCTCCAAAACTCATCTTTCACTTCTATTTTTTGTCTTTTTCACAGCAAACACTTTGTCACAAGCAACTCCAACTTACAAACTCAATTTAAGAATCAATAACTAAAACACGGGGCCTTTACATTGTTCAAATCAAAGTAAAAAATTGTAAATTTAAGTGTCAATATTTGTAAACATCTATTACGCAAACCCACATATATTATGCAGAAAATAACTCATATTTTCTCTGATTTTTCATTTCGAAAATGAAAAATAGAGGTACGATTTGGTTCTAACACCAATTGAAGGAATTGAATTCCATAACGGAAGCGCGTGAATGCACGTGCCAATGAAATTCATTTTAGAAAACTTGAAAAATAGAGAAAATACATAGAACATGTACATGATAAACATTAATTTTATAGTACGCTATAAGGGAAAGAGAAGAACTTACCCTTAAGACTTTCTTCTTGGAAATCCTCTCCACGTCACAAACACTTCATATAGTGAAATTCTCCCTCGAACTCGAAGCTACATCCAAAAACACGAACCACAAATAATGGACACCACCAGTTGAAAACCTTGCTATTCTCTAGCAAGAATCGAGATGGTGGGATCTCATTTTTGGAATGAAAAAGTTTTTGCATGGTACTTTTCTATAAAAACTTTGAGAGAATTTTTTGATGTGTTATAGAGAAAAATGTAGAGAGCTTATTCATAAAAATCTCTACCCAAGTTTTCCTAATGTGAGAGAGTGAAAGAATTAGTTGGAGGAGGAGTTACAACTCCCCTCCACCCATAGAATAACTCTCTCGTTTAATATATATACTAAATCAAATTTAATATATATAATAATATTAATATTCCACGTTGCTGTAATTTACATGCCCAGCTCTGCTGTCTTGCACTCCCACTAATTTAACAGTCTTTTTTTTTANTAATTAATTAATGATCATATATTTAATTTCTTTTGAATCATATTTAAATAATATTCTCTCACATAACCGATTCATATAATTTTAGCATATAATTTTATATGAATCTCATTCATATAAATAATATTTGAATCTTAGTCAAATATTTATTTCTCTCAAATAACCTATAACTTTAATATGAATCTCATTCATATGAATTAAAATATAGTTTTATTATAAATCTCATTCCTAATAAATTTAACCTATAGTTATAATATGAATCTCATTCATATTATTTAATATTTGAAACTTCTTCAGATACATTGTTCTCTCATTTAATAAAGGGAAGTTGCATCATACTTGGGTGCAACCTACGCAACATAATTTTTTGTGCAGCTTAGGTAGTACTTAATAACAATGCATCATGTGGCAATTTTTTTTATTTTATTTTTAGTGTAGCGAGGAAAAGGGAAGTTGCACCTAATCATTACCTTTTTTTATCTCACAATTTATTTATCAATATGAAATTTTAATTTAAAATTTTCTTCCAAATTATTCAAAATTAATCAACTACAAATTAACATTATGAACCAAAGTAAAATTAAGGAAAAAGAAAATTTGAAACTTTGGGGACCAAATAAAAGCTAAACTCAAAACACAATATATAGTAAAAAGTGTAACATTTTAAAATAAAGGAACCATATTAAAATTAAATTCAAAACTTAAGGGTAAAAATGTAATATTGTAAAACATGTGAACCATAAAGAAACTAGACTCAAAATCTAAGAAAAATATATTTGAGGAGATTTGCATACACAAAAAAAAGTTAAAAGTCTAAAATATCCTTTGTTTATTGATATACTGAAGTATATCAAAACAGTAGTGCGTAGACGATATACTCAATATCAAGTACATTAGTTAATTGATATATTTGATGTTGGGTATATATAGATGACATATTATTGATATACTCCATTTTAAATATATCAATTAATTAGAAGTGATATAGCTTCGATATAAATCATTCGGATGCATTCTTTTGAGATGTTATTAGAATTGAACAATGACTAGATGATAGGTTAATAGTTGATGTATTCACAATTATGATTCTAACTAGATAGGTAATCATCTTGATGAGATACTAAATAATGTAATTGAAAATTTACATGCCACTTGCAATAACAGCAAAACGCGAAATGAAAATTAAACATGTAGCCTAACAATTATAAATTTGCAGAAATAGAAAAATTAACAAGCGAACCCAATTGAAATAATGAATGACCAAAATACTCCTCAGATTTAAAATGAGTAATAGTCTTGAAAGTTGATATATCATTGATATACATTTGATAGATTTGAAAGTTATTTGATATCATATATATTTACTAATATACTATTGATATTCTTGAAAATTGATTGATAAGTGATATACTGATGATTATTCTATTGACATTCTTTAAGGTTGTTTGATATCTATTGATATATTGTTTATATAGTGTCGTTCATCTCTACAATACTCCATCCAGTATTAGAAACTTAATCATAATTACAAAAATATTGAAAAAAATATAAAAATACTCACATTGACATATAAGTATATTTGTCGACTGATATACATAACATAGTATATCAAACCACGTGTTTAATAAAAGAAATAGAACATAATTAACATAAAAAAAATAGAATTGAATCAATATCAAAATATCTTTTGATATATACTAATATACTTTTGATAGACTAGAAATTTGTTTAATATATCTGATATACTATTGGTACCATTGAAAGTTGATTGATAGGTGATATTGATGATATACACTTATACACTTTAATATTAAATATATAAGTTTATCAACATACACTTTGGTATTATATATTATTGATACACTTTGGTTATTATACATGTAAAAGTTCATTTTAGTTAGCTATTTTTCAAGTAAAAATAGTTAGATTTAGTCATTCTTTTATTGCCCCCATCACAAAACATAAAAGGTACGGGTAGAACTAATGTTTATTAGCTTGTTTTTCTAAAACATTAAAAAAAAAACTCAACTAATTATCAAACTAAAAGGTTACCAAATAAGATCTAAAATATCAAGTTTGAAAACATTTTAAAAAGTATAATATTAAGTTTCTTATTAAAAAAACTCCATCCACTACTCGTACGTACATATATACATTTATTTTTATCAGAGAAGGATAAAATGGGGTTTTTTCCTTTTTTTTTTCAAAAATTAATTTATTGTCCAATTTTTAATGGTGACGATAGGAGGTCTGTTTAGTAGAGAATCTGAAGACAGAAATTTGAAAACAATGAACTAATTTTTAACTTTATCTAAACTATAGGGATCAAACTTGAAATTTAACCTAATTTAATTCATAATACATTATATAATATATATTTTAATTTTAAAAAACTGAATTGGATATATAACCTGATATATTATATTTCTAAATATTTTTATCTTTATTTTATATAATTCTACATTTAAAATTTTAAAATTCAAATTATTGATACAAAGAAAATATAAAAATTTTGTTTTAAGAAATTGTACTGTTTCGATTACATAATTTGAAAACAATTTTTAAAAATAGAATTTGGATTGTCTGTCAAACATATATTCTCTGAACTCAGTAAATCTGAAAATATAAAACAAAATTTGAACTACGAACCAAACAGGTCTGAACATTTCTGTAAATCTCTAAATCGGAACAAGAAAATATGATTTTGTGTTAAGCAGTTCGAGTGTGAGAAAGTGGTCATCAATGGAGGTGGTTCAAAATGTTAATTTGTCATTATGGCAATTTTTGGAATAGAGAGCCCACAAAATTCAAGAATTTAAAATTCTGTCATATCTCCAAAATCTCAAATATAAAAGACATGCTTACAAAATCTCATTTTGAAATTGCCACCCACTGCAATTTCTTATAAATAATATGAAAAAGTTTTGGTGCAGTCATTTATTGTGCAACTCAATTTGCATACAATAAAAATTAATGTAGTAGCTTTTTAAATGATTTTTTAAAAACTTTTTTCTACCATGTATAAAATGAATGGCATGCAAATTAGGTGCAGCATCATTATTACCTTAAATATTTAGTAATATGTGCCTAATGGAAGGAAGTTGAGAATTTTTAATAATATAATTTTCACAATCTAATTTAATCATATATAACATTTTTCTCAAAAAATTAATATAAAAAATGTAATCATATATATCAACATTCATAATTACATTCTCTAACAAATCATGTTCATTTCCTAATCAAATTCAACGCCTTTCTATTCTACACGTGGAAAACCATGGCCATTTCTTATAAATGTTATGGGATCATTTAGAACACTAATTAAAAGTTGGTGGAGTAAATAATGATAGTTGACTGAACACCAAATATAATAGTGGTGTGTACAATTATTTATAACCTACGATTAAATATAGTAAATACTATTTCAAAACCTTTTTTTCTATCGTATTTACTATTTGTCACTCATCCTCTATTTTTTTTTTTTTTTGTTATAGTATTTATTATCTCTTACCCAAACAAAAGTAGTTTATACCCGAAACACAAAATAAAATAATTTACACCTCGAACACTAACTATTATAATCTATCAACTATAATAATCAGGAATTATAATAATCAACTCAGTGCCTCAAACATTTCCTATATTCTTAAAAACTAAAAATGATTACTACCTATCATGTCTCATACGTCCCATCAAAATTTGAGGTAGAGAATGATAGATTCAAGCCTGTGACACTATGATATCTTAGATATGGTGGTTGAGATATCCCATGTTCTAAGAAGTTAAATTAGTTCAACTAGCATAGGTATTAACAATTTCCAACAAGTCATTTGAACCTTCACCTTCCATGGTAATAAAAAAAAATCCTTTTGGACCAATTTAAACTCTTCAACCTACAGAGCTTCAGTTGAATAATATTTTCAAAATTATAGTGTGTAAATATATTCTACTTGTGTACTAGACAACCTTTGCGATTAATAAAACATGGTAATAATAAAGTGTATTTCACCCATATTTATAAAATGGTCAGTAATAATCTATGTTGTCAGTTGTCATATATTATTCAATTTTTATTAATCCTGAGCTTCAAATTTTTTATGTCAGTATAATTTTTAGTAACATTGTCGTAGATGGATGAAATGATAATTTCACTTAGGGAATTAACGCTTGTTGTCCTTCATAATAATATTTCACTATCAAGGGAATGAAATTATATATGAAATCAGAAATGTATATGTTATGTAATAATGATACTTCGACTCTTTGGAAGAATAATTTCTCTAGACATTTGTTCTCTTAATTTATATGTGACGGATTTTATATCTATAGAGAATTTCATAAGGAAAAGATGGAGAAACCTCACATTAATTCTTTATAAGATATACATAAGTTACTCTCATTATCAAATACCAATTAATCTTAAAATGGTTTTGACCAACTTGAATGAACGGAACGGAATTGCGTTTTGATTGAATCGAACCAAGTTGAACAAATTGGTTAAACTAAATTAAACCAACGGGAACCCTTTTGGACTTTTATAAGATGAATGATACCAGTAATGATGGTAGACACAAAAACGTTTGTGATTGTTGCTTGCTCTATCTAATATGATATTAGAGTTTATTAAGATTATAATTTGAGTGTGTTAAGACTATAAATTTAGTTTTCTCAAATTATGAAGCTGAGTCCAAATCATTTTAGCCAAAAACTCAAATGGAACTCAATCACTTGTATCCGTATAACTAAGGAGAGGCTTAGACATATTTGTTTATTTACTTTATCATACTTCCTTCGCATTTATTCCAAGTTTTTAAAAGGCTGTTAGTTAGGCCATAGAATATTCGACATAAAACATTACAGCCTCAAACTTTGGGTGCAAATTAAATTTGGTTCTCTTCTCTGACAATCCAATGCTCTTTGTTCCAATTTATTCACTCTCTCATAAAGAAAAAGGCTTACAGCTTAGAACAAAGTGGGCTACTCAAATTTGAAACAGAGATTCTGAAACTTGTGTTATCTTTCTTGCTTGGATCATAATCCACGCAAAGAAAAGAATTTGTCTTGTGGGAATTTATCCTAAAATTCCAAAAAAAAAAAAAAAACCAAAAAAGAAGATTTCCCTCAATAACACTCTCTTCTCAACAACAAAACCCAATAACATTTCATCAATATATAATATATTTATAAATAAAGTTCGAAGAAATTACCAAATTAAAAAAAAAAAAAAAAATCATACAAACCATCCCAAAATCAGATTGTTCTAAGATCATCAGCAAGAATGGCCTGAGACTTTGAATCACGAACTCTTGTTGTTGTTGTTGTAGCTTCCATTGTACTGCCTGGCTTGGTCCTGTCTGCCAAATTTGTTCCTTCTGCTCTAATTTCTCAAGGAAGATCTCAAGATTTCACATTTGCACTCTTTTAATTTCTTCAACCCCTTTTGATTTTACAAAAGTGGGCTCTATCTAAAATTGAAATTAAATCATTCAAACAAGATGGGAGATTGAGAGAGAAACCTATATGATGATAATGATAATAATAATAATAACAGAGAGGTTTTTGTTGGAGTGATAACCAACCTGATTATATTGATCCCCATCTACAGAACACAAAAGAAAAACTTTGATTTATATAGACAAAGAAAGGCATCGGGGTCGATGTGGCTGGTGAAGGGCCCTTTTCATATTTACCCTTTTTTTCTCTTCTTCAAACGCGTTTATCGATTAAATCAAAATGGATTTTTTTAAAAACTTTATTTGGGAGATTTCATGGATTTCACATGATTTTTATAGGCTAAATTCGTGTGAGTTTGGGTTTTTTTTTTTTTTTTTAATTAAAAAAAAGGCATCGTTTTTGGGTTTCGTTTAATTCCAAATAAGCCAGCTCAAATGCAGACTCGAAATTCAATTAAAAATACTAATTAAAACAAACAAAACGAGGTTTTTGAAGGGAAGGAGAAAGGGGGGGGGGGGGGGGGGGGGGGGGGGGGAAATAGGGCATTCTGTTTTTTGTTTTTACATGTGACAAAAAGTAAACGTGTATAGAAATTATTGTGTTAAAAGATTAAAGAAGATAGCTTGAAGGTTACGATGATTTAAGAATTGGAATGTCGTTTTGTTTTTTAATATAATTATTATTTGGGGAAGACGGGTGTGGTCGGATAAGATGTTTTAAAGTATGCTTAATACAACAATATATATATAAAAAAATTAATTTAATTTGGATTTGGATTCACATACTGTTGAGACCAAAGAGAATATCTAAATTGTGATTTCTTTTCATAAAAAGGAAGAAAAAAATTCGCTAATTATTCATAAATGAAAATAATTAAAAATTGATTAAAAGGATATATATATATATATATATATATATATTTTTCTTTAATTTTATTATAGTGACAGTGGTTGCACCCTGTTTTTTTGACAATGAAGGTTGGGGAAAAGATGGTGTGTTTAGGGTGAAATGTCAAATGAGGATTCTTAGGAAGTCCCAACTGAACTCCAAGATTCTAAGAAATTAGCCCTTCTAGACCCTCTGAGACACACCGACAGATTTATTATTATTTTTTTATTTTAATTATAGTTGGTAATTAGTTATAGGTATACCAAACACGCAGGTGGAGTGAAGAAAGAAGAAGAGGTAAATAGCCTCTCCTAAAATGTGTTATAATGGGTTGTTTAATTTAATTAAATTTCATCAACTTATACGTATTTGAGTAGATTGGTGATTTAGCACAATATCTGAGTTAGGAAATTTATCGACAAGTATTTGAACCGTTATTTAACTTGACATCAAAACTTAAGAATTTGTGTTCATATTTCTATGCTGTTAATTATTTTTTTCCAAGTTGATATTGATTTTTTATCAACTTTTGGATTTTTTTAGTTTGATTCATGATTTAACCAAATTATATTTGAAAAAATAAAAGTCAAATTCTCCAATATAAATAAATATATATAATTAGAGGGAGATACCGGAGAATATTAGTTAGACTTATTTGAATAGAAAATATACTTAGAGATATAAAGATAATTTAAAGGGAGATAGAGTTGTAGTGGGGAAAAACTTAGAAAAGTTAGATATACATTGATTATAGAGAAAAATAAGAGAGAGAGTAAAAGTTAAGAGAAATTTGAAAAATAAATATGTGAGAACATTTTGTTCCGAGAGTGAAATTTTACAAAAGATACAAAATTTTTAGAGAGTAGAAAGTGAGGTATGAAGTTATGAACGATCCAAAATTTTGTTGACGGGGATCTTTATATAATTTAGAAAAAATAAATGTAATAAGTAAGACTTAAATTTGGATTTAGAGAGAGTTGAAAGACAAATTTACCATTGAACTAGTTAGTGGTTTTAATATTATACCAATTATATATATATATATATAACATAAAGTTAAAAGAGTATAATACATATCAATTATCAATCAGTTATGTTCACTTTAGTAAAGAGGTACATTTATATTAAGAAGGTACACGCTACACTCTATTATTATAGTAATGTAGATTTTAGAGAACGAAAAATAAAAGGAATATAAAGATGTTGACTTAAAAATAAGAGTTATATAAAGATAAAAATATTAGAGAAAATTTATGAATAGCTTTTATTTTATTTTATAAAGACCGAAGTTTTTGTTCAAAAGAGATAGGTCAAAGATGGGGAAAAAGCACCATTTGGGAAAATAATGAATTTAAAAATAGAAATCAAAATTTGCAACTACTTCTTTTTACCAAACTATTATAATTTTTTAGGGAAAAAAAAAACAAAATGATTATCAAATAAAACATACTCATTATTTCTTAATTAGACCACATTTTTCTCTTTAAAATTGAGTTAATGCCACGGTTCTATTGTAGAGCGTGATGGCCGTCCAAACTTAAAATTAAACAATATTTTAATGATAAGTATCATCGTGGTATAAGTTGGCTGACTTAAGCTCTACATTATCACTTGTTCCCAACATCTATAATTCTTTTGATCCCAATTTCAAAAAAATAAATAAAAATTACTCTGTTCATTTTGAGTTCAATTGACACAAGTGAGGATTCATCCTTTAACATTTGGAGCAATGATACAATAATTTAACCATTTAAGCAGATACTAGGATATTGAAGTTTAAAGGCTCATACTATTAGGATTGAAATTTATTTGTTAATTTTAGTTAAATGAAAATTTTAATCTCTAAAGGAACATTTGGGACAATAAGTTAGTTATTATAGTCTTAGGTTATTATAGTTGGGTAATGATAGTTTGTATTTTGGAGTGTAGATTGTTTTAGTTTGGGTTATAATAGTATGTATTTAAACTGTAAACTATTTTAGTTTGAGGAGGAAATAGTAAACATTATAACAAATAATAAAAAATGATGAATATAAAATAGTAAAAACAATAGTAAATAGTAAATAGTAAATACGGTAGAAAATGAGGGTTTTGAAATAGTATTTAGCTAATTTGAGATTTTGAAATAGTTTTTACTGTAGTAAGAAATGGTCATTATATGTTTATGATAACCCTTATCCCAAACGCCTCATAAGCTTTCATGTTTGTGTCTAGTTGATTTCTTTACGAGTGTTTAATAGGAATGTATAGGTTGGGGATAGGTTAGATTGAGGGTGTTTTATGAATCAACCCGAAAATTCAGATTGGTTAGATTGACAAACCAAAAAACTTAGATAAAGTCTCCAATCCAACCTCATTCAAACCTTAAAATTCAAGTTGGGTTGTTGAGTTATAATTTTTTTTTTTTAATTAAAATTATATAAACTCATTATCTACACACATGACTAATAACTAAAATTTTATAAAATTCAAATGTTAGATACCAAATATGTATGATATTTATATACAAATTTTAAATAAAGACAAATATCATGACAATTTTGAAGAAAATAATAATAATTTATAAATTAATCAATACAAAGTAATCAAATTTAAAATGAAGAAATATATATATATAAAATTCGAGTTGGATTGGTTCAACTTAAAAAATTTCTTAGCCAACCCACAACCCAACCCAACCTTTACATTTTAGATTGGGTAGTTTGAGTTGTTCGGGTTATCGAGTCATTTGAATGCCCCTAATATTTAATAAGTTCATAGACTTTCAATTTGGTGTAAAATAATTGTCAAATATGTCTCTTAATCTTAAAATGTGACAAATATCTTTAAAGTTTAAACTTTAAATTTTGTGTCAAATACTAAAATTTAATTTCGTGTCTAATAAATCTTTAACCTATTTGGTATTTTTTTAAAAAAAAAAAATTATAAATCTACTAACACACAATTAAAAATTTAGAGTTATTAGACCTAACTAAATTAACACATAACAGAACAATTAAAAATTAAGAATTTTGAATATGTCGATTTTTTTAAATAAAAAATTTGTCAATTTAGGTCCTATTAAATATTTATTACTATATCATAAGGGGTAATATGGGAAAAAAAATTTCTCCATTTTGTCCCTCATTTTAACCTAAGCCCTTATTCAATTATATCTCTTCGCAAAACAATGTAACCACCTTCTATATATTTTCCTGTTATCTAAGTTGAAAAGGATCTCTTTCTTTTCTACAAAGGCAAATGAATAATTCTCTCCTCTTTGTTGGAAATGTTAAAATATTTAATATTGATGTAATTACATTTTGTATTATGTTAATTAGTGTTAGTTTATTTCCTTATGTAAAAGCCCATTGGGCCTAGGCTTAGTATTTAAGATAATTTTCAATCCCTTTGTAAGTGTGGCTGGAATCTAATGTATCCATCTCTATTTACAAAGGCAAATAATAATTTTCAAATGGAAGTTTATTGTAGGACACATTCAAAAATATATCATCAAAGAATGTGTGTTATTTGTTCTATATGTCTCTTTAGTCACTAGGATTTTTTTTCAAAAGATTTAACAATGACAAAACATATGATCAAATAAGGTAGGGGTGTTCAAAAGACCCGATGACCCAAAAAAACCAATCAACCCGACCCAACCCGTGCGTTGGGTTATCAACTCATTAAAAATTTTGTGGGTTGGGTTGGTTCATGGGTTCACCTAATATAACCCAAATCAATTTATTATTAACTTAAAAATATTTTTTTATTACATATAACACAATTATTTATACATATATTGATTTTAATTTTATTTAATTCCAATATTTTTTAATTTATTTTCAACAACTTTTAAAAATAGTTTTTTTGCACTTTAAAAAGAAAATTTTCACTATATAAATTGAAATTGAGTTGTTAATCTTAATTCAATATATGAAAATAATTAAATAAGATTTTATATATTTACGTTATGGTTCTTTCTAGAACAAAATTTTAAACAAATGACCTGATTAACCCGAACTAACCCAACTCAAATATTTCATTGTTGGGTTTATTTTTAAATAAAGGTTATTTGGGTTGAAGAACCCAAACAATTGGGTTTGGTCTAAAACGTCTTTCAACCCAACCCAATCCAACCCAACCCATGAACACCCCTAAAATAAAGTATTTCATTTTTTTTTTTTCATTTTTTGATTATTTTTTGTGCATCCCTCTTTAATTACTAGTTTTTTTTTAAAGAGATTTGAGAGTGACAAAAAGTATTATCAAATAAGGTATTTGATTTTTTTTTTTTAAGTATTGTATGTCATTTCTTTAAATATCATGATATAAGGTATTAAATCTATTTATTTTCACCTTTTTTTAGTGCAATTTTATCATCAGATGTGTGTATTATAAATTAAAGATTTAAGGGAACAAACTATAATCAAAAGGTTTTTATTTTTAATACGGTATTCAAGTTTAAATAGATTTAGTTGAATATGTTTATTATTTTCTTCAAACTCAAAGAGATTTGGTTGAATATATTTATCATAAAGACAAAATTCTATATGTAAACAAATATTTTCTTTTTAGAAAATTCTTTTTTGTTTTTATATACATTTTTTAATCACTGTGCTTTTTGTTTTTCCAAAATTTGATAGTGAAAAAAATATCAAAACAAGGTCAATAAGTTTAATGGGTCTATTTATTGTTTTTTTTCTAAAATAAAATTCAAAAAAGAAACAAGTATTTGGCTGTAGTATTTTCTTTTTTATTTTTACTCAACGATTAAATTCAAAGTAAGAACTTTTCTAGTATGTAAATCTCCAATGAATGTTCAAATATTCGAAAACAAGCTATGTATCTAAATAAACGTAGAAGTTGAAACAACTATATATATGTCTTTCTTTAATCGTTATGTATATTTATTAATATTTGATTGAACAACTTATAATCAAACCATTTTTATTTTAGTAATATATTTGAATTTAAAGAAATTTAGTTAAATATGTTTATTATTTTTAAAATTTTAAAAACAAAATTCTCTATCTAAACAATTTTTTTCTTCTTAATAAACTCTTTTTAGTTTTATGTATATATCTTTTTAATCAATATGTTATATATATATATATATTAATTAATTAATTACGTGACGAGTTTAATGATTAACAACGTTTTCTCTAAGAAAAAAAAAATCTAAAAACAAACAAGTAATTGGTTGTTGTATTCTTCTTTTATTTTCTTTAAATTTTTGCCCAATCCACTGAATTCCAAGTAAGAGTTTTTTTCTTTTTAAATTTTCACTTCAATATGTTTATTACTTTTACATTTTACGGATGTTCAAATCTTTGAAAATAAATTTGTGTATCTAAACAATCTTATTTTTTATATTAAGAAGATATACTAATTTATCAATAATCTATTTAAAAATGCATGTAAAATATAACTCGATAACTATTTTTGAGTGTTTCCTCTCGATTTTATGAATGTTCAATTTATGTATAAATATACATATATTTTTAGAAGAAACAATATTTTGTAACTAAACCATTCCCTTTTTGTTTCATTCTTTTAACTTAAGCATATATTAGGATGGTTTTCAAATATAGTAAAATAAGTAAACTTATTTCTAAATATAGTAAAGTGTTACCGCTATTAGTAATAATACGGTTAGAAATCAATCAATATTAGTAGATGATCAGTGACCACAATTCGTCATTCAGTGAAATTTAGCTATATTTAAAAATATTTTTAGAAATTTTTCATGATAGAAAAAATATCAAATTATTTACAGAAATAACAAAAAACATTAATAAACATTGATATACTTGTATCAGTGATAGATTTGTATCGGCTTCTATCAGTGATACACTTGTATCGGCTTCTATCACTGATACACTTATATCCGCTTCTATCACTAATAGATTTTTATTAGTTGCTAACAAATAAGATTAAATTTTGTTATTTTGTGTAAGTTGTTTTTCTTATTTTTCTATTTTTAAAATGGCCCAATATTTTCAGCATTCTTCCGTTTAAAATTATTACCTCATATACAATATATATTTTTTTTTAACACTTTATGTTGCCCCGTCACAAATTTTAATATATCTTTTACTTCTTGTATTTCAATGGTATTTTTAATTTTTTTTTAATTATTCTCTCTCTTCCATTATTTTAAAATTTAAGGTTAAGTATATTTATAATTTTCACCTAATGAATAGTATATTCATTCACCATTTATATTTCATCTTCTGTAGAGAACCATTTATATTTCACCTTGAAAATTTATATTCCAATTTATTTTATTTTCATGATAAATTAACCTACAACAAAATACATATAGTTTTAGGATAATTTTTTTTCATTATTAAATTTATATCAAATGCTTATTATTGATGCTACCATAAAAAATTAAATTCTAATAAAATTTAACCAAGTACATCGCACGTGCTTTCTAACTAGTAAAATTAAAAGTTTAGAGACATATTAAATATATACAATAAAGAGTTCAGAAAATTATCTGATAGATTTAGAAGTTGAAGGAACGAATAGATACAATTTTTGAAAAGTTTATGCATAAATATGAAATCTTTCTATATTAAAAATTAGGGGTAAGCATGATAGATCAAAACACCAAGCTGATCTACTAAATAGAAGTTTGTCGATCGATGTCGGTTTGAGAGAATTCCAAATCGGATTTTTTTTAAAAAAAAAGAATAAAGCCGACCAAACCGACCAATTGGCCAACTTTACTCCTTAATGACCGAGGTCAGTATGAACATATAAACTAATCATAGTTAGTTCAGTAGCAGTTTGGTCAGAAAATGAACTCTGACCGACCAATGCTTATCCCTATCTAATAAGTATTTTGCACTGATTTACGTTATATACATTATATTTTTTTGATAGTCATATTTAAAAAATAAAATAAAAATAGAAACTCGTTGTTATGGGCTTAGGGATCGAGCCCGGCCCAATAAATTTATCATTGTCCAGCCCGTCAAATACAAACTGAAGTCCAGTTTGACCTTTGACCCAAATCTTGTAAAGGAGCGAAATTCCGTTTCATCCACAAAGGTCTCCTTTTTGCCAAGCGCCCGCAAACGAAGGAAGTGGGGTCCAACAAGCGGGACTTTGACACGTGTAATCAATTTGGCTAAGATAAGATTGGCCACGGGATGGCCTTTCTTCACACTTCCCAACCATTTGTTTATCGTATTATTATTATATAATTTGATCCGCAAAGCAGTTACCTCTTCCCAACCCCAAATTCCCAAAAGGTTTCTGATCTCGAAGCGGTAGGTTTGTTTTCTGTTTGCAGAACTAATTATGCAGCCGATTCCCGATGTTAACCAGCGCATTGCTCGAATTTCTGCACATCTTCATCCTCCCAAGTCTCAGGTTCTCACTCTCTGCCCTGTCACTTTCTCTTCCCTTTGGCTTACTCTTTCAGGATCACTGTGAAATTCGAAGCATTTTGCTGTAACCCAATAACCCATCTGGGAATACGGGGATTTAGTTCTGGATCAAGTGATCCTACTTGCTTCCTTATTTGTTTTGATTTTGGTTGTTTTGGGATAGATGGAGGAGAGTTCAGCTTTGAGGAGGGTGAATTGCCGGGCGAAAGGCGGAGCTCCCGGGTTCAAAGTCGCCATACTCGGGGCTGCCGGTGGCATCGGTCAGCCCCTTGCGATGTTGATGAAGATGAATCCTCTGGTTTCTGTTCTACATCTATATGATGTAGTCAATGCCCCTGGTGTCACCGCTGATATTAGCCACATGGACACGGGTGCTGTGGTGAGTTTATTATCTATATTCTATTGGGTTTGGGTTTCGTGCAATTTGGAGTTAGAACGTATTATGGGATATGGGTTTTAAGTGATTCAAGATACTTTGAGGATACTGTCGTGTACGGTGTATTCGCATTTGAATTGGGGAATTTGTTGACATGATTTGTTTTGCTTGAGTGGCTGCTATGCAAGTTTGAGGTCTTGAATTGAGTGGATGGCATATTGAGAATATTTCTGAAAATTTAGGTGCGTGGATTCTTGGGGCAACAGCAGCTGGAGGCTGCGCTTACTGGCATGGATCTTGTTATAATCCCCGCAGGTGTTCCTCGAAAACCAGGAATGACAAGGGATGATCTGTTCAAAATAAACGCAGGAATTGTCAAGACTCTCTGTGAAGGGATTGCAAAGTGTTGTCCAAGAGCCATTGTCAACCTGATCAGTAATCCTGTGAACTCCACCGTGCCCATTGCAGCTGAAGTTTTCAAGAAGGCTGGAACCTATGATCCAAAGCGACTTCTGGGAGTTACAATGCTCGACGTCGTTAGAGCCAATACCTTTGTGGTATGCCATAGTCCACTAATCTCGTTCCCTTTTTATTAGATCATGTTTGAGTTTGGAGTTAGATTGTCGCAATGATGAATGAAAGTCCTGTTAGATAACCCGATGCTTAAAATTCATGGTAAAATGGCACCCCTTTCATTTAACTAACTGCGTATTTAGAATTTAGATGTGATCACTTTTGGCTTTCTTGTGGTTGCTTTATGAAAATGCATTCACCAGGATTGAGATGGCTTTCTTTCTCGAGGAACTTATGTCATGTCATGTTATGTTGTCTTTATCAGGCAGAAGTATTGGGTCTTGATCCTCGGGATGTTGACGTGCCAGTTGTTGGCGGTCATGCTGGTGTAACCATTTTGCCCCTTCTATCTCAGGTTTGTACGGGCTTCTGATTTGGTTGAATTACATGATGTCTTGATTTGCATACTAAGTTTTCATTTTTCTGTTTGTCTTTGTGTATAGGTCAAGCCTCCAAGTTCTTTCACACAAGAAGAGATTAATTACCTGACCGATAGGATTCAAAATGGTGGAACAGAAGTTGTCGAGGTAAAAAATTCATTTGTTTGTTGTAAATATCTACTACAACTATACATTTTATTGAACAAATCTAATAACAAAAACTTTGCTAGTTTGGTAGATACCAATAAATGGAGAAATACCAGTGCCTATGCTTGTTTGTATTCCCGATAAATGAAATATAATGAACTGAGTATATTAGTTTAGAAGAAGCGTCTACTTCATGTAGAATCAGACTTGTCTTCGTCTATGTTTAGATGCTGCTATAAAAGCTCATATATATAGTTTTAATCACCACCTCAAGTTCTTTTGCTCCCTTTTTTTTCTATAAGTTTTATTGGCGTAACATATGATGAAGGCAGAACCATCATTCATCTTCTGTGAAAATTCAATATGTAGACTGTTGCATGGGGCACAAATTAGATTGACCTGCAAGTTGACCATACTTATTTGCAAGTGCTCTAATATTTCTTGAGATTTTTACACCATCATTTATCTTCTGTGAAAATTCAACATGTAGACTGTTGCATCGGGCACAAATTAGATTGACCTGCAATTTGACCATACGTTTGCAAGTGCTCAAACGCCTCTTGAGATTTTTACATTTGTTGAACCCATTCTGCTGTACTCTTATCAGCACTATCACAATAGCTTATTATACTAATCTGCTACTCTCTGCAGGCCAAAGCAGGAGCTGGTTCAGCAACTCTCTCAATGGTCAGTTTCTTTCCACTCCTTGCCATCACTATCAAAATAGCTTATTAAATTGTTTGGCTACCATTAAATCTAAGAAATAGAAAGAAATCGACTAATGTATTGTAGAAATTTGCAGGCTTATGCTGCCGTTAAGTTTGCAGACGCATGCCTCAGGGGCTTAAGAGGAGATGCAGGTGTTGTTGAATGCGCGTTCGTGTCTTCTCAGGTAGGCATCTTTTATCCAAGTTATCGGCCTTTTCCCTTTTCGCAATTAGAATAATGTTCATCTTATGTTTTTGTCATGTACAGGTGACTGAACTTCCATTCTTTGCAACAAAAGTACGACTTGGTCGCCATGGTATTGAAGAAGTATACTCCCTTGGCCCACTAAATGAGTATGAGAGGTACGTGATTGCCAGTTCTGAAAATTTAACATAAGAATCAAATATGATTTCTCATTTAAACTGTTTGATGAGAAATGTGAATTTGTTGAACAAAAGTAGTCTAGCGTGAGATTTAATCTGATCGTGAAACATTGAGTTTGAAAGAGTTGGGATATTGATTGACAGGATTGGATTGGAGAAAGCGAAGAAAGAGTTGGCAGGAAGCATTGAGAAAGGAGTTTCCTTCATCAGAGGCTGAAGAGATGCCAATTACCATTAGTTTTAATAGAAACATTCTATCTCTCATAATCACTTGTTCTATATGTTTTCCTAGAGATTGTAGTTGATTGAAATGAAACCACACCACGTATTTTTATACTAATAAAACTGTATCGCCATCATGTCGATATTTAATGCACAACCAAAAGGGTTGGACTAGACTTTAGAGTACTTTATGAGATTGGTGATTTTTCATTTTTCTGCATGGTGCTTTGGTTTCTATTTAGTCCATTCCCTTCTTAAAAGAGACCATCTAATCTTTTTGAAATTGTCCTCGAGTTCCTACATAATAGTTTATCTAATTTTTTGTGTAGCATTTTGTTTCCTCCCCATCCTCTGTTCTCTGTTCCTTCTCCTTTTCCTTCGTCTCTCTTTTGGACAGATCTCATTGTTGCACATTGTTACCGTCACTTGGAAAGAACCAATCACTCTATGAAAAAGATTAGAAATAATCTTCGTTGTAGATTAATATGAGACTGATTTGTAATGATTTTTTAAATGTTTAAAAATACGATTTTAAGTACTTGCAAAGTAATCTGTTTATAAACAGACACTGATAGTAGTGATAGTGAATAGATAGCAACAAGCGGGGAAAAGACTTTGCATTATGAGTGCCAATACCATAAATAAAAAAAGATCTTTTTGTTTTGTTTTTTTTGCAATGATAAGAGTGAAGAAATTATTGGGAGTAGTGCTTCCTGTTTGCAATCATGTCCTGTCTTCTAATGCAAGCCCATCACTTTGACCTAACAATCAACCAAACACTTCCACAAGATGAATACTTATCATCTTTATTTCACGTTTCCTTCGAAAATTAACATTAGCTTGAGTAATGCCCAATTTAGAGGTTTCTTCTTTATATTGAAATGATGCTTGGAGGCCCATTTAGTGGAATACTAATAATACTCACCACATTCCTCCGCAAATTCATGATTAATTTCAAAGTCAATAATTGATACTAAGTCAGAGTATCAAATAATGAAACAGTAGTTACATTCTTTAAGCTTGAACTTATGATTTCTCGTTCATAAAGTAAAATTTATTTAATCATGTAATGGGAGAATGTTGTGATTTTGCATAGCATCAGTACTCGTACGTCTCACAGTAGCCAGATCATAGCCAATCCAATCCCAACCAAAACCCCAAAAACTAGACACAAAACACCCTGCAAGTACATACTCCTAAGTCCTAACACAAATCATAACCACATGCTTCAGGAGACAATAATGCTTCCTTTTTGTTCTAACAGCAGACTCTAAAACAGTAAACTTCTCGTGTTGGAGGACTCTTGAAAAGTTCACTGATTTACATATTTCTATCCTCCTTTGAGAATGATTGTTGCTGATGCTCGGTTAAGATCCGGACAACTTCCCGCATTGTGGGACGCTTTGCAGCCTCTTCTTCAGTGCACAGCATGGCTACATTGAGCACATGCATCACTTCGTCGAGGGGGACAGATGAGAGCCTTTGATCAACGATTTTATGTATTCCTTCCTTTTCTGAGTCTGCCATCTTTCTAACCCATTGAACTATGTCGACACTGTCACTTAGCTCTCCAACTGGATTCCTACCGCTAACAAGTTCCAAGAGGACGACACCAAAGCTAAATACATCCCACTTCTCGTCGGCATTCTGTGTGTAGACGTGTTCTGCAAGAAAAAGAAAACATCTCGTTTATCGCATTCTTCAGTTTGTACTATACATCTACAACATCATTTATCAAACTGCAAGTACTTGGTGGATTGACTATATCAGGCTCTTAGTTTTTCAAAGTATGGGCAATTCAGACATTCTTCAACACAGATCCAAACATTGAAAGACAATACTACCAAGCTTCTCAAGAATTTCCTGAGATCATATTCTATAAAATCATTTCTGATTCTAAATGAATATTAATTAGCACTAGTGATTGTCATACCTGGTTCAGTAGCTGACGTATCCAACGTCCCTAAATCTTGTAAGAACTTTGCAAGCCCGGAATTGGCAATCTGGGCATGAAAGTTGGTGTCTAGCATAATGTTGTTTGATTTCACATTTTGATGAACAATGGGCGGTGAGCAATGGTGGTGAAGATAGCAGAGTCCATTCGCAGTTCCAATGGCTATCTTGTACCTTGTATCCCAGAGCAAGTGACCTCCTTTCTTGCCATGGAGAACCTCATAGAGACTCCCATTAGGCATGTACTCAAATACCAAAAGATTAGTTTCATGGTTTGAACACAGACCCAATAATCTAACAATGTGACGGTGTCGAATCCTCCCAAGAGCTTGTATCTCGGCATCAAATTCGTTGTCATGAGAACACCCATCACTCATCTTTGAAAGCCTTTTCACAGTGATCTGATCGCCATTTGGCATCACTCCTGTATATACTGTGCCATAACGTCCTTTTGCAATCACATTTTCCTTCTTAATGCAATCCAAGATCTCATCAACCGAGAAACCCAGCCGTTGGAAGGCTGTTAATCTCCATCCTTTAGACTCCCTTGCTCTCTTAAACCACCTTACTTTGAAGATCAATGCAACTGTTACTGCAACTAAACAAAAAAAAAATCCAAAAACTAGCAGGAGCCTAAGAGGAGTCGAGAGAGAGCCTTTCATATGCTCTTGGTGATTGCTGGCAAGAACCCCATCTTTGCAAGGCCCCAAATATGCTCCACAGAGATAAGGGTTCCCTAAAAATGATGTGTAATTGAAGTAACCAAATTGCCCAGTTCCCAGAACCAAACCAGAGAGATTGTTGTATGAAAAATCTACAGAAGTTAAGCTCTGCATATTAACTATTGAAGCAGGAATGGGCCCAACTAAATGGTTTCTTGAGAGATTCATATAATTCAGTAACTTCATGTTGGTAATATGGTTAGGAATTTCACCAGAAAGCTCATTTCCACTAAGATCAAGAAAGATCAAGTGCTTACACTCACTTATCTCTGGCACAATTGTACCAGAGAACTTATTCTGGCTGAAATTTATCCGAGATAGTTGCTGTAATCTCCCAATATTTGAAGGAATCTGACCAGAAAACTTATTCCTGTCAAGAAGAAGCTTCTGGACGGCCACAAGGCCGCCGATGGTGGGTGGCAAGGACCCAGAAAGCATATTATTCGATACACTTATCTGAAGAAGGTTAACTGAGACTGTATTGGTAATGGGAAGTTCTCCAGAGAGAAAATTTTCATGCAAATCAATTTGAGTGAGATTTGGCAAAGCCAAAAGCCTCTTTGGAATCGATCCATCGAGAGCGTTTCCCCATAGAAGTATACGCTTAAGTGAAATACAATTCCCCAACGATTCTGGGATCGAACCAGACAAGGAATTTTCCATGGCGATCAAAACTTCAAGCTTATTCCCATGGCAGATTTCAGGAGGAATCGTACCTGTCAAATGATTGAAAGCAAGGTCGAGAGTCCGAAGCATTGCGTTCTTCCCCAAATTACGAGGAATTGAACCAGTGAAATTGTTGTTCCATAATTGCAATATCTCCAGCTTTGGAAGGTCGCCCATAAATCCCGGAATCTCTCCGGAGAGCTTGTTGTCGAAAAGTTGCAATAGCCTCAAGTTCTTGAACTCTGCAAAAGAGATGGGTATTTCACCAACAAGCATATTGCATGATATATCCAACTCTTCTATGCTCTTCAATCCTGCTAGCTCCATTAAAGGTCCAGACAGCGCATTTTGTTGAAGGTACAGTTCAGTGAGCTTCTGCAACTTTCCGAGCTCCGGAGGAATCTTTCCGGTCAAGCCACAGCTCGCGGCATCCAACCGAACTAACTCCGACAAATTCCCTATAGTCGCCGGTATTCCACCAACGAAGGTGTTATAGTAACCAATGAAGAGTTGCCGAAGCTTCGTCAAGTTTCCGATCGCCGACGGTATCGAACCTTCAAGGTCATTGCCGTGAATCGCCAAAAATTCCAAGAACTGCAACCGTCCGACCTCCGGAGGAATCCGACCGGTGAAGAAATTTCCCCCAAGGTGCAAATAACGGAGGTTGGGCATTTCAGTTACTACCCTGGGGAAATCACCGGTCAGGTTATTGTTATAAACATCAAGAACCTGTAAGTTTTTGAGCTGCGAAAACTCGCGAGGAATCGACCCATTGAGGATGTTACTAGAGAGATTAAGATGCTGGAGAGAAGAAATGGAGGCAATCTCCGGTGGGATTCCCCCGGAAAATTTGTTGAGGCCGAAGGAAACATTAGTGAGAAAGCGAAGAGAGGCAAGGTCGGGGGAAAGGGTGCCGGTGAGGTTAAGGGAAGAGAGGTGGAGGGCAACAACGTGACGGCGGGCGTCGCATGTGACAGCGAACCAGGTACAGTGGGCGGCGACAGCGGCGGCGTTCCAGGAGGACAGAGAAGAACGAGGGTCGTCAGAAATGGAGGATTTGAGAGAGAGAAGGGCTTGGGATTCGGGTAGGAAGGCAGAGAAGGAAGGGGGAAAGTGAAGTTGAAGAAGCACAAAAACAAGAAGAAGCCATTTTTGTTTGCATATAAAATTTGAAAGTTTAATGGTGGCTCTCATTTCTTCTTCTTCTTCTTTTTGAATTCTGATTTTCAGAGCAAGGAGGGGGGAACTTAGAGACAACTACACTCAGAAATTCAAGTTTCAATATTTATATTACTAAAAAAAAGTAAATTTATTACCTTTTTTTTTTTTTTTTTTTTTTTTTTTTTTTTTTAAGGTTAGGGCATTTCATTCTTAGAAGGTGGAAATTAGAATCTTATCCTATAAAAATTGCATATGACTTTAGTTTAATATGCTCTAAGTAGAATAAGGTGAACTTAAAATAAGTAATAAAGTATCTGTCTTGTCTTTTTAAGTGTGTAACATTCCCATTCTAATGAATTCAATAGAATTTCAAATCTATTATTTGATAACAAATTCTTCTTCTAGATGAGAGAGTGGATTTCCAACTTCAAAAAATGAAATATGTGTTAATTATCACTAAGTTTGTCTTACTTTAGTAACTTGTAAAAAAATTAAGATAAAACGTCTTCATTGAATTTATAAAAGAATATAATAAAGTGAGTTGACATCTATTTCTTTTCATTTTCCTTTATGATGCCTATGCTTATGAGATTAACGTGAAAATAAAGTCATGAATAAGAACTAAAAAGAAAAAAAAAAAGGATGAATAGTTCATAGAAAACTATTTCATGATTTAAATCTTACTGTTGTTTCTAAAATCGTGTATTTATTTCAACTTAGTTTTTCTATCTTCAAATAATTTTAATTTTAGAGCTTCAATTTAACATAAAATACACGTCTTGGATTAAATTCAAATTCAAGTATATTGTTTCATAAACTAAAAAAAATTTAAGAAAAACATTTAAAATTGCTCCTTTTGCTGAAACTAAAACAGAGGCTTATGACCAAAAAGTTAAATTTCTCTTATGTCAAAAAATAACTAAATAAATAAATAAATTACTTTAATATCTTTTAATCATTTTTTTCTGAAAAAAAAAAATAACATTACTTCTTTATTCAACATTTTGTTAAAAGATTCAAATATCTTACATATTATCTCTTAATTGAGTGTATATGTCTTTTGTCAATTGAGCTATATTCATATTGATAAAAACATCTCTATTTTGTAAGCATAAAAAAGTTATATCGGTATTGGTAAGAATAGGGTTAAGAAAAAATGGTTAAATGAAGAAGTGATTTTAAAGAAAACCAATTAATTCATTCAATTTAAGACTCTATTTGAGATAATTGGAAGAGGGTTTAAGATGCTTTTGGGTATAAATTAGTGGTAATTAGCATATAATCATTATTTTGAAATTGGCAATTTAAGACCCTTCAATATTACAGTTTTTTTAATAAAACAAAGTATTATAATTGATTTTTGAACTATCCAAAAATAACCTTTTGCAACCATAAATAAATAAAAGGGAAAAGGAGAGGAAAGGAAAAAAGCGACCGTTAAAATCGCACACTTGTTGACTGATTATTAATTTTTTTCCTTTTCCAGTTCAACTTGTTAATTAAAGCTTTTAATCTTTTAAAAGAATTCCAGACCACTGAAAGCAAATTTGAGCTATTCCTTCAAGGTGAGAATATTTCCAACAAGAAGAATTGATAAAAGTTGGCATCCATTAACACAAACTTTTTTTTTTTTTTTTTTTTTATAAGAAATAAAAGTCTTTTATCTTTTTATTTTCATTTTTTTAAACTTATTTGTCTTTACTCACCGAGATTTAAAATGCTGATATTGAAGTTATGGTCTCAACTTAATAAAAATGCTTATAAAAATATGAATGAAATATCTATGTCGATGAATATTTTTGAAAATTATAAAAACTAAAAAATAAACCACAAAAGTATTTAAATTGCTAGACAATATCTTGTGTTTTTTTAAATCAGTTATCACGGTTATTATTTATATTATATTTACTGTTAAATTATATAAAATACTGATAAACTTTGTACGTTGTGTCAACAATATTTTTGAATTTTCAAAAGTTTCAAAAATATCCTTAAAACTTTAAAAAACAGTTCAAAAATATACTTGATGTTGGTTTTGGATGAAATTTATTAGGGTTTTTAAAAGTTGCAAATATCCTTGATTTTTTAAACAGTTCATACCATTTAACAGTTTAAAAATTATTAGTACTTGATGTTGGTTTTGGATGAAACGGTCGAAAATACCCCATGAATTTAATTCACTTCGAACTTCACCCCTATTCTTTCATATTAACGAAATCTTAGGGTTTGATGCAAGTCTACAACAAATGCTCTTCATCTTCCCTTCCTCTCTCAAATCTGCAACAGATACTCGGAGCTATTCCAGGTCCTCCCCCCTCTGTTCCTACATTGTCTTCGATGAAGATCCCCTTTGATCTTCTCCAGCTGCAAAAATTGTTGTGCGATTATGTTTCAAATGGAGGTGTGATTAATAACAGAATATTTAGGTTAATCCTTCATCATCGTTTTGATTCTCGTATTAGGCAAAATCTAGGGAAATCATATATGTTTTATAGATTACGTTCATTTCATCTAAGTTTATAATTTAACCAAAAAAAAAAAAAGCATTATATACTATTCACCTCTTATTTTCTGTATTTCTATTTGAGAAAGATAAACAAAAGCGGTGTTTAGGAATTTTCTTTGGGTTTTACATAATTTCCCCCAATTAGGAATCTATCTCTTTTACCTTTTCTTATATGAATTTTCTTGGAAGATATTAAATTTCTATCTTTACCTAAATCATATCTTCGTTTTCTCTTCTTCTTTGGTTAGGACTCTCAATAACTTGAATGATAATAAAAGATATTGTCATCTAATTGCTTTCTGATTGCCACATAGTTAGTAGTTCTATGGTATTATCATTTGATTATTTTCTAATTGCCACCTGATTATCTCTGTTTTTTGTCACATGGATAGTAGTTTCTGATATTATCTTATGATTGCCATCTAACTACCTTATATTTTGTACATTACTCAACTTTGACTTCTAATCATATATTGCTATCTAATTACAATGTGGTTGTTATCTGATTACTATCTTATACTTACAAAATTCACTATCTATTATTTTAGGTTATCGAGAATTGAATGCGAACAAGGAAATCATCATGAGATAAGTCTATGGTAGGAAATCAACGATCAAAAAGAAAATTGAAACCTACATCAAAGTTGTTGATTTGAAAATGGCCTATATATATATATTCAAAAAAGACATGAAAGACATTTATTGAAGCACCTAGTTTTAACTTTAAAGATTTTACAATGGAAATGAGATTGTTTTTCTTTTGGAAGATTTTTAGACTTTGAAGTTAGATTTTATGCTTTTGATTGGTAACATATTGAATAATGTTGTATATAATTGTTATCTTATACTATATGTCAAACTTTCATATTAACACCTTCTTTTTTTTTTTTTTTTTTTTTTTATTGATAATGTGCTAAATTGTAAAGCCATCGATAATAAAAAGTCTTTATCAAAATTTTGTGTATTGTATATATTTCATTGTTATATCAATAAGATTGTACATATGACAATCAAATAGAAATCACAAAATACTTAATATCTAATGAAAACCACAGGACAATCAAATAAAAATCAAATACCAATCAGATAGCAATTACATGACACTCACATGACAATCAAACAAAAATCACAAAGTACTTGATATCTAACAAATGTCACATGATAATCAAATAGCAATCAGATAGCAATCACATGACAATCAGATAGAAATCATACACAAATCATATAGAAATCAGATATCAATCATATAGCCATACTTGATTTTTTATGCTTCATGCTTCTATTTCTCAATTTGATAATCTCATGATTATCATATGCTTAACTTCTTATTTTTGTCAATTAGCAATTAGTTAGTAATTTCTGCTAGCTTTTTAATTGTCATTTGATTACATTCAATGTTGTAGGATTGTATCAGCAACAACGGAAGTAACAAGGATCATTAAGCACTCTAATTCATTAATTTTGGCAGAATAAAAAGCATGCTCTTGCAGAAACAATTGGGTTTCAAGACATACCTTTTTAGAACTTCTTCAAAGCTCGATTTCCAACAGCAAACTTCTCCAAATCATGTTATAGATCACCTCGAGAACTTCCCCACTATTCTCTCGGTGCTCCAGATTGAGTTGTGGGACTCAAAACAAGCTTGGAATGAAGAGAATTTTGCGAAGAGCTTACAACAACAATTCAGTTGAAGAACACCTTCTTCACCACAAATTTTTCAACAAAAACTCTATCGATTGCATGCTTCAAATTCACTCCTATCTTTTCAATATATTGCAGACCATTATGCAAGGAAGATAGCTGTATGAGATGAAACTCATGCTTGGAGTATTGAAGCCTAAAGATGCTTGGAGTATCAACCTAAAGATGGTGGGTTATGGGTGAGTTACTTGAAGATGACAATAGAAAAACCATTTTTCCAATTTTCAAATTCCAAATTTGATTTTAGAAAAAAAATTTGATTCAAAAATAAAAATATTAATTTCACAAATTAATTTTTCTAATAAAATTAATAAATAATTATTTAAAAAATTTAAATAATTCTAATTAATTTAATATCAAATATTAAATTAATTTTATACAAATCCACATTCATATATTTAAATCATATTTAAATATTAATTCTCCAATTTCGTTTAATTCTAATTAATTTAATATCAAACAATTTGATCTCATGCAAACTCATTGCATAGGATGTCCCCACTCCTCATGGTATAATATGTACGAATTAAGATCACTTAGTTTGTAGCACTTTACAACTATTTGTAACAACGACAGAGTAGGTCGCATCCCATAGTGTTATCAGAATAAGACATCTAACCTTATTTATATACTATAGATCATTTTGACTATTTACTCGAACCTGATCCACTTTTATATCTCCACATAAAGTTCAAGTACTCATGTAATATTCATGGGTCTTAGTTTATTGGATTTAGACTTTTATGTATACAATTTATAAAATCAATAATAAGTTTATTGACTATAGAAAATGTTTAACGTTTGTAAAACGATAAGTTTTAGGACATAAAACCCAACAATTTTTTTGTCAAATGGTTAATAGTTTCTAATTATTATTTGATTACATTCTATTTTTTTGAAAGTTAATTTAAAAATCGGGAGAAGAGATTATTTTATTTTATTTTATTTTATTTTAAAAACAATAGTGATTTGAGATTCTATTTGAGTCGAGAAGAAACTTCATCACAAGAAATATCTTCTTGCCATCTGATTGTCATAATTAGTCATTTTTTATATTGTCAGCTAAATATCTACTAATTGTTGTCTGATTACCATATGATTGTTATTCATCATTACTATCTTATACTTATTACTAAAACCATCTACTAATACACAAAAAAACTACAAAACAATATACCATTGTACTCACATGAAACAAATAACAAAGATATATTTGATATCCACGATATGATTGTTCAAACATGTGCAAATTTACACGTTCTTCTATTATAGTAACATGCTTACAATGGCTACACTTTGTGCTTTTTGGCACTTCAACAATTTAAGAAATCCTTTGCTTCTAAGGTCTTACTGCTTGACGTTTAAAAATCAGAATCAAAATAAGATATAAAAATTAGGCCAATGTCCACACAATTTAAATTTTACATAAACAGCAAAATCGTCAGTACAACCCGATTTAAATGAGGCATTGAAACTGAAAAATAAAAAATGCTCTTACTGATTTACTGGCCGTATGGAATTTGATTGTTATCTGATTGCCATGTGATTGCTATCTGATTTTTATTTGCTATTTATTGCTATACAATTGCTAATGATATAGATTGTTATCTGATTGTTGTTTGATTTATATGTGATATTAATTCCCGATTATATCGATTATTATCTGATTTTTACTTCACTTTCGATTACTTGAACTTTAGTTCTTCTCTTTTACTTTTACACATTTTGTCATTTTAGCTCTAATTTTCATTTCTCATTTCTTCTATTACTACTGTGATTGATATACACCATCGAAAGAGAATCAACAACATAATGATATATGTGATTAAAGAGACATGTTACATATCACAGATTCAATAACATTGCAATTTAAAGTTTTAGACATTTAGGACACGTGATGTTGGATATAAAACCTAAAGACATAATTTAATCAAATGACTAAATTGAAAACACAAAACTAATTATCTTACAAAGGAAGACATATTTCGAAGATCTACAAAATTGGTTGTGATGAAATAGAAAGAAAAGGAGATAGGAATTAGGGTTTAGTGAGGAAAAAGATGAACTCAAATTAAAACCAAACGGAGATCATATACTAGGTTTTAGGATGGATTTCCATCATATGCACTTGCTTCATAAAGGTAACAAGTCTAATTTTAATTGTTGATTCAACCATCGACGTCGAAATCAATCATCTTCTGATTTTTATTATTCTTCTTCTTCTCCTGGAGAAATTAAAGAGATTTTTATTTGGTAGTGTTGTAGGGTTGAGCTTTGATTATATGATTTTGAATTTCACAAAGCAATCAATTGATTTACAATGCTACTATTTTCTTCAGCACCACTGTAGGGGAAATACTTCAAGAAATGTCTCGATTCTTCCTGGACTCAGTTGAGACAATCTTGAAGCATACAATTGATCTCTTCTTCCTTTTCCTTGAAATCCACAAGTGTCGATTTGGACATAGCGAAGAAAGCAAAGCGAACAATATGAGGGCAAGTTTGGAATAAATAATAAAAGAAAATTTACATTTAAAATTTTTGCCCGAAATCACAAATGTGAAAGGCACGCCTACAAAGTACCATTCTAAAATTGAGAGCCAATGTCTTACATTGAGAGTCATTCTCTCTCTCTACATATAATGAAACTATTTGCAAAGAATAATACTTGAGTGTCATAGAGTTACACCCATTTCCAAATTCCCCCTCAACCATAAAGGGAAAAAAAATATGACAACTAAGGCCTGTTCAGGGACCCAATAACCTATGTGAGGAGATGATATAGCTCCTATATCACCATTGACCCATTAATATACCATCTCCCCTTTTCACTTCCTTCAACATGTGTACAATAACCCTCATTTAACAACTCTCTCAACTTCTCCACCCCACACTTCCTATGTCTCCTCCCTTCTTATGGCACACTTACGTTTTTATTTCTTTATTCCTTTTTTGAATTTATTTCATTATACTTTGGGTGTAATTTTTTTCCACTATATCCATTTTATTAAGAAACCATGGTATTTCAATCTAGTTCCATGCACCCATTTTTTACCTTCAATTTACATACATTGTTTTTTCCTTCAATGTCCAGTGATAGAGTATATTAATAATTTATTATCTATAAATCATGTCATTCAAATTTTCATTTTTATTTGTTCAGTATATCAATTATTTATCTTTATAATGGTCATTAAAAAAATCACAATATTTTGGATTAAATCTTTATACACAGTTTCTCAAAAATAAAAAAATGTCTTCATATACAACATTAATATTCAAAATCTACTATTCAAAAACCCATTATAAAGCCTTAATAGAAAACTCATCCATGAATATATATGAGAAAAGTCTCAACGAAATCTCTAAAATCAAACAACAGCAAAACTTTTTTTTAATACCTCACTAAAATAGTTAACTGACCATTTATAACCCTTTAGTTCTTTATAATTTTTAAAAATTAAAATAAATACTAATTTCACTCATTTATTTTTATTTTTTATTTGCCTTACTTTTGAAGATTCTTTTCAAAATTCAATCAGGATTGAAATTATATATATATATAATATATATATATATATATATATATATATATATATGGAAAAATATTTTAGAAAAAAAGTTGGTACGACGATCCCTAGCTTAAAATTAAATTTCATATTTTTAAATGTTGGTATTTCGTCGACTATTTACGATTATTCTTAAATTTTGACTGAGTTTTTTTAAACAATAATAATAAAGAGTTATTTAAAAGACAATAATTGAATAAAAAAACTGAAATGATACAATAATTAAATTCAAGTAAAATATTTTAGAGTACAAAAAACTAAACCAGATAACATTGACATATGAACTATGCACACCCAAACACATACGTATGAACTCAGACATAACAATTTTGCACACCCAAATACAGATATATAAACTCAGACAACACAATTCTGCATCCCAAACACAAACATCAAAACTTCTCAGACATTAAAATTCCAGACATCCTATATCATCCCAACGCCCCAAACAACCCCTTAGTGATAACTTGTGATTTAACAATTAAGTGGAGTGCACAAAAATAGATGTAGACCAAGATGCACCTATGTGTTTTTCGTTTATAAAAGTTCGTAGTTGATGTAGAATGGTAGAAGTTTGACCTCGATTTGAGGAGTGTTTTAAAAGAAGTAAAAATTAAAGCAAAGAAATGCAAAGTATACTACAAAATGAACACTAACCTCAAAAGAATCAAATTTAAAAGATGAATGGAAGCCATGCTAACTAGCCACTACTCTAGACTCTAGTTAGTTTCAAAACACCCAACCTGTGCATCTCTTACCATCAACAAATATGTGAGTTTTATTTATTTATTTGTTTTGTTTTTATTTTTAAAATTGCTTATAAATTTATTTGAGGTTACTATAAAGGTATTTATTTATATTAATTGATAAATACTAAAAGAATTGTTCTTAAAATTAACAGAAAAACGTGGAATTTGAATTATGTCTTTTTTTTTTTTAGATAGGTATTTGAAATATGTTAATAAAAGGATAACGATGATAAGGTAAAATGAGAAAATGCATAATTAAATATCATAAGTTTTAAATGACTCATACTGTAATTTTGTTTTAAAAGAAATAAAATAATATTTATATGCATTCCGGAGATCACTCATCTTTATGCATTCCATTCTCATTACAAACTAAAAAATTAATTAAAATATTTCAAAAAAAGTAAAAAGAATTTATTATATGGTAAATTGTGATTGAACAATTTGATGAAATACATACCAATAGACACTTTCGAAATACACTTAAATATTTTTTAAAGAAATATATGGACAGAAATCAAAGTAACACGAGAAAGCAAAATAAAGAAAATGAAATGACAAAAAGAAAAAAAAGAGAGAAAAAGGAAAAGTAAAAGGAAATGGGTGGAAAAAGAAAAGTAAAAACTGAAAGAAAAAAGAAAAGGCGGAAATAAGGTAAGAAAGAAAGAGAGTGGAAAAAGAAGAAAAAATACGGCCGAAATAGTAAAAGGAAAGAAATAAAAAGGGAAAAAAAACTTGTTTGGTGAAAGAATACATAGATTAACATTTTTCTTTTGGGAGAAAAATGCTCTCTGCACTGTTTGTTTCATGAAAATCTAAAATTCTCATCGAATACTAATTTGGATTACTAAATTTATTTTGCGATAATATAAAATATCCAGATACTTAGAGATTTTTTTTACAAAGACATTTTAGGAGTACATCTTAAAATATAAGTCGTTTTCGAGATTCCTATATTGAGGACATCCGTGACTTTTTTTTTTTTTTTTAAAAAAAAAATTGTTCGTTTCTTAAATACATTGTACACATATGTATACCTCTTTTTTTTTTTTTAATTATTATTATATTGGAGTTGTTTTTATTTTTTATTCAAATTTAAATTTAAATAGAAGTGAATTTAAATAGTTTACTTTAATATGTGGTCTACTCTCTTACCCTACAAATATGTTCCATTTACTAATTGAGGGACCTACTTCCCTCAATTTTTAGCACATTTTTTTTTACTTTAAAATTTTGAAAAAGTATGGGTTAATATAATAAAAGTGTTAGCATAATCACTTTAAATCTATATTGAATAGATTTAACCTTAAGATAATTCATGCCAAATTGTTAAGAATAAATAACGTATTGGGTTTCAATATGATAATACCTTTAAGATGACTATTGTATTCCCCAATCAAAACTCTAAATGCTCTTAGTGGGATCTTTCTCTAGATGAGATTCAAGAAAGATTGAATGCGTATTATTTTGGTATATTGGGGACCATAGTCCAAGATCTCTTTATATACTAGTTCAATTAATGTTCACATTAAACCCTAATTAACTAGAATAAGCTTCTATCTATTAAGTCTATACTCAATTAGGAATCTAGGGTATTAATTAAATAGATCACACAATAGAGCCTAAACTAATAAAATTGCCCAATGTGACAAAATATTTATTCATATACATACCTCATATTTTAATTATACGTATTATTATTATTTAAAGTACATCTAACAATCTCCCACATGGACTATGTCTGTGTACCTGGTGTAATTAAATCACATAAACTTTAAGCGTATATAAACAAGTTATTTCAATAATAGATTCTCCCTTAGTTTTGAAGGAATCGAATTCCTGAAGCAGAAGCACTTGATTGCCTTGTGTCTAAGAATTTCATTTTAGAAAAACTTGAAATAGAGAATTTACATAACAAAGATAAACATTCAGAACCCTAAGCATGCTATTCTATGTAAAAACACAAAGAGGTAAAAGGATAGGAAAAAACTTATCCTTGAAGAAACCTATCTTCACGCATCCCTCTCCCTATGACCACGGATAGAGAAAATTCTTTCGACAAACATGGCAACGAACAACAACCTTCTTGGACACTACTACCAAGAAATCTTCCTTGTTATTCTTGTTAGTTTCAACAAGCATGCAGCAGAAGAAAACAGAATCATTAAATACTCTAGTTAATCAATTTTAGCTTCAAACTAAGCATGTACATCAAATAAAAAGAGGGTTTCATAAATGCCTGTGAAGATCTTCTTGAACCTTCAAATTCAACTGCAATCTTCTCCTCTTTTGGTCGTGAACCACCACAAGGTCTTCCCTACTATCTTCTAGGAATCTTAGATTGAGTTGTGAGACTCAAAATGAGCTGAGATTTAGAGGAAATTTTAGTTGAGAAAAAAACTAAGAACACTTCTTCAGTTTTTCCAGCCTTCAAATTCACTTTGCATGCCTTTTCAGCTGTTTTGTATCAAATACAACATGTTTGAAGTCTTCCTCAAATGAAGACTCCACCTACTTGGTGGATTTAGTTGAATTAGATGACTTAGGTGCATAAGCCAAAGTGGGAAAATCCCACTTTTTGTGGTTTTTCATATTTCCAATTTCATTTTTTTAATTTTGAAATCAATTTTCAAAATCAAAACCATTTTTTTAGTTTTAATTCTTTAATTAAACTGAAAAAATGTTAATTTTATAAAAAATTAATTCAATTAATTAATTTTTCAAATAAATTTAATAATTAATTAAACAATTTAATTAATTTAATATCAAATATTAAATTAATTAAACATCAATTCCACTACCATGAATCCTTATTCATGCAATTAATATTTAAATCATATTTAAATACTAATCAATTCTCTAGTTTAATTCAATAATCAAATGTGTAATTATATTGCATATAATTACTAATTCCCTTAACTCGAATTCGAACGTTTCAAATTAACTCATCACGCTATTCTAAGGTTTATTCCGTTTGTGAGTTAGTAGAGGGACCTAATAGACCTACAGATCATGGGCTCCAACACTCCGAGATTAATTGGCTAAACTCTTTAAACCGAATTAATCCTCATTCGTTAACTATCGAGTCACTCCACTAAAGCTCAGTAGTTGCACTCCTCTCACTGCAGATATATTGTATCCACTCGATATAACCATGATTAGTAAGTTAAGCCTTCACAGGTTGTTCGTAATAATGGTTGGGTCAATAGTTGTTTTACCCCCAAGATTACCTCTTGTACCTTAAGTTCCACTGATCCTCTAATGAACAATTGGTTTTGAGATCCAACCATCAAACTGAATCCCTCTCGGGCCAATGAAAGGATGGGGCCTCTTGTTCAAGACCCAAAGTCAATACTTAAGGGAACAACCTATCTACTATCCTTGAAATCGAGAAGGAGTGAATTTCATTTTGAACCCTATGTCCCTAACTATTCTATTCGGTCTTACCCCTAAAATGGAAGGTTTATTGAGCTGGCGCTGTTGAGCCAACCCTCACCCATGCAAATCTAAGGATAATCCCAAATAAAAAGAAGTTCATAGTTAGCTCAGGATTAAGATTAAGTTACCTAAGTCATCGCTTTGAAATAGTTAGTCTTAAACAGTAAACAACATTATAAAGTAAGAGTGACTTATTTCTTGGTCCGATCTTATGCAAACTCATTGCACAAGATGTTGGGTTGTATGTCCTAAAAGTCGCAGTTTGTAAAGTTAAATATATTCTATTATCAATAAAGATGTTATTCGACATTACTTCAATAAAATTGTTATTGAATCTATAAATTGCACTTATAAAGTCTAAATCCAATATACTAAGATCCATGACTATTATATGAATACTTGAACTTTATGTGGAGACAAAAAAGTGGATCAGGTTCGAGTAAATAGCCAAGACGGTCTATAGTATATGAATAAGGTTGGGTGTCTTATTCTGGCAACACTCTCGGATGCGGTCCACTCTGTAGTTGTTACAAGTTGTTGTAAAGGTGCTACAAACGAAGTGATGTATTGACATGAGGAGTGGGGACGTCCTATGCAATGAGTTTGCGTAAGATCGGACCAATAAATAAGTCACTCTTAATTTATAACGCTGTTTACTTTTTAAGACTAACTATTTCGCTTAAATGACCTAGGTAACTCGATCTTAATCCTGAGCTAACTATGAACTCTTGTTTATTCGGGATTATCTTTAAATTTACATAAGTGGGGGTTGGCTCAACAGTGTCAGCTCAATAAGCCTCCCATTTTAGGGGTAAGACCAGGTAGATAGCTAGGGACATAGGGTGCAATAAGAAATTCACGCCTACCCGATTTAAGGATAAGAGAAACTAGAAAGGTAGTTCTCTTAAGTACTGAATCTAGGTCTTGAACAAGGGGCCCCACACTTTCATTGGCCCAAGAGGGATCCAGTGTAGTGATTGGATCACAAACCAATTGTTCATTAGAGGATCAGTGGAACTTAAGGAGTAAGATGTAATATCGGGGAGAAAAAAAACATATTGACCCAACCGTTATTACGAACAACCTGTGAAGGGTCGACTTACTAATTATGATTAAATCAAGTAGACACAAATATATCTACAGTGAGGAGAGTGCAACTATCAAGCTATAGTGGTGTGACTTGATACTTAACAAATACCGATTAATTTGGTCTAAAGAGTTTAGTCAATTAATTTCAAATCGTTGGAGCTCATGATCTGTAGGTCCATAAGGTCCCTCTACTGGCCCGTAAAACATGAACACCTTGAATTAATAAATTGAATGAATTGGAATGATATCAATTTGAATTGTTCAAATTGAATTTTAGTTTGAAAATGTTCAAATTGAAATTAGGGTTTGAATTTGAATAGTTCAAAGTTCAAATTAGGGTTTGTATAATTAAACTTGATAAAATTAATTAATGTTTAATTTATTGAAATTAAATGGAATTGAAGAGTTTATAATATTTAAACATTGATTTCAATATTAATTACATGAATAGGATTCATGTTTAAAATTAGGTGTGTGATTAATTTAATATTTGATATTAAACTGTTGTTTAATTAATTAAAAATCAAATTAATTTTCATTTTCAATTCAATTTGAGAAATTAAAATTTGATATTTTGAATTTAATTAATTATGAATTAATTAAATTAAATTTAAGTTAATTTTAGAATTAATTAATTTTGATTTTATAATAACAAAATTGAAAATTGGTGGAGTTAGTGGAAAAATCTACAAAACTCCAAGTAGGAGGTGTATCACCTCCAATTACACACTTTGCCCATTGAATTTCAGGTGATTGAAGTGTCAATGTTGCTAAACTTTAGTGCTTGCATGTGAATCAAATATAAAACTTTTTCAATTTGAAGATGTGATCAAGATTTTTGCAGCTGGAAAAGTTCTTGCTGCAAGTGTTCTTCTTCTTGACAAAAACCCACATTTTCCCTTCACAAATTCACTCCAATTTGGAGTTCCACTACTCACATTCAAGGCTGAGAATAGTAGAGAAGATCTCTTGGTGTTCACTATTGAATTGGAGCTGAAATCACGTGAAGAGCAACTTAGAATTGGGAGAATTTATCAAAGGTATGTTGTTAAGAAACCACTTCTTAAATTTCTGTTTAAGCATGCTTTTAGAACTCAAATCAAATGTAATTAGAGTGCTTATTGATTCTGTTTACTTGCATGCTAGTAGATCCTAACACAGGATGCTCCCACTCCTTATGTCTCCACATGAATGAATTAGGTTCACTTCATTTGTAGGACTTTACAACAATTGTAACAACTACAAAGTGGGTTGCGATACCTAACCTTATTCGTATACTATAAATCATTTTGCTTATTTACTCGAATCTGATCCATTCTTATGTCCCCACATAAAGTTCAAGTATTCATATACCAGCCATGGATCTTTAAGTTTATTGAATTTAATCTTAACAAGCGCAATTTATATATTCAACAACAACTTTATTGAATAAACGTCAATAACATCTTTATTGAAAATAGAATATGTTTCTTGTTTACAAACTATGAGTTTTAGGACATAAAACCCAACAATTCTCTATGTAAGAATCAAAGCAGGGTTTGTGGGATTATTTTGATAATTTTGGTGAAAGGAGAATTTTGTTCTTTGAAATAATTTTCAGAGAAAGAAGAAGAAGACTTTCTGCAGAGAGATCCCAATTAATTTCATGTACACCACTGATCCTCAACTCCTCTGTTAAGCATATGAGAGATGTGATGAATAACTCATTCCACAATGTGAAATAACTCTTTCCAATTTCAAATTCAAATTATATTAACTAATTTGATATAATTAAAATTGAACCGTATATTATATCTCATATAATATATAACCTATACTTTATATTATATCATATATAATATAACCTATGGTTTATATTATCTCATATAACTTATAGTATTAATATTATCAAATTCATATTAATTTATATAATTAATATTTATATTTGAATCATATTCAAATATTTATTTCTTTCATTAAACTTTATTATAATATATCCAAATACATTATATCAATTGTATGTTATACAATTAATTTTCTTTAATTGATTTAAACAAGTCAAATTAATGAAAAATTAATTGATACTCATTAATTTTTATTGAGTTAACAAGGGGACCTCATGGACGTACTGATTAGAAACTTCAATGATGCGAGATTAATTAATTAAACTCTTTAATCAAATTAATCAACCTTCATTAACTGCCAGTCACTCCACTAAAGATCGACAACTACACTTTTTGCACTAAGATATATTTCTGTGTCCACGGGATATAACCAATCAATAATGAGTTGACCTTCCATAAATTACTTGTAAGTACAACTGGGTAATTACTTTGCGCATGTAGTTACATCTAACTCCTTAATTATCACAGATTCCTTTAATGAACAATTAGTCATAGTCCAACTATTACTAGATCCCTCTCTAGCCAGTGAGAGGGTGAGGTGTCTTATTATTCAAGATCTGAAATTAGCCCTTAAGAGAGTAGTTTATCTTCTTACCCTAACAAATGGAAGGAGTCAATTCCTTCTTGTGTAATTGCGTTTCCAGCTCCCCACTCGGATGAATCCCCAAAATAGTAGGCTTATTGAGTCGGCGAATCTGACCACTCTTACCCATACAGATCAAAGGACCGTTCTCTTAGGCAGGAGTTCAACCCTAAATCTCGTAGAGTCCTGTAGTTTGTAAACACTTGTATGAACAAACATTTTGTGATTTATAATAAATGATATTTTATTCGCATTGTCTATGAAATATTTGATATTTTAGTTGCATTAACCATAAACCAATAAACCAAGCTCCATGGTTATCGTTATAACTTAAACATGTATGTGCAGACATACAAATCGTGTTTTTAAGTGATAACTTAAATGGTTTGTAGTATATGGAATTCACTCATTTCTTGAAGCAGGGGTAAGCAGATAAATTGCTCCCTTAAGGGCTGATTTCGGGTCTTGAACAATATGGCGCCACACCCTCTCTTGGCCCGAGAGGGGTTTAGTCATAGTGGGACTATGATCTATTGTTCATTAGAGGGATTAGTGGTACTTAAGAAGTTAGATGTAACTACAAGGGCAAAATGGTAATTTGGCCCAACTGTACTTACGAGCGATTTGTGAAGGGTCATCGTACTGTTGATTGGTTATATCCAATGGACACAGAAATATATTTGTAGTGTGAAGAGTGCAGCTGTTGGTCTTTAGTGGAGTGCTTGACAGTTAACGGATGGTGGATAATGTGGTTAAAGAGTTTAGTAAGTTATTCACGTACCATTGGAGCTTCAAGTTACAGGTCTATAAGGTCCCCTTGGTAGCTCAATGAATTCAAGTTGAGAATCGGTTTTTGGGTTAATTTGAAATGTTCAAATTAATAAGAGGAAATTTGATTATATATGATATAATTAAATTAATTTAATTATATATGATATAATTGATGTAATGTATTTGATACATTATTGTTTGATTGGAGGAACTAATATTTGAATATGATTCAAATATAAATTCTATGAATAAGATTCATAGTTATTAAATTTAATATAAATATGATTTATATTAAATGCCATAAAATAAAGAAAAAGAACTATGGTTTATATATTGTATATGATGCAATATCAAAACTATATGTTATAAATATAATATGATAAGTTAGTTATCATATTTATTAATTATTTGATAATTAAAAATCTTTTTCACAACAACCACGGTAGTTATACGATCTTATGGCAAAGTGGAATAAAGATGAAAATTGGTTTTCTGATTATTCTACAAAAAAAACATCTCAGATTATTAACTATCGAGTGACTACTCGATAACATTGAGAGACTATACGATGGTATTCTTATCTAAACAACCGAGTATCGAGTCTTTGCGATAGACTTCATCTTCTACACGACAGTGTTATCGTTTATTCGATCGTCTCCTCCTCCATTCTAAATCTTCCCTCTAACCAAAATAAGCTAGAGTCGACCACTTTTGGATTCTCAAACCGAGAATACCAAGGTAATCTTGTGGTTGTGTCCAGTTTGTTCGAGGTTCGAGTTTCTACTTGTTGCTGTTCGAGGGAGATTTTCTTGCTCGTTGCATTCGTGTTGTTCGACGCGTTGGTGAACGATCGAGGGATACACTTGAAGAAAGATTCTTCAAAGGTATAGTTTCTTGATCTTTTGTATTTTATTTCAAGAAGCATACTGTAATTTATGATTTAATGCATAATCTGTTTTGTTTAACTATAAATGTATGAGTTCTTTCACAATGGAGTTTGGACGATCCACTTCTACTCAAAGGTTCTCTTTAATTAGAGTTCCTTCAAATGGTATTAGAGCTAGGTTGTTCTGATTTCCAAATTCCATTGTTGTATTGAATTTCGTTCACAGTCTTGGTGGGTTTTAACATTCTGCAATGCGTTTAAGTGTTAAGTGTATTGTGGATGTTGTTGATGGATGTTTCGGGATAATTGTCTCTTTTTAAAGCTTTCTTTACTTTTACAAAAGTTAATTTGTAAGGGCCCCTACGTTTTTGGGCATAATAACTTGCAATCGAGTCTGTATTCCTTTAAGTTTTTGAGTCGTTCGTGAAGAAGCTTCAAACACAAGGAGTTGTTGTTCGTTTCGAGGGAAAAGACGAATCATGTAGCTCAAGCTAGACGATTGTATAGATTTGGCTATGCGATCGTGTAGAAATGTTCTACTCGATCGTGTAGTATTTTCTAAATGATCACATAGCTAATGCTACGCGATCGAGTAAAGAGTTTACTCAATCGTGTTGCGTTGGCTACATGATCGCATAAACGCTCGAGGGTAAACGATCGTAGAGTATTTAATACTCGATGCAAGGCATGCACGCTAAACGATTGTATAGGGTATCATGCTCATCACATAGTCAGTAGCTACACATCACTTGGTATACGATACTCGACGCTTGCTACTCGATCTGTAGACTATCATGCTCATCGCATAGTCATTAGCTACACGATCACATGGCATGAGTTACTCGAAGCGCGCTGCATGATTGCATGGACTTTCATGCTTATTGTATAGTTTTGAGCCATGCGATCATCGCTACACAATCATTTATACTCGATGTGCGTTACTCGACGATCATAAGTATTTGCTACACGATTAATTGACGAGGCTTCAAGGCGGCCGGTTCAAGACCCACTTCACTTGTTCGAACCGGTTGACTCGAATCTTTTGTAATAGTTTAGCTTTTATTTCTGGTTTTGAGACAAGTTATCTCGGTCCATAAACTTTTATTGAATGTACATGTGATGAATGTTTATATTATATGCCATAATGTATGTCATACAGTTTTAAAATTCACCATAGGTTATGCATTTATTTCATGCATCATCTTTATATTATAAATGTTATAATATATTAGTTTGCATGATTAAATTACTTAAAGCATGCTTATGCATCATATAATATAAGAGTTATAATATATGCATGCATTAAAGCATATCCATGCATCATTTATATTATAAGTGTTATAATATAAGGTTGTATGTTAGTATGCATGCTTAGTTCATTACTTGTTGTATAAAAGTTATATATATTAGTAATGAATGAACATTGCATGAAGCATGACACTTAAGTTTATTTATAAAAGTTATAAATACCTTGTGTATGTCTAGCTTAGCAATGTGGATGATTTTAATTGTTTCATTCTTTATAAAAGTTATAATCAATGAAATTAGAATTAAAATCAATAATAAAGAGTTTCATGCAAACCTTAGGCTTTAATCTGTTTTAAAAGAGTTTTAAAATTTAATTGAGATAGACCTAAGATCACATTTCTAATAAGATTAGAAACCTAAGTTTAATCTTTTAATTCAGTTTAATAGGATTAAATTGACTAATAAAAGATTAAATATGTACCAAACGTATCTATAAGGGACCTTTTGGCTAAGGCTGGTTCTGGCTGGGCTGGGGTACTTAAGTCGATGGAAACATTGCACCCCTACCTAGAAACCTACCTAGAAAGGTGAATTAGATATATTTATTACATGCATGCAAATTTGATGATACTCTGTTAAAGTGTTCAATAAGACTTGAATCAAACTTGTTTAATCATCAAAAGCAAGTGTTGTTTTTTAGCAAATTAAACAATCACTTAGTTAAAATCAATAACCGAATTTTCTAAGTTAATGAATCCCTAGGAAGAACATCCAGTGGGAGGTAATTGGGGTATATGATACTTCACTTTACCTCTACACATTTCTCCCTAAAAAGTTCACACCGTGAGATCTATCCTCGGCCTCGAGGCACCCTGGGATTGTCCCCCTAAAGGATGGAATTTAGGAGGTCAATACCAAGGTGAATGAAGAGAATGTTCATAGTAAGTGGGAGTGGGACGTGTGAAAACATATCCCTCGGCCTCTCTCATTAGGTTGGATAAAGTTTTAGTGCATTGCCTCGAGGCACCTTGGGAGTGTCCCTCTAAAGGATGACTGTTTTTGCACAACTCTTTATCTGATCTCTAGAAATAGATAGGGTTGCTTTTGTCTCTTGTCCTAATCTGTTTTTCCCTACGGTTGGCGCATTAGGTCGGAACTCTAAGGCCTAAAATAAGGGGTTACACTTACACAGAATTGTTAAGGATGTTAACAAATTTTGGACCGAACAATAGTGACTGTTAGATTCAGTTACAAGGAGTTGTTTATGTCTAATGATTGAGATTATCTCATTCTAATGAAGGGGCACTTGATCACCCTACGGTGACTTTTATCCTACCTCATTGGAGCATCATTGCAAAATAGATGCACTTAAGGTACAAATGAACTATTTTGCGAAATCTTAATTGGTGTTAAAAGTGGTTTAATGCAAGTAGACTTATTAAGTTTGTTCAAATTTTCAGCAATATAATTATGGCTACCGCTACTCTTGCATTATTAGCCGTCGACAAACTGATTGACGAGAACTAGTTGGAAGAATACCATTAACACCATCCTTATCATCGATGAATTAAGGTTTGTCCTTATGGAGAAGTGTCCTTTTATTCCACCCCCAAATGTCGCTCAAAATGTTCGAGACGCGTATGAGCACTAGGCACGGACGAACGAAAAGGCCCAAGTGTATATCTTGGCCAGCCTTAACGACGCTTTGGACAAGAAGCATGAGATCATGATCATTGCATGCGAGTTCATGGAGTCCCTGAGGAGAATTTTTGGACAATCGTCCACACAGCTCAGGCACACGCTCTTAAGTACATCTTCAACTCACGGATGAAAGAGAGAAAATCTATTCGAGAATATGTTCTAAATATGATGGTGCACTTTAATGTGGTGGAGTTGAACTTGTCGAGCATCGATGAGGCCAGCAAGGTTAGCATATTTTTGGAGTCGTTACCAGAAAGCTTCCTTCACTTCATAAGCAACCCTATAGGGTTGATTACAAACAACTCTATTGAATGAGTAGCAGACTTTCCAATCTTTGCTGAAAAGAAAGGAGAAGAAGGTTGATGAGGTAAATGTTGGCTCATCTTCTAAAAAGTTCCACAAAGGTTCGACCTCTGGAACTAAGTCTGCACCTTCTTCTTCCGGCACCAGCAAGTGGAAGAAGAAGAAGGGTCGTAAGGGGAAGGCGCCTGCTAACTCATAACTTGTTGCTCCGCGGGGTAGGCAACCAATGTGGGTTGACAAAGGAAAATGTTTTCACTGCAACCAGGACGGGCATTGGAAGCAGAACTGCCCACGTTATTTGGCTGAAAAGAAGAAGGCCAAACAAGGTAAATACGATTAACTAGTTTTGGAAACTTACTTAGTGGAGAATGATGATTCTTCCTGGATTATTGACTCTAGGGCCACTAACCATGTTTGTTCTTCATTTTAGGGAATTAGTTCCTGGTGGTAGCTTGGTGCTGGTGAGATGATGATGCGAATTGAAACCGGGCACGTCGTCTCAGCTGTGGCAGTGGGAGGTCTCTAGTTGACTTTACAGAATAGGTTTATCATTTTAAATGATTTATATAGTTTTCGAGTTAAAAAGGAACTTAATTTCTGTAAAGTCTTTGCTTGATGTAATTATACACTAAATTTTTCAGTTAATAAAGTGTTTATTTTGAAAAATGGTGTTGATATATATTTGGCTCAACTGGAAAACAATTTGTATGTACTAAGGCTGCTAGCAACAAATTCCTTCATAACATAGAGATGTTTAAAACTGTAGTAACTCAAAACAAACGACTTAAAGTTTCTCCTAAAGAAAATGTTCAACTTTGGCACCTACATTTAGGGCACATTAATTTCAATAGGATTGAGAGGTTGGTGAAGAATAAACTTCTAAACGAGTTAGAAGAAAATTTTTTACCTGTGTGCGAGTCATGCCTTGAAGGAAAAATGACTAAAAGATATTTTATTGGAAAAGGTTATAGGGCCAAAGAGCCTCTAGAGCTAGTGCATTCAGACCTTTGTGATCCGATGAATATACAAGTCATGAGAGGTTATGAATACTTCATCACTTTTACTGATGATTATTTGAGGTATGGGTACATTTATTTAATGAAATATAAGTTTAAATGCTTTGAAAAGTTCAAAGAGTTCAAGGCTGAAATTGAAAATGCATTAAGTAAAACGATTAAAACACTTCGATCTGATCGAGGTGGAGAGTTTTTGGATTATGAGTTCCAGAGCTATATGATAGAAGATGGAATAGTTTTCCAACTCTTAGCACCTGGCACACCTCAGTAGAATGGTGTATTAAAGAGGAGAAATCAAACCCTGTTGGACATGATTCGATCGATGATGAGTTACGCTTCCTTACCTGACTCGTTTTGAGGTTTTGTAGTAAAGATTGCAACTTATATCTTGATCTGTGTTCCCTCCAAGAGTGTTGCCAAAACACATTTGGAGTTGTGTAATGGTCGTAAAGCTAGTTTACGTCACTTCCGCATGTGAGGTTGCCCAACACATGTGTTTGAGGCTAATCTTAAGAAATTGGAACCACGTTCGAGGCTATGCCTATTTGTATGCTACTCCAAAGGGACATGAAGGGGTTACTTTTATGATCCTAAGGAAAACAAAGTGTTTTTCCTTTCAGGCACGGAGTTACTTTTATGATCCTACTCCAAAGGGATAGAAGATCATATTAGGAAGCACAGACCTACAAGAAAAATCGCGTTGAATGAGATTTCCAAAGAAACTACTGAATCTTCAACAAGAGTTGTTGAAGAGCCTACTGCCTTAACAAAAGTTGTTGATGTAGATTCATCTAGTAGGTCAAATCCACCTCCAGTGTTGAGGGAACCATGACGCAGTGGGAGGGTTTTGAACCCACATATTCATTGTATGAGTTTAATGAAATCCTAGCTATGGTAGCTGATGGTGAGGTTGAGGATCCGTTGTCTTACAAGAAGACAATGAAGGATGTTGATAGAGATGAATAGGTCAGAGCTATAGATCTCAGATGGAATTTATGTACTTTAACTCAGTTTGGGATCTTGTAGATCAATCTGATGAGGTTAAACCTATGGGTTGTAAACGGGTCTATAAGAGAAAACAGGGTGCTGATGGCAAGGTGCAAACTTTCAAGGCTAAATTGGTGGCAAAGGGTTATACCCAGGTAGAGGGAGTCGACTATGATGAGACTTTCTCTCCTATTGCTATGTTGAAGTCTAACCACATCCTCCTATCCATTGGCTCATATTATGACTATGAGATATGGCAAATGGATGTCAAGATTGCTTTTCTGAATGGCAATCTTGAGGAGATCATTTATATAATGTAGCCCAAAGGATTCATAGTCCAAGGTTAAGAGCAAAAGGTTTGCAAGCTGAATCAGTCCATTTATGGATTGAAACAGGCATCTTGATCTTAGAACATAAGGTTTGATACTGTGATCAAATCTTATGGCTTTGATCAAAACATTGATGAGCCTTGTGTCTACAAGAATATCATCAACAGTTAAGTAGTTTTCCTAGTGTTATATATAAAAGATATCCTACTCATCGGGAATGATGTAAGCTTACTAACTTCAGTTAAGAACTAGCCAGCGACCCAATTCCAAATGAAAGATTTAGTAGAGGCTCATTTTTTTCTTGGGATTCAGATCGTTCGGGATTATAAGAACAAAATGCTAGCATTGTCTCAAGCATCGCACATTGACAAGATGTTGATTAAGTACTCGATGTAGAACTCCAAGAGGGGCCTTTTTCCTTTCAGGCACGGAGTTACATTGTTTAAGGAATAGTGTCCTAAGACACCTTAAGAGGTTGAGGAAATGAGACGGGTCCCCTATGCATCTACCATAGGCAGTTTGATGTATACGATGTTATGTACTAGACCTGACATCTGCTATGCAATGGGGATAGTCAGTCGATGTCAGTCTAATCCAGGACCTGGTCACTAAACAGCTGTCAAGATCATTCTCAAGTATCTTCAAAGAACAATGGACTACAAGCTTATGTTTGGTTCTAAGGATTTGATCCATATAAGATACACGAGCTATGATTTTTAGACTGATAAGAATTCTTGGAAATCCACTTCAGGATCAGTGTTCACTCTTAACGGAGAGGCTGTAGTTTGGCAAAGCACCAAGCAGGGGTGCATCACGGACTCCACTATGGAGGCTGAGTATGTTGCGGCTTGTAAAGCTACTAAGGAGGTCGTTTGGCTCAGGAAGTTCCTAACTCATCTGGAAGTTATTCTAGACATGTCTAGGCCCATCACTCTTTATTGTGATAATAATGGTGCTGTGGTGAATTCCCGTGAACCTTGGAGTCATAATCGCAGCAAGCACATTGAGAAGAAAATACCATCTCATTCGAGAATTTGTGCATCAAGGGGACGTGATTCTCACGAAGATAGCTTCAGAGCACAATGTTGCTGATTCGTTTACGAAGACCCTCATGGCTACAGTGTTTGAGGGTCACTTGCAGAGTATGGGTCTATGAGACAGACCATGGCTGGACTAGGGCAAGTGGGAGATTATTGGGGTTGATGCCCTAAATCTCGTTGGGTCTTGTAGTTTGTAAACACTTGTATGAACAAACATTTTTTTTATTTATAATATATGATATTTTATTCACATTATCTATGAAATATTTGATATTTTAGTTGCATTAACCACAAACCAATAAACCAAGATCCATGGTTATCATTGTAACTTAAACATGTATATGGAGACATACAAGTGGATGTGTTTTAAGTGATAACCTAAATGGTCTGTAGAATATGGATAAGGCTAGATATCTTATTCTGGTGGCACTACGAGTATGACTCGCTTTGTAGGTATTACAAATGTTGTAAAGTGCTACAAAGGATCTAATCCTGATCATTCATGTATTAGACATGTGAGTGGGGATATTTTATACAAAGGAGTTTGTATAAGACCAGACCACAAAATGTTTAGTCTCATTATATAACGCTGTTCATAATTGGGACTTTCATTTCACTAGGATGACCATAGGTAACATGACTTTAATCCTGAGTGAGTTGTGAATTCCTGCCTATGAGGGCGTTCCTTTGATTTGCATGGGTGAGAGTGGCTAGATCGCCAACTCAACAAGCCTACCATTTTGATTTGACTTTAATCCTAAGTGAGTTGAGAATTCCTGCCTATGAGGGCGTTCCTTTGATTTGCATGGGTGAGAGTGGCTAGATTGCCGACTCAATAAGCCTACCATTTTGGGGATTCATTTGATTGAGGAGCTGGGAACTCAGCTACACAAGATGAAATTCACTCCTTTCCTGAAGTAGAGGTAAGTAGATAAATTGCTCCCTTAAAAGCTGATTTTGGGTCTTGAACAATGTGGCGCCACACCCTCTCTTGGCCCGAGAGGGATTTAGTCATAGTGGGACTATGATCTATTGTTCATTAGAGGGATCAGTGGTACTTAAGGAGTTAGATGTAACTATAAGGGAAAAACGGTAATTTGGCCAAACTGTACATACGAGCGATTTGTGAAGGGTCATCGTACTATTGATTGGCTATATCTAAGGGACACAAAAATATATTTGTAGTGCAAAGAGTGTAGCTGTTGATCTTTAGTGGAGTGCCCAACAGTTAACGAATGGTGGATAATGTGATTAAAGATTTTAGTCAGTTATTCACGTACCGTTGGGGCTTCAAGCTACAGGTCCATAAGATCCTCTTGGTAACTTAATGGATTCAAGTTGAGAATAAGTTTTTGGGTTAATTTGAAATGTTCAAATTAATAAGAGGGAATTTGATTATATATGATATAATTAAATTAATTCAATTATATATGATATAATTGATGTAATTTATTTGATACATTATTATTTGATTGGAGGAACTAATATTTGAATATAATTCAAATATAAATTCTATGAATAAGATTCATAGTTATTAAATTTAATATAAATATGATTTAAATGAAATGCCATTAAATAAAGAAAAAGAACTACGGTTTATATATTATATATGATGGAATATTAAAACTATAGGTTATAAATATAATATGATAAGTTAGTTATCATATTTATTTATATTTATTAATTATTTGATAATTAAAAATCCTTTTCACAATAACCACCTTTAGTGGGTAGTTATACGGTCTTATGGTAAAATGGAATAAAAATGAAAATTGGTTTTCTGATTATTCTAAAAACATCTCAGATTATTAACTATCGAGTGACTACACGATACCATCGAGAGACTATACGATGGTGTTCTTATCTAAACGATCGAGTATCGAGTCTATGCGATAGACTTCATCTTCTACACGATAGTGTTATCGTTTATTCAATCGTCTCCTCCTCCACTCTAAATCTTCCCTCCAACCAAAATAAGCCAGAGCTGACTACTCTTGGATTCTCACACTGAGAATACCAAGGTAATCTTGTGGTTGTGTCCGGTTTGTTCGAGGATCGAGTTTCTACTTGTTGCTGTTCGAGGGAGATTTTCTTGCTCATTGTATTTGTGTTGTTCGACGCATTGGTGAATGATCGAGGGATACATTTGAAGAAAGGTTCTTTGAAGGTATAGTTTCTTGATCTTTTGTATTTTATTTCAAGAAGCATGCTGTAATTTATGATTTAATGCATAATCTGTTCTATTTAACTGTAAATGTATGAGTTCTTCACAATAGAGTTTGGACGATCTGCTTCCGCTCAAAGGTTCTCTGTAATTAGAATTCCTTCAAATGGTATCAGAGCCAGGTTGTTCTTCCAAAGTCCATTGTTGTATTGAATTTTGTTTACAGTCTTGGTGGGTTTTAACAATCTACAATGCGTTTAAGTGTTAAGTGTTTTGTGGATGTTGTTGATGGATGTTTGGGGATAATTGTCTCTGTTTAAAGCCTTCTTTACTTTTACAAAAATTAATTTGTAAGGGCTCCTACATTTTTGGGCACAATAACTTGCAATCGAGTGTACTCTTTTAAATTTTTTAGTCGTTCGTGAAGAAACTTCAAACGCAAGGATTTGTTGTTCGCTTCGAGGGAGAAGACAAATTGTTGTATGTCAACACATAATCCACTTGTATGTCAAAACATATATATTTAAGCTACATTAAATAACCTAGGATCTTATTTTATTGGTTTTGGGTTAATGCACACTAAATATCAAATAAAATAACACTTTATTTTATTAAATAAATAATGCATCAACCTCAAAAATCTCCCACTTGGCCTAAAGCTAGTGGGGTGTACAAATACAAAGTATAAAATAGAGTACAGTACAAAAAATAATAAACTAGGGCATACATTATGCACCCATTAATATCTTCCACTTGCCCTAGACTAGATGATACATATCTCACAGACCCAGACTCTCCATGTGGCCCTTAAACACTTTAACCATGAGAGCCTTTGTAAAAGGATCAGCAACATTGTGTTTTGAAGCGATCTTTGTGATGATCACATCCCCTCGATGCACAATCTCTCGGATGAGATGATATTTGCGCTCAATGTGCTTCTCTCTCTTGTGGCCTCTAGGTTCCTTGGAATTTTCCACAATACCACTATTATCAGAAAAAAGGGTGATGAACTTTGACATGGCTGGAACAACTTTCAGATCAGTAAAAAATTTCCTAAGCCAGATAGCCTCCTTGGTAGCTTCACAAGCCGTTACATACTCTTGTTGGGATTGATGTCCTAAATCCAGTGTATCTTGTGGTTTGAAGTTTTGTTAACACAATTTATTTATCTAATAAAATCAGAGATATTTTATTTGATGATTAGACTGCATTAATTCAATCCAATAAACTAAGATCCAAGGTTATTTTATGAAACTTAAACATGTATGTGGAGATATACAGGTGGATCATGTTTAAGTAATAACCTAAATAGTCTGTAGTAGATGGATAAGGCTGGATACCTTATCCTGGTGACATTACAAATACAACTTGCTTTGTAGATATTACAATTGTTGCAAAGTGTTACAAACGATCTGATCCTGATCGTTCATGTGGAGACATACGAATGAGAGTATTCTATACAAAGAGTTTGTATAAGATCGGACCATGGAACGAGTAAACTCTCTATATAACATCGTTGCTAGAAGAGACTTATATTTCAGTAGGATGAATGTATGAGACTTGACCTTAATCCTGAGTGAATTATGAACTTCTGTTTATGCCGACAGTCCTTTGGTCTGTATGAGTGAGTGGTCATGATAGCTGGCTCTATAAACCTACCACTTTGGGGATTTATCTGATTAAGGAGCTGAAAACTATACAAGATAGAATTCATTCCTTCTCATTCCTTGGGAAAGTAGATAAATTATTCCCTTAATAGCTAGTTTCGGGTCTTGAACAATGGGCCCTAACCTCTCACTGGCCCGAAAGGTGTTAGATTATAGTTGGACTATAAACAATTTGTTTATTAGAGAAATCAGTGGTACTTAAGGAGTTAGATATAACTGCAGGGGTAAAACGATATTTTGACCTAGCTGTGGTTATGAGAATTTATGAAGGGTCATTGCTCTGTTGATTGGTTATATCTATAAACACAGAAATAAATCTACAGTGCGAAGAGTGCAGCTATCGATCTTTAGTGAAGTGTCTGATAATTAATGAAAACTAATTAATTGAATTAAAGGAGTTTAATCAATTAATCTCATATCATTGGAGCTTTTAATTTGTAGACCAGGTCCACTCGATAGCTCAATAAAAGAAATACAAGAGGAATGATTTGAATTGTTCAAATCAATTGATGGAATAGCATATTAATGAGATCAATATGATATGGTTAACTAGATATTTGATCTACAATTAAGAGATAAATATTTGAATAGGATTCAAATAATGAATTTTTTATGAATCAGATGCAAAAGAAATTAGTTAATTTTGAGAGGTGGAGGAAAAATAAATATATGATGTTTATTTGATTAATTAACTATATACATTAAATTAGATTTAACATATATAGTTATTTATTAAGTTTTCTAATTAATCAAATAAATTTTATTTGATTAATTGAGCCCTAAGAGCAAATTTGGAAATACTTGGAGAAGGGGCAAATTCTTCTCCATATAAATTGCATCTTTGACCCAAATTAGGGTAAGCATTCATTTTGAGAATTCCTAGCCTCTCAGAATCTTTGAATTCCTTGTTTTTAAAAAATAAAAATAACAAAAACATGAAAGAAATAAAAACAAAAATAGTTAGTTTGATTAAACTTTCCTTTTGTGCATGACTCGCTCCTCCCGGAGTGTGCGTTATGATTTTGTTGTAGATATTGACCGTGAGGGGAGGAGGCAATGAAAGGAAAGAACAAGAAGAGAAGATGGAGAATTTGAAGAATCAAGTAAAAAAGAGGAACCAACACTAACAAACACTATGGGTGAAGTAAGGGAGCAAACATTAAGAGAGCTTGTCGAACTCGATTACACTCAACAATCGTTATATATAATATATCTGGAGACTACGGTACCTTTTGAATTGAAACCTGGTTTAATTCATCTTTTACCCATTTGGTATGTGATTGCATGCGCCCACACGGGGTAATGTAAGAACAACTTAATCTTAGGGCCTTTCCTTTCTCTTTGAAGGATGTGGCCAAAGATTGGTTGTACTACTTGCCCGCGGGATCGATTACCACGTGGAATGGTCTTAAGAAAATATTTTTAGAAATTTTTTTTTCCTGCATCTAAGGCTAATAATATTAGAAAAAAATGGAATAAAGAAATTGGTAGGAGAGTCCATATATGAGTATTGGGAAAGGTATAAGCAACTTTGTGCTTCCTTTCCCCATCATCAAATTTCTAACCAATACCTTATCCAGTATTTCTATTCAGGATTGCTTCCATCTGAGAGGAGCAACATTGATGCGACCGCCGGTGGAGCTCTAGCTGAGAAAACGGCCATTGAAGCTAGTGAACTAATATCAACCATGGTAGAGAATTCATAAAATTTTGGATCAAGGACTCTCGAATATGATGTTGTTTAGGCTAAAGAGGTTAGTCAGTTGAAAACTCAAGTATCTAATCTAGTCTCCCCCAAATTAAAACGTGTGGAGCATGTGGTGTGGTTCGACATGCTTCCGAAGCTTGCCCACAAGGTCAAACCCAAGTGAATGCAGTAAGAGGTTTCTAAAGGAATTACGACCCCTACGGGCAAACTTATAACCAAGGGTGGCAAGATCATCCCAATTTCAAATGGGGATCTCAAGGGCAATATGAGAACCGAAATCAATCATCTTCAAACTCCAGGTATGTCTCTTGAGGATATAGTGAAATCCCTTGCTGGCCACTCTTTGAAATTTCAATAGGAACTCCACAATTTGCAAAAAGATAACATACAACTTCAACAAGAAACCAAACAACTTCAACAAGACACCAGATCCTTTCAACAAGAGACTAGACAAGGCTTTTCAAACTTGGGCACATAAATCATGCAACTTGTAACTGTGGTAATCAAGATTGAGAGTAAATCATCCAGAAAGCTCCTCGCTCAACCGGAGTATGCAAATGCAAGCGCAATCACTCTCAGAAGCGGTAAGGAAATATCCTCCTCTCAAGATGCAAACCCGGTTCAATCCTTTTCAAAGAAGCAAGAAAAGGTAATGAAAGAAAAAGGGAGCAATGTAAGTGAACCAAAGTAAACTCCTATTTCTTTTGAGGTACGTGATTACTCTCCTCCTAATGTAGAGACATATGTACTCTCCTCCTAAGTGTTGAATAGATTTTCCTTGACTAGTTGTAAGTTAAGCTTTAATTGATGAAAAATTGGCTAAGTGTTGGACTAGGCATTGCTATGTGTTGGCCATAAGATCTTGGAGAGATTACTTGGGCAAAGGGAGAAGAAAAAGTGTGAATTTGGAAGCTTAACTTTTGGGAAAAAACTTGGAAAATTGGCTAAGTATAAACCTATATGTTGGATGCGTTGGTTGATGGATGCGTTCGATGCGTTGGATGCATTGGATGCATTGGATGATGGATGCGTTGGATGCGGTGGAAGGGTGGTATGCGTCCATATGGCTGAAGGAAGAAAGTTGAAAGTGATGCGTTGGAAGGCTGGGATGGCACGAGGGTCGGCTGTGCAGAAGGCATACAAATTGCAAGGGTAGGCAAGGATGTGGGCAAGGCATGTGCTGGAGGGTGGCATGCATCGATGCCAGCGCCCATGTGTTTAGCGGCCGAGCGAGCCCTGCGAGTGATGCTAAGCGCCCATGTCGAGTGAGCCCATGTGTCGAGCGATCGAGCGAGCCCTGCGAGTGATGCTAAGCGCCCATGCTGAGCGAGCCCATGCATCGAGTGCCCGAGCGAGCCCTGCGAGCAATGCCAAGCTGCCGTGCCAAGCGATGCATCGAAGCCAAGCTGCCATGCCAAGCGATGCGTCGATGCCAAGCTGTCGGCCAAACGCCCATGCCAAGCGACCCATGCGAACGATGCGTTGATGACAAGTGAGCCATACGTTGATGCTAAGCCTACGCGTTGGAGCCGTACGACCTTGCGATACGTTGGAGGTTGGTGATGGCTTGCACGAGGGATGCATTAGACATAGGCCATGCGATAGACTAGGTTGGATGCATGGTTTTGGCTCTTGCGATGGTTAAGGGTTGCGATGGTGCTATGTTAGAAATTAAGGGAAACTAAGGATTGCTATTCGTTGGAATCATACTATGCATTGAGGACCTACTATACGTTCTGAGTACGTTATGCGTTGATAACTTAGCCTAGTTGTATGCATTGAGAATCACCCTAGTGAACGCATATTGAAGGGAACGATTGCATAAGAAGGCTGAGCTCATAAGGAAGACGTCATCCTAACATGTGGCTCGTTGAGAAGAAACCTTCAAACTTAAGGATTTGAGGTGGAGGCTTGAGGAGACATGCAAATCTGGTCTCATGCATTGGAAATGTAGAAGGAAGACATCCAACACTTGCATGGATCAAACCTTGCGTTGGTAGACACCTGAAGCAAGAGGTGGAAAGGGCTAAAGGTTGGCAATCTTTAAGAGTAATACATGGAGGAGTAGGTGTCGATCTTGGAGATCCTTTGGACGCCTATAAATAGGGCTAAGGACTTTAGATGAGGATTCAATTCTCTTCAAAGGACATAAAGAAGAGTGTATTGGGAGGAGGCTATGCGTTGATGGTAAGACCATGCGTTGGTCAAGAGATTTCAAGAGGGGAGATGCTGTTGGACAGAAAGGTCAGAAAGTAGCATCAACTTGGGAAGAGGATTTCTCCCAGAATACTCGTGCGTTTGGAGTTATTTTAAAGTCATCTGAAAGCTAAAAGAGTCTAGTTTTTATGGTGGGGCTGCCGGAGAAGAAGCTCAAAGCAACCGGGCTAGAGAATGAGGAAAATACAGAAGGGTCGAGCTGTCGAGTAAGCTGAGCCAGTCTTGATGTTTTGATTTTTTCGGCCAAACCACGAGGAGTTATGAGCTAAGATTTTGAATTAAGCTTCCTGAGACATTTTAGAGCGTATTTGTAGAAGAAAGTAACTTGAGATAAAGCATAGAACTATGAGTAGTTTGAGCTTTATTTTGAATATGGAATATAGGGTTCAAAAGAGGAGCATGAGAAGACCAAGGAACTTCTAGAGAGAAAAGTTCCTAAACGACCAAGGTGAGTGGTACTTTACTTTAATTCTTAAAGCATATATTTTATAGTAAATTGTATATGCTTAGGTTATGAATGAGTATCTAGTGTAAGAATGAGATTATGTGATCGGGATGGTCAGGGGGTCAATAGACCTAGTGCCTGAGCCCGTAAACAAAACCTCACGGGATGGTTAGGGGACACGAGAAGTCTAGTTCCTGAGCCTGTGGGAGGATCCTTGTATGGGATGGTCAGAGGGCCGATGGGCCTAGCTTTTGAGCCCATGAGCGGGGAGCTATGTGCACATAGGAGACAGAGGGAACATACAGAGTAAGCATTGTAGCTAGTAACAATTATCTATTTACCGTGTGTATAGATAGACAGTAAGCTCATTCTAGTTAGTTATCAGTTTTGCTATCTACCGTGCGCGTAGATAGAAGTTGAGACCAGACTCGTTCAAAGTTGAGGTTTGAATGTAACCTCGTATTCGTGATATGCTTGTTATTTATGAGTTGAAATAGACTCTAGAAGTTGCCTACCACTCACTGAGCTTTGTAAAAGCTCATTCTGTTATTTCATGTTTTTCTTCCCAAGTAGCAAAAGGTAAGGAGTTCCAGGGTGCTGTTAAGGTCAAGGTATGCCACAAGCCACAGTTACACTTTCAGAGGGTTTTACAGTTGTTGTTGTAACTTTGTTGATAAGTCTTGGAGTTGTATAAACATTACATTGTTGTAATAGAATGGGCCTACTTAATCCGTTTTTGTTTGCCTTCTTGACTTAATCAGTTGGTTGTTGAATTTGTTCATTGGTATCAGAGTTATTAAGCAGTAAGTGTCAACCAAAGAGTTGATAACTGTTGCAGTCACGCCTTTTCCTAGGCTAAGAGGGTGGCTTGTGGCAGGGTGTGACACCATTCCCTTGTAGATTAGCAAGACCTAAGGTAGAAAATACCAACCTAAAGCTTCTTGAGATGTTAAAAAAAGGTACAAATTAACATCTCTTTGCTTAATTTTATTTAACAAATACCTAGATATGCTAAATTTTTAAAAGATTTGTGTACTAAGAAAAGAAAAGGAAAGTAAGAGGAGAGAGTAATTGTTAGCAAGAATGTCTCTAAATTGTTAAAAAAGGATATGCCTAAAAAATGTAGAGATTCGGGAATGTTTACCTTGCCATGCAAAATAGGAGAAAGAATTATCACTCATGCTATGCTAGATTAGGTGCTTCAATAAATGTTATGCCTTTTCATGTTTATGAAGACCTTAACTTGACTGGCCTACAAAAAACGAATGTTTGCATACAACTAGCTGATAGGTCATACATATAACCTCTAGGCATAGTAGAGGATGTTTTGTTGAGAGTCGGTGAATTAATCTTTCCATTCGGTTTTTACATTTTAAAAATGGATGAACCATACTCTACTTCTTCTTCTAATATTTTACTTGGTAGACCCTTCATGAAAACTGCAAAAACTAGAATCGATATAAATAAGGGGTCTTTATCAGTAAAATTTGACAGAGATGTGAAATCCTTCAACCTTTATGACGCGATGAAATTTTCGAAGGAGTATTATTCTCTTTGCTCCATAGACACATATGATGAAATTGATCGCATTTGTTGATTCCATGTTGTACAAAAATTCTAATTGTTTGGTAGCTCATTCCATTCATTATGGTTTTGATTTGATTACCCATGATTCTTCTCATGCATCTCTAAACTTTTGCGACCATGATAATTTAAATAAAAAGCATGTTTCTAATTCTTCACTTCAATTTTGTGAAAAGAATGAATGTTATTCAAAAGATGATAATGATAATTCTTTCAACAACAAAATTTGCCAAAATGTAAATACTATAAAAGTATATTCAAATTTTCAAAACAAAATTTGTATGCGGCGTTGTATTATTGTAAGTTCTCTGTTCCGAACATTTCCTAAAAGTAGACGACAAGTTTGAAATCTTAATGCAGGCAAGGCATAAATGAAAAACCTTCAATTGATAATTCAAATTCAAAATTCAATTGAAATACCAAAACTGAAAACAAAGCTTCTAATCTTTGCTCCATTTTCAATGAGTAGGTAAAAGGGATTGAGCCCAAAGCTCTTCCATATCCAAAGAAGAGCAAGAACTTGGGAAGTTGTTTAAAAAACCCCAAGAAGCAAAAACCTAAAAAGACTGAAAATTTTGATGTTCCCTAAAAAACAGGAAACATCTTCAAGGTGAACAGACAAAGACTCAAAATCTACAATGAAGGGCATGTAAACCAAGTCCAATTGGACATGCGTTGGACTAATCCTTCATACATATGACACCTCTTTTCATCAACGTTGAGCAAACGATGCTAAAATTTTGCGAAGACAGAACAAATTTTCTTTTTTCCTTTTTCCTTTTTCTTTTTTTCTTTATTTTTTTTCTTACTTTTGCATATTTTTTACTAATAAAAAGAACAATTAATTATTTTTCTTTTCTTCGTAGGTTATCAACCAAAAAAAAAAAAAGAAAAAGAAAAAGAAAAAAGAAAGCTCTCAAAGAAAAACAAAACAAAAGCAAGAAATTCTCTCTCAAGCAAATAATTAATTAACCATAAAAACCAGGGAAATTTCTCTCTACATCCTTTATTTTTTGTTTCTTGAACTCATTTGTTTATTCTAAACATTGAAGACAACATTGCATGTTTTTTTGTATTCTTTTTAGTACTCTTTGATTAGCTTTCAAAATGAGCTTTACTGAAATTTTTTGCACTTAAATGCACGTCTGGAGCCCTTGAGCATCTGAGCTCGGGTTAATAGATTGTTGATTAGTTAGACTGATTACATAGATTTTGTGATTCTAATTTGACATATCTGGATAAATTTGAGGCTCTAATTCATTTTGATAGCGTAATTTTGATTCTTTGAAAAACATGACCATTGAATTCTTTATGCTCAAAAAGACCATTTTTGCCTTAAATGAAATAAATTCATGAATGATTGAATGCATGAGAACACATAATAAAAGAAGCTCATTCACTTTTTTTTATGCATCATTTGATTTACACAATCTTTCAATTCTTATCACTGAAATTTTAGTGACGCACTCTTTCAAAGAAGGTTACAAACAAAATTTTAGATCTCTTAAAAGTTTCTAACAAAATTTTAACCTCATTTTTCAAAAGAAAAATTTTTTTCCTTTTAATTTCATTAAAAATAATCGAATACTTAACTTTTAGATTTATTTAGAATCTTAAAACTTTTAGAAATGTCATATCTACTTAATTTTTATTGTTACCCCGATAGGACTAATGGAAACAAAGAAGCATGCACAACGGAAGCGATGGATCATTAACACTCTAATTATATTAAATAACTAGGAATAATCATGCAAAGAGAGTTAGAAATACAACCTTTGTAGTTTCTACAAGAATCTTAATCTCCACGAGCAATCGGCACCACCAACGGTAAATCCTCGATATTCTCCGGTTGAAGAACATGGTTGTGGGGTTGAAACTTTAGTGAAAGGTAGGGAATTTCACTTATTAAATTGGAGAGTCAAAGAGAATTTGTGAAAGAAATATATTGAATATTCAAGGAAGCATTAGTTTTTAAATTTTGAAAATCAAAACCTATTTATAAACAAAACACATGCAAAAAACCCTTGCATGGTTTCCACCTCAAACTCCATTAGCATGAATAATGTAGGTGTCTAGCTTAGCATAAGCCACTTCAAAACCCACTTAGTTAGTGGGAAAATCCAACAATTAGATTTTTCCACTAACTAATTTTTTATAAAATAAATTTTATAATAAATAAATTTTATTTGACAAAATATGAAATACATTTGTCATATTTTAGAAATTATTTAATTAAAACAATTTTAACTAAATAAAATAAACAAATTTAATATCACATATCACATTAAACAAATTTCAAACACTTTCATACTAATATTTTATTTAAAACATACTCTCCAAAAATAATTAATTAATTGCAAATTATATCTTATATAAAATACAATTTTCCCTAAAGACCGAATTTGAACATTTCAAATTCTCACTTCACTTAGTTCTTCAATTTTTTTCGTAGTGAGCTAGCAAGGAGACCCGATGGACCTATGTTGGGAAAGTCTTAGAACTCGCAGTTCGTAAATTTTTTGTTAAACATTCAATTTATCAATAAAATATTATTGAGTATCTTATTCAATAAAGTTGTTGATATTGCATTCTTTTATGAAAATCCAATAATCATATCCATGGCTATAGTATGAATACTTTAACTCTATGTAGTGACATAAACAGGATCAAGTTAATAGTATATAGCCTAAAAGTATATGGATGAAATTGGTCATCCTGGTAACACTATTGGATGCGAACCATTTTGTATAGGTAATACAAATGATGTGATCCACAGATCATTCATGTAGAGACATGTGAGTGGAGCATCCTACGTAAGGAGTTTGCATAATGACTGGACCTTGAAATAGTCACTTTTCTTTATAACGACCGTTTACTATTAAAACTGACTATTTCATACTAAAGTAACCTAGGATAACTCGATCTTAATCCTGAGCTAGCTATGAACTCCTGTTTACTCGGGATTGTCCTTTGATCTGCATAGGTGAGAATAGTCCAACAGCACTACTCAATAAGCCTTCCATTTTGGGGATAAGACCGGATAGATAGCTGGGGGCATAGCCTTGTGAGATGGAATTCACTCCTACATGTCTTAGGATAGCAGATAGATTGTTTTCTTAAGTGCTGATTCCTAGTCTTGAAAAATCGGAGCCCCGCCCTCTCATGATAGAGAGGGACATGATTCATAAGCGGTATTATGAATCAGTTGTTCATTAGAGGGTCAGTGAGAGCTTAAGGAACAATATGTATTTACAGGGATAAAACGGTAATTTCGACCCAACTGTAAATACGAACGACCTGTGAAGGATCAACTTACTGATTATGGTTAACATGAATAGAAATACATCTACAGTGAGAAGAGTGTAACTATCAAGCTATAGTGGTGTGTCTTGATGGTTAACGAAAAGTAATTAATTCGGTTTAAAGATTTAACCAATTGATTTACAAATCACTGAAGCTCATGATCTGTAGGTCTAGTAAGTCCCTTTACTAGCTCATAAACTGGAATAATAAATTGAGTATTGATTAGATGAATTTTTAATTTAGAGTTATGAATTTGAAATGTTCAAATTCGATTTTAGGGTTTTCAATTGATTGTATACGATGCAATTAAAACGTTTAATTTAGTTGAAATTAAAATGAGATTGGAGAATAAATTAATATTTAAATTATGATTATATGAATTTGAAACATATTGGTGGAATTGATGTTTTATTAATTTAATATTAAGATATTAAATTAATTAAATTATTTTTATTTTTTGAATTAATTTTATAAAACTAATTTTTAAATAAAATAGTTTTATTTAAAAGAAAAACCAATTTAATTGAAATTGATTAGAGTGTTTCCACCACATCTTTTATGGTGTTTTATCATCAAATTCCACCATGAGTTCTTTAATCAATTCCAAGTAGGAGCTACCATACATGCAACCATGTTCTAATGCATGAAATGAGTCTATATGATGAAGCTTCATGCATGGAATTGAGATAGATCTCTGAGATTTTATCCAAGTTGTTGCAAAACTAAAAACCCTACTACACCCTCTCAAGTTCATCCTTAATTCAGCTTGATTAGAGTGTTTCCACCACACATTCCTTCTTGAGCATAGTGGAGAAGATCTTGTTGGTGGTCTATCTGAAGAATACAATTCAAACTTGTAGAGATTCTGCTAAAATTGTGAAGAGAACTACAAAGGTATTGTCTTGTTCATACCTCCTATGAAAACCTCATGAGTAACATGTTTAAAACTCAAATTAAGTGTAGTTTAAGTGCTTATTGATTCTGAATTATTCTGTTGCATGTTATATTACTTCTTTAACCTACAGATCATGGGCTCCAACTATCCAAGACTAACCGGTCAAACTCTTCAACCTAGTTAATGAACATTCGTTAACTAACAGGACTGTCCATTATAGCCTGTTGTTGCACTCCCTTCACTATTAATATATTATGCGTCCATTTGATATAACCATCATCGATAAGTTGATCCTTCACAGGTTGTTCGTAACCTCAACTAGGTCAATTACCGTTTTACCCCTAAGTTACATCTTTTCTTCTTAAGTACCACTATCCTTCTAATGAACAATTGATTTAGGATCTTAATCAATGAATCCATTCCCTCTCAGGCCAATGATAGGATGGGGTCCCTTATTCAAGACCTAGGATTAGCCCTTAAGGGAACAACCTTTCTACTATCCCTAACATGGGTAGGATTGAATTTCATCTTGAAAAGTCTATGTTCCCAGTTATCTATCCGGTTTTATCCCTGAAATGAGAGGCATATTGAGCAGCATTGTTGATCTTACCCTCACCTATGCAGATCAAGGGACAATCCCGAATAAACAGAAGTACATAGACAACTCAGGATTCAGATCAAGTTATCTGGGTCATCAAGAAGTGAAATTAATCAATGTTAACAGTAAATAGTGTTAATATGTAACAATGATTATTTCTTGGTTAGTCTTACACAATCTCATCGTGTAGAACACCTATGCTCACATGTCTCTACATGAATGAACTGATCACATCGTTTATGACACTTAACTACATTTGTAACAATCATAAAGAGGGTCGTATTCAATAGTATTTCCAGAAATAGGTACCCAACCTAATCCAAGTATTATAGACTATTTGGGCTATTTTACTCGAACTTGATCTAGTTTATGTCTCTATATAAAGTCCAAGTATTCATTACAATAGGCAAGGGTTTGTATTTTGTTGGATTTAGAATTATCAATTCAATTGCATTCAACAATATTTGTCTGAAACTTCATATATGTTTATTGTTTACAAACTACGAGTTTTAGGACATACAACCCAATAAACTCCCACTTGGACTAAAACTCTTAGTGGGTTACAACAAAGTTGAGTACAATGAGATAAATATAAATACAATAAACTAGGGCATTCCATACCCACAATTTCTCCCACTTGCCCTATTTATTCTACTCATAGTCCTAAACATTTTAGGTGACCCTCGCTAATCTTAGCCGGGAGGGCCTTTGTAAACGGATCAGCAATATTGTGCTCAGACGCTATTTGTCTCACAATAACGTCTCCTTTTAGCACAATATCTCTTATGAGATGATATTTACACTCAATATGGTTTCTGTGCTTATGGCTTCTAGGTTCTTTGGAGTTCTCTACTGCCCCACTGTTATCGCAATACAAAGTGAATGACAGATACATGTCTGAAACAACTTTCAGATCAGTTAGAAACTTCCTAAGCCATACTACTTCCTTGGCTGCTTCACATGCAGTGACATATTTTGCTTCCATTGTGGAGTATGCAATGCAACTCTACTTAATACTTCTCCACACTATTGCTCATCCATTTAGAGTGAACACCGATCCGGAAGTAGATCTCTTAGAGTCTATATGGGTCTAAAAATCGGAGTTAGTATATCCTGTAAGGATCAAATCCTTATTTCCATATACGAGCACGTAGTTCCTCATTCTTCTAAGATATTTGAGGATATTCTTAACGGCAGTCCAATGTGCATAACCAGGATTGGACTGATACCTACTGACAATCCCTACTGCAAAGCATGTGTCTGGACGAGTACATAGCACTGCATACATCAGACTTCCGACTGCTGATACATAGGGAACCCGTCTCATATCCTGAACTTCTTGAGGTGTCTTAGGACATTGTTCCTTTGACAAATGTAATCCATTCCTAAAAGGTAAAAGACCACTTTTAAAATCCTGCATCTTAAACCTAGACAACACCTTATCTATATGAGATGTTTGAGACATAGCTAGCGTTCTATTCTTTCAGTTTCGAACTATTTGAATCCCAAGAACATACTGTGCCTCTTCTAGATCTTTCATCTGAAATTGGTTGCTATCCAGTTTTTTATGTCAGTTAGGTATCCTATATTATTCCTAATAAGTAAGATATCATCTACATACAAAACTAGAAATGCTACAGTGGAGTTGATGATCTTTTTATATACACATGTTTCATCAACGTTCTGTTCAAACCTATAAGATTTGACTGTAGTATCAAATCTTATATTCCAGGATCTGGATGCCTGTTTTAATCCATAAATAGATTTATTCAGTTTGTAAACCTTTTACTCCTGACTCTGTTCAATGAACCCTTCTGGTTGGACTATATAAATGCTCTCTTCAAGATTACCATTTAGAAAGGCAATCTTGATATCGATTTGTCAAATTTCATAATTATAAAAAGTGGCAATAAGAGTATCCTTATTGATTTAATCATAGCAATAGGTGAGAAGTTTTTTTCATAGTCCACCCCCTTAACCTGGGTATAATCCTTTGCTACTAACCGAGCTTTATAGTTTTGTACCTTCCTCGTATGGTCTCTTTTACGCTTGTAGATCCACTTACAACCAATAGGTCTTACCTTATCAGGTTTATCTACAAGTTCCCAGACTAAATTAAAGTACATAGACTATATTTCCAGGTCCATGGCTTTGATCCACTAATCTCGATCAACATCATCAATTTCTTGTTTATAAGATATGAATCCTCTAAGCCATCATCAGGTATGGTGACTTCAGTTTCAGTTAAACCCATATAGTGGTCAGGCTGTCTCACAACCCCCTCTACTATGTAAAGGCTCTCTTAACACTTGAGTAGGATGTGATGGACCAAATGTCCTTGATCTATCAGCAACTCAAGGAATGTGGCATTTGTCGATACAATTTTTGTTGATCCGTCTGTAGTATCTTTGGAAATCTCTTCCAATACCAGTTTACTGTGGGGTTTGTGATCTCATATGTGGTCTTCCTCAAGGAATGTGGCATTTTTTTATACAATTACCTTATCATCCCGAGGATCATAAAACTGACCACCTTTCGTTTCTTTAGGGTAACCCACAAATAAACATAATTTTGAACGATGTTCCAATTTCTTAGGATTTGGCACCAACACGTGCGTCGAGCAACCTTAGATCCAAAAATTACATAAACTAGCTTTACGCCCTATCCAAAACTCATAAGGTGTTTCTGAAACACTCTTAGAGGGAACATTATTCAAAATATAAGCTGCAGTCTCTACTACATGCCCCCAGAACGAGTTAGGCAACCGAGCATAACTCATCATGGATCAAACCATGTCTAATACGGTTTTGTTTCTCTGTTCAGATACACTGTTTAGCTGAGGCATTCCCGATGTAGAGAGTTATGACTGAATCTCGTGTTCTATCATATAGTCCTAGAATTTCAAGTCCAAATACTCCCCACCTTGATCTGATCGAAGTGTCTTAATAGATTTAGCTAATTGGTTCTCAACCTCGATCTTAAATTCCTTGAAATTTTCAAGAGCTTCAAACTTATAAGGAATTAGGTAAATGTAACCGTACTTTGAATAATCATCAATAAAGCTAATGAAATATTCATAACCTCCCCGTGCTTTAACAATCATCGGTCCACAGAGGTCCGAATGCACGAGCTTTAAGGTTTCTTTGGCTAAAAAACCTTTTCCAGAAAAAGATCTTTTTGTCATTTTTCTTTCGAGACATGACTTACACGACGACAAAAAGTTATCTTCTAACTTGTTTAGAAGTCGACTTTTAACCAATCTCTTAATCCTATTGAGATTAATGTGACCAAGTCTCAAGTGCCAAAGATAGGTACTTTAAGAAATGCATTGCCTTTTTCTTTGAGTTTCAGCTGTTTTAAACATTTTTGTGTTATATACAGTTTCAACTTTAGATGGTTTTAACTTGTATAAGTTACTTTCTAAGTTTGCGGAACAGATTTGTACGCCTCTTTTTGTAATGAACGCTTCATTATGACCAAAATTTACATTGTACAAACGTTCCAACAAACAGGAAATAGATATCAATTTTTTTTACAAGAAAGTACATAAAGAACATTTTTTAAATACAAATATCTACTTCTAAAAATTAACTTAACTGCTACCACTACTTTCACTGAGATATGCTCTCCTGATTCAACCCGGAGGGTAATTTCATCTTCTTCAAGCTGCCTCCAGAAACTAGTTTCTTGAGAAGTAAAACAAACATGACTAGTGGCCCCTGAATCCAATATCCAGGTAGAATCTTCATTCTCCACTATACATGTTTCAATATCTCCACTATACATGTTTCAATATCTAGTAAATTTAATTTACCTTGTTTTTCTTTTTCAGCTTTCCTCTCGGCAAGATATTTAGGGAATTTCTTTTCCCATGTCCATTTTCGTTGCAATGAAACATTTTCCTTTAGTAACTACCTTCTTCCCTTTCTATGCAGTTGGAGACTTCCCCTTCCCAGTTTCCTTCTTTTTTCTTTTAAGTTCCTTTATTTTTGGATAAAGAATGGCTAGATTTACTCTCAGAAGACGATTATTTATGGGTTTTCTCTTTGAGGTGGAAGCAACATTTGCTTATTCCTCTGAACCTTTATTTTTCAATAAAGATTCATAAATCTGGAGTTCATTGAGAAGAGTCGTTAGATTGTACCCTATCTTATTCATCATAGCATTCGTTTTAAATTGAAAAACACTCTTCAAAAGGGACTACATGATGAATCCAACTTGACTCTTCTCATTCATGATGACTCCATTCACTTCTGCAATATTGAAGTGAACCATCATGTTCAAAATATGTTCCCTTACGGCGGTTCCTTCCTTCATTCTGTAGTTATAAACGAATTTAATTGTGTCATGCATGGCAGATGTGGATAGTTGTCTAAACAGGCCCTGCAAAGAGTCCATGATTTCTCTTGCAGTAGCTAACCTCTCGTGTTTCTTAGACAATACATCAGATATACTGACTAAAATATAAACTCGAGCCTTCTCATTAACTTTGATCCATCTGTCATACACATCTCGAACTGTTCAGTTTGCATTAGGACTAGGGGATGGAAGACACTCCTCCGTTAAAACGAATCGGAGATCATCTATTACTAGTATCGTGTTGATATTTGATTTCCAAGTTCCGTAATTATCACCTTAAGTTTTTTTTAAACTAACAGTTGAATAATAGATGTTGTCATTGCTAAAAAGTAAACAATTTATTAGTGAATTGATTAGTTTTTAATCCAATTTATTAATAAAATAATAATGTACCCATACTCATTATCCTTTTGCTACGATACTTCAGTTAATCAAAATAGCCCTCACCGAAGAGCAGTTCACGAAATCAAGACATTCTTAACTAAATACTAATACCAGAACAACTCTTATCCTTATAGTACTTAGTTACCGTTTATTTGGTCAAGAACTTTAGTAACACTTAGTAAGTCTTGTAAGTGTATACCCGCCATTTTCTTATTATAGAGATCGGAATCAAACAAGCCATAGAACGAGAAATAATTGTTTGAAAACGAACCTAAGTAGCTCTATCCATTTTTGGAGTTCACGGTATTCTGAATCCTATGTTACAGTCCTTCAAAGGGATCGTCGCAGTTAACGATTAGCTAATGTTGCCTCTGAATGACAGCAGACACAACATTTTGTGTGACGTAATGGAAAAGACCGTAGGACATGTTGACACATACCCTTTACCCACTTACTATGAATAACTTGAAAGAACTCTTATCAAGGAGAACCTATGAGTGGAAGCAAGATCGTTCCAAATTCATTGTGACAGAATTACAAGCATTCACAAACATACAAACAAGTTATGTATTTCAGAATAAATTACTATATGCTTTTAACAATAAATACAAAGGAGCAAGAGACATACCTCTTGAAGAACTCTTCTTCTAACTTTCTCTTGCTCTTGTGGAACCTTGGACCAGCACCTCTCGCTTTCGCTTAGACCACTAAGCCAATCATCTACACAAATCTCTCATTGTCACTTACCCTATTAACTAGCAACAACTTGGACACCACCATTCAGTGACCTTGGTATTCATGGAGTGAGAATCTAGGACGTGTGGGCTCTGTTGGATTTGGTAGAGAGCAGGAAAAAACAACGATCACTCTCAACGACCAAGCAAGTGGGAGAGGTTTGTGTCTATCAAATAGACTTTGGTAGAGAGGTTTGTGTTTAGAAAAAGGTATATGATCGTTTAGGCAATTAGGTTGATCGTTTAGTGAATCTCGCATAGGTTTGCGATCGCTTAGTAAAACAACACGATCATTTAGATAAATGCGCATATACACGATCATTTAGTCAACACTTGAAGCTGTTGTGTAGGCTCTCGTGAGCTAAAAGATAGGCATTGTGGTATGAATACTAAATAAAACCTCCTACTTTCACGTACGGTTAAGGACAAAACCACCAACAATTATCTCATAATTGTTTTAATTATAAATAAATATAATAACTAACTTATCATATTATATTTATAACCTATAGTTTTAATATCACATTATATGCAACATTTAAACCATAGTCTCTTTCTTCTTTACTCGATATAAATCATATTTATATCCATTTCTTTCAATTAATGTATCTCATACATTATGTCAACTATATCATATATAATTGAACGAGTTTAATCATCTCATATATAATCAAACCCCCTCTTGTCAATTTGAACACTTCAAACTGACCCAAAAACTAATTCTCAACTTGAATCCATTGAGCTACCAAGGGGACCTTATGGACTATAGCTTCAAGCTCCAACGGTATGCGAATAGCCGACTAAATTCTTAAACAACGAGATCCACCATCCATTAACTGTCGGGCACTCCACTAAAGACCGACAACTGCACTATTCTCACCACAAATATATTTCTATGTCCATTGGATATAATCAGTCAACAGTACGATAACTCTTCACAGATGGTCATAAGTACAACTGGGCCAATTTACCATTTTGCCCCTATAATTACATATAACTCCTTAAGTACCATTGATCCCTTTAATGAATAATACATCATAGTCCTACTATGAGTGGACACCTCTCGAGCCATGAGAAGGTGTGTGGCGCCACATCGTTCAAGTCCCGGAATCAGCCCTTAAGGGAGCCATCTATCTACTTACCCCTACTTCAGGGAAGGAGTGAATTCCATCTTGTGTAGCTGAGTTCCCAGCTCCTTAATCAGACAAATCCTCAAAGTGGTAGGTTTGACTCGGTAATCTGGCCATTCGTACTCATGCAAATCAAAGGACCGCCCTCAAAGGCAGGAGTTCCCAACTTACTCAGGATTAAGGTCATGTTACCTATGGTCATCCTAGTGTAGTGAAGTCTCTGTCATGAACGGCATTATATAACGAGACTAAACACTTCGTGGTATGGTCTTATATAAACTCCTTTGTATAGGCACCCCGCTCGCATGTCTTCACATACATGATTAGGATCAGACCATCTATAGCATGTCACAACACTTGTAACTATCTACAAAGTGGGCCGCATCCATAGTGTCACTAGATTAAGGTTTCCCTCCTATGTCCATATACTACAGACCATTTTGGTTATTACTTAAGGCATGATCTACCTGTATGACTTCACATACATGCTTAAGTTACAATGAAAATCAGAGATCTTAGTTTATTGGTTTGTGGTAAAGCCAATAAAACATCTCATGTTTCATAGACAACAGTGAAGAAAATATCTAATAACTTTTCCTATTCACCTTGTTATTGACCAATGCAAACACTTTCTGAAGGGAGGTTGCCACAAATAGCAACTTGAAGACGAGCATGGATCTCACGGTGTGAACTCTTAGAGACATGAGAGCCAGAAATAATATATCTCATATATTATTAATCTCCCACTAAAGTGTTTTATTTTATAAAATTGGGTACTGACTTGGTTATTAACCAACTAATTTTATACAACCTAAGTTTAGGTAATTTTTCCTAGTATAACTCTTATACTGGGAATTAACCTATGATGTCAAGGTGATAAATCAATTTTATTACCTTACACCACTCACGCATGCTCATAAAACTTAGGTCATTGACTTAGACGCCAATTTGATCTCTAGGTAGGAACTTAAGTACCCCCAAGTAATCGATCTATTTTAACTCTTAAAAAACAATTAAATTGCATCGACTAACCCGGTGAGCATGCAATTTATCTTTGTTATAGATTTTAAAAGTCTAGGTTATTTTATAATAATTAAAAAATAATTATAATAATTATAACCTTAGAACATTCATCTATTACATGCTTCCTTAAAGAAAATCATGCTTTAATATAACATTTATATTAAACATGAAAATATAAGCATGCATACTATATAATAACACTTATAACATATAACAAATGCATATCACATGTTTATCCTATGGTGGGGTTTTTTTCAACTATATGGCATACTTTATGCACATATATTAAAAACAATATCATACCTCACATGCATAATACTTAAACAACACTAAAGTGGACCGATTTTGGCATTAAAACAAACAAACAACTAAATTATTACATAATTTAGCAAGTAGCTACCCTGAACCGACCTCAAACTTTTTGAACCAACCAAACTAGCCAAAAACCACTTGAACCGGCCTTGAACTCCAAAAGACTAGGTTGAATAAGTCAAATCGGCTCAACCAAGTCAAACTGGACTGGTCAAAAAGTTGGAGCTGGTCAACGACTAGAGGCGAACCAGGCGCGCGGGTTGGGAAGCGGGTCGGCACCTTACGGGTCGAACGAGTTGAGTAGGTGCACACGCGAGCTGAAGCAAACCGGGTCATGAATCGAGTTAGGGTACCTGACGGGTCAGACGTGATAGCAGGCGCGCGGGGCTTAAGCGAACCAGGTTGGACGTGTGGATGGGTCAGGTCTTCAGGTCTTGAAGCATGAAATTGGGTCTCGGATGTTTTCTTCACCTTTTCTCTCGGCCAGCTATAGTTCAACCACTTCTTTTGAACAATTGAAGGCCTAAATGGACTAATGACTCCAAAAATATTACAGCCCCTTTGCAACACATAAAAGCTCATATACATGTGAGTAATTACAATTTCAACAACAAATTAATGAGAAAACAAATTTCAAAACCGTAATGTATCCACTTTAGTCAACCATACATTCATCATATGAATAACACCCACCAGATGCAATAGAACGTTATAAGCATGCTCTGATACCAATTGATGGAAATAAAGAAGCATGCACAGTGGAAACGATGGATCATTAACGCTCTAATTACATTAAATAACTAGGAATTAGCATGCAAAAAGAGTTAGAAATACAACCTTTGTAGTTTCCACAAGAATTTTCATCTCTACGAGCAATCGGCACCACCAACAGTAAATCCTCGCTACTCTCCGGTTGACGAACACGATTGTAGGACCAAAACTTTAGTGAAAGATAGGGAATGTCACTAATTAAATTGGAGAGTCAAAGAGAATTTGTGGAAGGAATATATTGAATATTCAAGGAAGCATTAGTTTTTAAATTTTGAAATCAAAACCTATTAATCAACAAAACACATGCAAAAACCCGTCTTGCATGACTTCCACCTCAAACTTCATTAGCATGAATAATGTAGGTGTCAAGCTTAGCATAAGCTACTTTAAAACCCACTTAGTTAGTGGAAAAATCCAATTGTTGGATTTTTCCACTAACTAATTTTTTATTAAAATAAATTTTATAATAAATAAATTTTATTTGACAAAATATGAAATATATTTTTCATATTTTAGAAATTGTTTAATTAAATAAAATAAACAAATTTAATATCACATATTAAATTGACTTTGACACCTAATTTTGATTAATCCTGTCTACTTCAAATGGCTTAGAGAAAGGTCCCTTTTTAGCAGACTAATCTAATAATGTACCCTTGCGCATACAGTTGCCCAACTACTCTTCTTCCTTCAAATTCTTTAGCCACTTCTGAATCTGTCGTATTTAGGAGAGCTTGCTTCATGGTGGCGTTAGCGCGCCCCCTTACCCCTAAACAAAAAGGTTTTTCATAATCAAATTTCAAACACTTTCATGCTAATATTTTATAAAAAAAAAAAAAAAAAAACATACTCTCCAAGAATAATTAATTAATTGTAAATTATACCTTATATAATATACAAATTTTCCTAAAGACCAAATTTGAACATTTCAAATTCTCACTTCACCTAGATCTTCACTTTTGTCCATAGTGAGCTAGCAAGGATACTCGATGAACCTACAGATCATGGGCTCCAACAATCCACAGCTAACAGGTCAAATAATTCAACCTAGTTAATCAACATTCGTTAACTAACAGGACTGTCCACTATAACCTGTAAACGGTGTTAATATGTAACATCTATTATTTCGTGGTCAGTCTTACACAATCTCATCGTGTAGAACATCCCTACTCACATGTCTCTACATGAACGAACTGATTCCATCGTTTATGACACTTTACAACATTTATGAATTAATATGGATTAATGTGGAATTATAGGAAATGGGTTAAATATGGGAATTGGGTAAAATGAGGAATGTTAAATATTTGAATTAATGTAGAATGTTAAATATTCTTGGCTCTCCAGTAATTATAAGTTAGCCTAGCAAGAAGAAATTTTGGCTAAATGTTGCCTATGAAAATGGTGGCCGAGCATTGAGTAAACACTAGGTGAGCATCGAGTAAAAGCCATGCATGAGCAAGAAAATGATCGTGTATCGAGTATGCATGAGCGAGGAAAGGATCGTGCATCGAGTATGCATGAGCAAGGAAGGGATCAAGCATAGAGTATGCATGAGCAAGTAAGGGATCAAGCATAGAGTATGCATGAGTGAGGAAATAGCAAGTCTTGGCATGCGATAGGCACAAGGGGCGCTGGGCATGCATTGGGGTGTGCGGCTGGAAGCGATGCAATAGCAAGTCTTGGCATGCGATGAGTGAGGCATACATTGATCAAGCCTTGCAAGGTTAGAGGCTAGAAGATGTGATGATGTTGATGGCCAAGGGGCCAAGGGCCCAAGGCGACAGTCATAAGCAAAGGTGATGAGTGAGGCATGAGATGGCAAGCATTAGAGACACGCGATGGACTTGGCTTGCGTGAAAAGGCTACTATGTGTTGAAGTTAGCTGAAGGAAAGGCTTGTGTTGATGGCAAGGGGGGCTAATCAGGCTTAAGAACCGTTTAAAGGTTCCAGTTGGGTGATGTGTCAACCTATTAAGGATGCATGGTTGGCAGATTCAAGTATAAAAGGGGAAAGCTGAATTCAAAAAGCTGTTTTGAGCAAACCATTCGGGAATTTGAGAAGATTCCAAAAGCCACCTGGAAGTTAAAGAAGTCTAGTTAATGGTGGAGGGATTTCGAAAGAAGAAACCATCTGGAACTGGCTAAAAATTTGTAGAATTTACGAGTAGGTCAAGCTCTCTAGTAATCCAGGGCCAGTGTTAGAATTTTGAAGATTTCGGCAAACTACGAAGAATTATGAGTTCAAATTTTAAGATAAGCATCTTAAGACATTTTTTTAGAAAGTTTGTATAGGAAGTTTCTTGAGAAAAACTCTAGAAAATAAGTTATTAAACGAGCAAGTTGAATCTAGAATTGTTTAAACAAGCAGGCAGTTGCTTAAGTTGAACAAGGTAACAGCTCAGGTTGAACGTATACGTGCGGGCTGAAGATAGTTTTAGTGTGCGTTGAGGTTGTGTGTTGGACATTATAGGCGACCATAAGTGTCATGGATGACCAAGGAAAGGTCTGGGTGTTAAAGTGCAGCAAGTGGGCACCTAAGACAAGGAAGGCCAAGTGTAAGGCATGCGTTGGCACTATAGTTGTCGCTTAGCCAAGGCTTAGAACTTAGGAATTTTCCTAAGTACTCAACGCATAGGGAAACTTGCGTTGGAAGGTAAGACTTGAGTTTCGAAGAAGGAAATGAGTTTAAGTGTGAAAGTTAGCCTCAAAAGGGAGACCATAGCTAGTAGCTAAAATATATTATTATGATCATAGGGTTGACACCAATAGGAGAAGCTTATCAACCCTAGGAGGATTGACCAAGGTTGTGAGTGACTATAAACGTTTTATATATGTTTTGAATGTTTTAGTTAAAGTTTATTCTCATGCTAGCTTATTCTAAAGCAAGTTTTCCAAGCAAACCAAGTTTAGAAAGAATGCCAATGCATGCTAGTTTTAAAAAGAGAATTTCTAATATATGTTTAAAGTAGTGATGTACTAGGTGAGATGAAGCATGCGTTAGTTGTTATGTGCTGTGGTACATGACTTAAGTAAGCTTTTTAATGAAATTATTTACTTAAAAGTTATGAAGAGCTCGATACATGCTAGGTTATAAAGATATAAAGTACGAATTCAGTTAATGAGTTTTTAATGTTTATGAGCATGCGTTAGGAGAAAAGTTCTCATGAATGCTATATCTATGACACCATATTTTTAGTAAGTCTTTCAATGAAAGTATTTTCTTATGATGAATGAACAACTCAATGCTGAAGTACTAGGAGAAGGTATCTGAACTTAGTTTTAGTTATTATCCTTGATGTCAAGATCCAAGTTAGCTAAACGTGCACTTATGTCAAGTATAAAGGTTTAGGATAGAGGGATGAGCAAAAGGGTCTCTCCCTCAATAGAAGATTAGCATGGAGGGTTGAGAAAAAGGGTCTCTCCCTCACATGAAGATCAATGAATAGGTGATGACAAAAGGGTCCACACCTTAGCCTAGGTTATAATGAGAGTTGGACAAAAGGGTTCCCTCTCTCAACCTAGTACCAGTTCAGTTTTTTTTACAGGTATGATATGTTTTAAGGTTTTATGTAAAGGCCAGGTTTACTATTTGGGAATCGAACAAAAGGGTTCTTTCTCAATTGAGGATCAAACCGGCTATGTTCTAGAAATATTATGTTTTTAAAAGTTATGCACAAATGTTTGCTTAGCCAGTTTTCAGATTCAGTTGTAGTTTCCAACTACCAATTACCAATTTCCAGTTCAAGCATGAGATTTGTGTTTTAAATTTAGTCGCTCATTAGGCTAGTAGCTCACCCCATATTTTTAAATGTTTTCTTTTTCAAGTAGCAGTCATCTCCCCAGAGGTTAACTGTGTTACTGCTTTGCCACTTACATATTAATTGAAAGAAACTTAGGTGGATACTTTGTAAATATTTGTACACATGTCTTGTATATTAGGGACTAGTTCTGAGTCTGTGGGACCCACTAAACCTTGCTTCTGTATGTACATTTTGTAAATTACTATGAATGGTACCCTAAGGTTGTCTTAAAGTTCGAAGTTCAGTTAGTTCTTGATTGAATTTTGTGATGTTCACTGAATAGGTTAGCTAGGCAGTAAGTGCCACATAAAGGTTGATAACTGCTGCAGTCACAATTCCTTCTAGGTTAAAAGGATAAACTTGGAGGAGGGGGGGTGTAACACAAGGCACTGGGCAAGCATGAGGTGTGAGGTGTGAGGCATGCGGCTGTGAGATGTGCGTTAAGGCGTGCGGCTAGTGGGTGTTGTGATGCCAAGACCATGCGATGAGGCTGGAAGCTATGCGATAAGACTGGTGAACTATGTGATGCCAAGGATATTAAGCTAAGCATTGAGATGGCAATGCATTGGTGTGAAGCTTGCGGCCTAGACACCAAACAAAGGGAATAAGAAGAAGGGTAAAGGGAATAAGAAAACCATTGCAAAGAAACAAAAAACAAAAACAAGGCTCCCAAAGAGAAGTGTTTCCACTACAGAGAGGATGGTTACTGGAAGCGTAACTGCTCAAAATATTTAGCAAAAAAAAAAGTGGAAAAGTCAAACCAAGGTAAATCAAATTTACTAATAGATGAAACATGTCTAGTGGAGAATTCTCAACTAACCTAGATATTAGATTTAGCCACCGTTAATCATGTTTGCACTTTTCTATAGGAAACTAGTTCTTGAAGACAACTTTATAATCAAGAAATGACTTTCAAGGTGGGAACGAGTGAAGTCATTTCGGCTCATGTAGTGCGAGATGTTAAGCTATTTTTTGGAGAATCTTTCATCTTACTTAGAAATGTATAAAGAAACTTAATCTCAATTTTCCGTCTGCTAGAAAATATGTACAGAATATCTTCTGAATCTAATGAAATGTTTACTTTTTCAAGAGGTGTTCATATTTATTCTGCAAGACTCGAAAATAACTTGTACATATTAAAACCAACTTAAGCAAAGGCCATTCTAAATATAGAGATGTTTAAAACAGTTGAGACTCAAAATAAAAGGCGAAAAATTTCTCCTAATACTTATCTTTGGCACCTTAGACTTGGTCACATTAATCTCAACAGGATTGAGAGATTAGTTAAAAACAGTCTATTAAATCAGTTAGAAGATAGTTCTTTATCTTCATGTGAATCATGTCTTAAGGGAAAAATGACAAAAAAATCTTTTTTTGAAAAAGGTCTTCGTGCTAAAGAGCCTCTCGAACTTATATACATTTAAACCTATGTTGGTCCGATGAATGTAAAAGCACGAAGAGGCTATCAATATTTTGTCAGTTTTATTGATGATTACTCTATATATGGTTACATTTACTTAATAAGTCACAAGTCTGAAACTTTTGAAAAGTTCAAAAAATTTAAGACCGAGACGAAAAATTTGTTTAATAAAAGAATTAAAATACTTCGATCTGATCGAGGTAGTGAGTATATGGATTTACAATTCCAGAACTATCTAGTAGATCATAGAATTCAATCCCAGCTCACAACACCTGAAACACCATAACAAAACGGTGTTGCAGAAAGGAGAAATCGAACCTTGTTAGACGTGGTTTGATCAATGATGAGTTACGCTCATTTACCTAAATCCTTTTGGGGGTATGCAGTACAGAATGTGGTATATATTTTAAACGTTGTTCCTTCAAAAAGTGTTTCAGAAACACCGCATGAATTATGGAAAGGATACAAAACTACTTTACGTCATTTCCGTATCTGGGGTTGTCCAGCATACGTGTTGGTACAAAATCCTAAGAAACTGGAAACATGTTTGAAGTTATGCTTTTTGTAAGATACCCTAAAGAAAGAAAAAGAGGACTATTCTATGATCCCCAAGAAGATAAAGTGTTTGTATCGACAAATGCTACATTCTTGGAAGAAGATCATGTTAATAATCATCTACCTCATAGTAAACTAATATTATAAGAAATGACTCAAGATGCTGCAGAAAACACTATTGGATGCGGCCCATTTTGTATAGGTAATATAAATGATGTGATCCATAGATCATTCATGTAGAGACATATGAGTAGGGGCATCCTATACAATGAGTTTGCATAAAGACTAGACCACGAAATAGTCACTTTTTCTTTATAACGATCATTTACTATTAAAACTGACTATTTCATACCCAAGTAACCTAGGATAACTCGATCTTAATCCTGAGCTAGCTATGGACTCCTGTTTATTCAGAATTATCCTTTGATTTGCATGGGTGAGAGTAGTCCAACAGTACTACTCAATAAGTCTTCCATTTTGGGGATAAGACTGGATAAATAGCTGGGGACATAGCCCTACGAGATGGAATTCACTCCTACCCATTTTAGGGTTAGCAGATAGGTTGTTCTCTTAAGTGCTAATTCCAGGTCTTGAATAATCGGGACCTCGCCTTCTCATGATAGAGAGGGACATGATTCATAAGTAGTATTATGAATCAATTGTTCATTAGAGGGTCAGTGGAAACTTAAGGAACAAGATATATTTACAGGGGTAAAACGGTAATTTTGACCTAACTGTAATTACGAACAACCTGTGAAGGATCGACTTAATGATTATGGTTTACATGGACAGAAATATATCTACAGTGAGGAGAGTGCAACTATCGAGCTATAGTGGTATGCCTTGATAGTTAACGAATAGTAATTAATTCAGTTTAAAGAGTTTAACTGATTAATTATAAATCGTTGGAGCTCATGATCTGTAGGTCATTAGGTCCCTCTGCTAGCTCATAAATTGGAATAACAAATTGAGTATTAATTGGATGAATTTTGGAATTAGGGTTATGAATTTGAAATATTCAAATTCAATATTTAGGGTTTTCAATTGATTGTATTTGATACAATTAAAAACGTTTAATTTAGTTGAAATTAAAAACGTTTAATTTATTTGAAATTAAAAAAAATTGGAGAATCAATTAATATTTAAATTATAATTTAAATATAAAATTGAATCATATTGGTGAAATTGGTGTTTTATTAATTTAATATTAAGATACTAAATTAATATTCTTTTAATTAAAAAGTCTAATTAAAATAAAAAATAGTTTTATTTAAATTAATTATTTTGAATTAATTTTATAAAACTAATTTAAAATAAAATGGTTTTATATAAAATTATTTTTCAATTTTAAAAATTGGTTATAAGTTAGTGGATTTTTCCAATTTAGGAAAAATCCATTAACTACAATATAATGGAATTTCACCAAATTTCAATTGTTTTTTGCAATTATCACCAAGTAGGTGGTGTCATCCATGCAACCTTATTGTTTGCATGATTTCTATCTATATACAGAAGTTCCATGCAGAAAGATGGGAAAGATTTCTGAATTTATTTACTAAAGTGCTAGAAAATTGAAAATTCTACTCAACCCTCACTAGTTCATCCTCAATTCAGCTTGATTTGAGTGTTTCCACCACACATTCCTTCTTGAACATAGTAGAAAAGATCTTGGTGGTAGTCTTCTTGAAGAATCAAGCTCAATCTTGATGAAATTATGCTAAATTCGTGGAGGAGATCTTCAAAGGTAATGTTTGTTTCAAACCCCCTTATGAACATCATATGAATATCATGTTTAAAACTCAAATTAAATGTAGTTTAAGTGCTTATTGATTCTGAATTCTTCCATTCCATGTTATATTACTCCTTCAATAGGTTCCCGATATTGGGATGTGAAAGCTAGCCCTCTAGGTAAAATAAATGCTCTCTATGTTTTACATGTGTGAGTTTTAGGTACTCTTGGTTAGTGTTGCTCTTTGATTAGCAAGAATGGTATGTCTTGAGCTAATAACAGAGCCAGAGTAGAGGCAAGATGAAATGGGAGTAGGATAAAACTTTTTCGGGTGCTTTTCGTTTTATGAAAAAGTTTTCGTGCCTTAGAGTTGAATTAGGATTATTATGTAATTTATTGTGTGACCCTAAGGACTGTTGAGACTTAAGATAGGATTCGATAAATTGAGCGAACAGTTTCTTGTCAATTGCATTTTTTAGCATTTTGACCTTACTCGGGACGTTCAAGAACTAAGTTGGAGGTGTTTGTTAGCTCTCAAAAAGAGCTAATTTTATATCCTTAATCCCTCTGCTTTGGATGATTCTTGTGTTTTATTTGTGTTATTTTGTAGAAAATTGATCCCGTGAAGCAAGTGTATTGTTAAGATGAAAAATTGAGCCAAAAGGATGGAAAATTGGGAGTCAGATGCACTAAACTAAGCGAAGATGTCAAAAAGACCAAAGTGGCCTACTTCAGTGTTGTAACGCTCACTAATTTCCTTAATCCAACGCTTGCTTAATGCTTGAAGGCAGTATGCTAGTGTGTAGGGTAGCATCGCAATGTTGCCCCGAGCGTTGCAATGCTCTAAAGATCTCACTGCACCATCGTCGTGACGCTAGCCCAACGCTCTAGCTCAATGCTATAAGGCAGTAGCTATCAAACAGGGTAGCGTTGCAACACTTCGAACTTCAACGGACAAACTCCTCCACACGCGCGCAACTGAGCGTCACAGCCCCGTTGTAACACCTCCTCAACGCTGAGTTTGATGCCGCTACAGTTTGCAATGCTTTTCCTAGTGTTGCGATGTTGCGTCAAATCTATATATAGGTGTTTTCTGTTCCAGCCGAGGTGTGAAGAAAAAAACAGAGTTTGTGGACGTTTTTGGGAGCCGATTAAGTCGAATTGCTGGCAAATGTCATCATATTCAACCTTCTTTCTACATCTTTGATTAGTTTTTCAATATGCTTATGCTGGGCTAGGTAAATTTTTCTTAGGATTAGTTGTATGTTTAAATTCATGAAGGATTTCTAGTTAATTAACTGAATTGTTGTGAATTCTTTGGGATGATTTGATTTAATTTTAATAGAATTTTTCTAAATTGATTTAACAAAGTGATTTATTGAAATTCTTGTTTGCAAATCATCATAGCCTATGCAAAAATTGATTGATTTAGTTGCGCAAATTAGGATCGCATGTGTAAAGTCTAGACTTTATCTGGCCAAACTCATGTATGCCCTGATTTAATCATTTCCAATTAATCATGCTATAAGATATAGCTATCCGGCCTGTAGTATATCTCAATAATTGAACTCTTTTGTAATGCAATTTGGTTTTAACTTGTATTTTGCAAGAAAAAATAGTTGTAAATTGAATTAGGGCTAATTTGGTTTAATATCGAATTTGGCTAATTGAGCTGTTAGATTTTCTAATGGGTTGAGAGGTTCGCAGATTTAGTACAATTAATTGGTGCCTAGTGATAGAAATATTATATACTAATCCCAAGGATTTTTAATTGATTTAATCCAACCCATTTTGCGTGCTCATTTTTTTTTTCTTTAGGTTGCATGTTAATTTTTAGTCATTGTTTCCACAAATCCAACCAAACCCCCATCACTTGAAATTCTCTAATTAACCTAACTAGTCATTAGTTTCCCTATAGATACAACCCAATTCTTACTGCTTTACTGCATTTGTGGGTATAAGTATAGGATCGGTGATTTTATTTCTGCTAATTCTGAACTTCGAACATGAGGGTGCAGTCTAGCTTGCTCATAACAACATTGTTACGAAATTGTAGGAAATTCTCTAGCAAAGATTCTAGAATAAAGCTAACTTGACTGGCCTCATCATGACGACCCCATTCATTTCCGCCACATTGAAGTGGACCATTATATTGAGAATATGCTCTCACACTAAGGTCTCCTCATTCATACGGGCATTGAAAATGAATTTAGAGCATCATGCTTGATCTGTGAGGACAGTTGTCCAAACATCTCTCGCAGTAAATCCATAATCTCACGTGCAATGACCATGGATTCATGTTTCTTTGTTGAGACTTTAGCCAAGTTGGCGAGAATGTATGCTCTAGCCTTCTCATTTACCTTCACCCACCTCTGATATGTATCCAAACCATTTCGAGGTGCATTAGCAGGGGGCTTGGGGACATTCCTTTAGCAAGAAAAATCTAAGGTCGTCAATAATGAGTACAGTATTAATCGTGTTTTTTCAGGTACTATGGTTACCACCAGTTAATTTATCGACACTTAGAAGATTACATGTAGCGCTAGTCATTATGAAGTTTGTTGAAATCAAACAAATTATTTATATTAGATACATGCATAACTGTTTGAATCCAATCAAGTTTAGTAAAATTTTAATGTACCCTATGTGACATCTAATTTTGGAATTATATTTTAGTGAGTTAGAATAAAAGCTACCGTAGGGTGGTCAGTCACCCCTTCACTAAATTGAGACACTCTCAACTAATTATTACACAAAAATAACTCTTATTCATATAATAATTAGTCACTCTTGATTCGGTCAAGAAATTATTAATTGCTTTAAAAATTTTCGAAAGTGTGACCCTTCATTTAAGATCCTAGAGTTCCATCCCAATGAGTCAACTTTAGGGAAAAGCCGATTGGGGTAAAAACTAAAATGACCCTATCCATTACTAGAGTTTAAGTTTACTTTCATGCAAACACCTTCCATATGGGGACACAAGAAAACGGCGCCATGAGGCTGAGCATGAAATCTCATTATTAAACTAAAGGGAATGAATCCCAAAGCGGAAGTGATTAAACGTATTACCTTTGAATTGAGATTGGGAAAATAAAAATAATTTGTTTTTACAAAAACAAAAATAGGCCAAGCATATTGATTTTTCAATCCAAAAAAATAAAAGATGAAGAATGTTACCTTTGAAGAACCAGTAAATCTTCACGCAATTCCCTCTAAGGTCACGATCAATGCTATTGTAAAAAAAAAAAAAAAAAAAAAAAAAAAAAAAACTCATTATTCTTAAGACACAAGGAAAAAGGTGTGGGCTTGGCAGCTGGAATTTTCTCTAGATTTTTGTGAGAGCGAGAGAGAGTACAAGTGCAAGGAGGTTTTCTTTTATGTCTTGAATACTGTGTTTTACATAGAGAAGAAATAAGAGGGGGAGGAGGAGAGAGTTACATTAACTCCCCCTCGTGTCCTGTAGTTTATAAATACACTTTGTACGAATGCTTGTGATGCATAATATATGATATTTACTTCACTTCTTGATTTTGCACATTAGATATTTTATTTGCTTTACCACAAACAAATAAACTAAAATTTCTGGTTGTCATTATGTAACTTAAGCATGTATGTGGTGATATACAAGTAGATCATGTCTTAGGTGATAACCAAAATGGTCTGAAGTATATGGATATAGGAGGGAAACCTTATCCTCGTAACGCTACAGATCGGCCCGTTTGTGGAATAGTTACAAGTGTTGTGACTTGCCACAGATGATCTGATCCTTATCATTCGTGTGAGGACATGCAAGTGGGGGCATCATATACAAAGAGTTTATATAAGACCTGACCACATGCATGCGTGCGTTTAAAACATAACTCATGCGTTTAAAACATAACTCATGGTTTGCTTGAAAATCACTTTGTAAAACTAGTTGGCATGAAAATAATCTTCTTTAAAAAATGCTTTTTATAACACGTTGTAATCAAACATTTTAAGCAAATGTTTTAGTCAACATGCTTTAGCCACTCACCTTGATCGCTTAGGAGCTTTTCACTCTAGTAGCTCCTTTTTCTACCTCGGGCTCCCTTTTGTCATAATGGCCACCTTATTCAATTGTCTTTAGTCTTTCTTCTTAACAAACAAGACTGACGCTCCTCAAGGTGACACACTGGGTCTAATGTACCCCTTATCCACAAGTTCCTATAACTGAACTTTTAGTTCCTTCAGTTCCATTGGTGCCATCCTATATGGTGCCTGAGATATAGGTGTTGTACCCGAAACTAACTCAATAGTGAACTCTATTTCCCTGTCAGGTGGTAAGCCTGGTAACTCTTCAGGGAACACATCTAAGAATTCTTGTACAACAGGTACATCCTCAGGTCTCAGTTTCTTATCCTGTGAAACTACTACATAGGCTAAATAGGCTTCGCATCCTTTACTCAACAGCTTCCTAGCCTTCACTGCTGATATTAAACTTCCTGGAAGTATTCTTTTACTTCCCACCAGGATTATTTCTTTTTCACCTGGTTTCCAAAACAATATTTCTCTTCTAAAACAATCCATAGTGGCATAGTGTTTACTTAGAAAATCCATACCTAAGATAACATCAAACTCTAGTAATTCTAATGGAATCAAGTCAACCCAAAAACTCTTATTTTAAAGAATTACTTCACAATTCCTGTAATACTCATGTACAACTAGAGTATCTCCTACAAGCGTAGAGATAAACAAATCCTCATTCATACGCTCAGGCACTCTATCTATATGTAATGCACACATGCTATATATGAATAAGTACGTAGCACCAGGATCAAATAATGCATAAGCGGATTGATTACATAAAGTTATCGTACCAGTTACGACATTCGAAGCCTCCTCCGCTTCCTCTGGTGTGTCATAGCGTATACTCTACCCTGTTACTGCTGCTGTTGGGGTTATCCAGCTACCCCTTTCTGCTTAGCTATATCGGATCCCTCACCTCTAGTTTCGGTCGTTCTAGGTTGGTTTACAGTCTGTGTAACTTCTCTTTGCTCACTTTGTGCTCCATGACCTAGCTGAGGACACTGTCTAAAGAACGGGGGTCTAAATCTCTTATTTCTCATTTCTCCAGGCATTCTAAACTGTCCTTCACCTGGCTAGAGTACATCTTCCCTCGCTAACACTTCTACTCTACTCAGATAGGGGTCTTCAAACTAAAACTAATTGAAATTCATCAATGATGTAGAGGTAACGGCTGTCGTACTTTCTCCTTAGGCCTTCTCAAATCTTCTCCTCTCCTTCTCTTCCGCGATTGATCGGAAGGCATTACTGATGATAACTCAGTAGTTTGCTTCATTATTTAGCACCATTATTCCCTGAATTAGCCTAATAATTCTTCCTCTTCGCTTTTTAAAGAACGAAGGGAGTATTTATCCTCAAATACTTTCTGAACTCAGCCACAGTTTCATAGTTTCCAAAACTACTTCTTCTAGCCTCTATCACTTTTCACCACTTTCTCAGCTTCTTTCTGCAGCAGCGAATGCCGTAACGACCTTACCGGTCTCAGCGGCACAACCATCAACCATCAATTTTAACCTTAAAACATTTCTCAATCAAATCCAAACACAGATTCTCAGCATTCTACTGGTATCTGTGGCTCCCATCGAACGTAGTGGCACCTAAAAGCTTTCAGCCTCTCGACGCCGAATTTCTTTTTTGGATCGTTCTGAATCAATCCTACACTCGTCGCCAATCTTTGAGTGATTTTATCGAATACTCGATCCTCCATCTAGGGCTCTACATCTACCCTTGGTGTACTCGACTCGTTTACAGAAGTTGTTTCCTGCTCTACTGAGTCTCTAACTCTTTTCCCCTTCGGATCTGGGTCCCGTCTAACTTTAGGACCTCCGCTGGTAGGGTCAATATCCCTCTCCTCAATCTGCTTGCTTCGCTTGCCACTTCTCCTCAGCATCTTTACCTAATTATTAGATACACATGTTAGGGACTTATCTATGGAACTTAATCTAATGCATGAACTCTCTCTTTCACCCAATAGCTTATGCTTTAATACTAAACTAACTCAAACCTTTCCCAAGTTTACGTATACCTTTGCTCTAATACCAAGCTGTCACACCCCGCCCCAAACCACCTTCTTAGCCTAGAGAAGGGTGTGACTGCAGTAGTTATCAACCCTTTGGTTGACACTTACTACCTAATAACTCTTGCGGAATAACTCTGATACCAAAATATAACTTATATATAGCGAAATATCTTTAGTCCAAAAATTTATTAATTTAAAAACATGACATATTTAAAGTCATTACAACACTAGATTTAATATTCCCAAAGCCCAAAACCCTAGTCCCTATATGAACAACAGTAACATGTGTACAATATTAACAGTAACCACCTAAACAGACGGGTTACAAATCTCTTTATCCTTTAGTGGCAGAGTAGATGCAGAGCTATCTTCAGAGGATTTGACCACTACTTGTGGGGGGAAAGGAAAACATTTGAAAACAGGGTGAGCTTGCGCCCAGTGAGTGACTTAAGAAAGATAATTTATTCTCATGCAAAATCTCAATAAAGAGTATAACTGAAATATAAGCTTTTACAGTACTTGTACTATAGTATAAACATTTTCCAAGCCTGAAACATATAAAGCTATTTTAATCATAAAGTAGTAAAACTGTTTCTCAGTTGTGGATAACCCTACTATGGGTAAAAACAATTCCAACACCAACTACTGGTCAAGAGAGAACCCTAATCTCTGACTCTACCTACGTGCACGTGCCCATACTAAGTACCGTCATACCTTAGGTACTTCTGTTCAGATACCTTCTCAAACGTCCTTCAGTATCTGGTTGGTTTGGTACCTTCTCAAATGTCCTTCAGTACCAATAGATACCTTCTCAAAGTCCTTCGATATCTAGTTGGGCGAATACCTTCTCAAATGTCCTTCGGTATCGTGTTTCAAGTAAAACTAGTCATAAATGATTTTCTCTCTTTAAAGCATGTAAAGTATAACACATATAAACATGGCTTTAAAGGTACTAATGCATGCTAAGTATATTTAACACATATAAATCGCTTTTCAACAATTTCTCACACATGCATGCGTTTAAAATATAACTCATGGTTTGCTTGAAAATCACTTTGTAAAACTAGCTGGCATGAGAATAATCTTCTTTAAAACATGCTTTCTATAACACTTTGTAATAAAAAATTTTAAACAAATGTTTTAGTCAAAACTTTTTAGCCACTCACCTTGATCGCTTAGGAGCTTTTCACCCTAGTAGCTCCCTTTTCACCCCTAGAATCCAAATTCAACTTTCAACTTAGATTACTCATAGTTATAAATCTTATTTTGAGATACTTCCTTCTATAAACATATTCTAAAATTTCTCAAAAAGCTTACCCTAAAATTCGGGCTTAGAACTTCTCGTGGTTTGGCCGGAATCACAGAATCTTCAAGACTGGCTCAAGCTTATCCGACAACCTGACCCTTTTGACTTCTTCTCCATTTTCAGCCTGATCCCTTCACGATTTTCCTCAGGCACCCTACCCTGAAAACTAGACTTTCAGAGCTTTCAGGTGGCTTTTGAATCACACCAATTGCACGAGTAAATTGGGAGAACTCCCCGTCCCAAGTTGATGCTGATTTCCAGACTTCACTGTCCAATGCATCCTCTTTGAAATCCTATGACCAACGCATGGACTTTGGCTCCAACGCAAGGTTTGCTTAACTCTCCCACTCTTTTTACGGTATTTCTGAATTATGATCTAAAAATGAAGTCTTTTGGCGCTATTTATAGGTGTCCAAACCTTCCCCAGAGTTGACACCACGTACTTGGCTGCATGGTCAAGTGTTTCTCCCACACACTACCAACACATCATTTTGATCAGCGCAATGTAAGTGTCTTCCTCCTGTGTAGCCAACGCATGAGCTTCCAATCTGATGCCACCACCTCAAATTCTTAAGGCTTAAGGCTTTCCTCCCAAGAAGACACATGGTTTGATGACGTTTCCCAGGTGATCTCATCCTTTGTATGCGTCCAACTCTTAGATGTTCAACGCATAGTCCATACTCAATGCCTAGCAAGCTAATTTACAACCATTACAATTCAACTTAGCCATCACAATCCAATTTAGCTATCGCAATGAGCTAACCATCACCAACGCATAGAGTGACCGCCCTTCCTCGATGCATGGCTCACTAGGTAGCATCGCACGGCTTGCTTGGCATGGGTGCATGGTGCTGGTCACGCGCTATGGTGGTTTGCTAGTACTGCTTCGACGCATGGGCGTGCGACATAGGTGGCCATCGCTCGCTCGCTACGCCCCATGGGTATGTTGGTCGCATGGGGCTGCGCGCTTGGCTGCATGGCAGGACATCTCGATGCATGGGTATGGCTGCTCGGTAGGCTCTCAACGTATGGCGTGGGCCGCTCGACGCATTTGGCACGGCGTTGGCGAGGCTGCTTATGCTATGGCAGGCGTCTGGCGAGGCTGCTCGACGCATTGCATGGGCGTTGGTGAGAGCTGTCGGCATGTCATAGTGCTGGCGAGGCTATGCTACGCATGGGCTATCTTTCAACGCATGCCTTTTCTCCCTTGTGCCTTCCAACGTGTCATCTCCATTTTCCTTCTTCAGCCGCTGCCTTCACACACACACCTTGACGTCATCCCTAGAGTTAAACTTCCAAATTTCTTCTTTTCTTCAAATCTCCACTCTTTTCTCTACCATTACACACTAATTTACCACATCAACCTACTACACCCTAGTCTTGTAAGGAACATACTTAAGTAGAGAAATTTAGGATTCGGGGGTTCACAAAAGAAGTTTAACTCAACAGTTGAACTGGAACGTCAAAACATCGTCACTGGACTGAGATGCTTTATTGATCATCCTCTCCTTGTTGATGTATCCTGCCATGCTTATGTTTGGGTTGATGCCCTAAAGTCTCATGTTTTGTAGGTTTATAAACAGTTTTTAACGAACTTGTGTGGTATAATTATATTGATATTTTACTTCACCTTGTTTTGCTCAAGTTGTACGTTTTATTTGCTTTCCACAAACAATAAACAAAAAATTCCTGGTTTCTATATAACTTAAGCATGTATTGGTGACATAAAGGGATCATGTCTTGAGTGATAACCAAAAAATGGTCTGTTAGTATATGGATTATAGGAGGGAAACCTTATCTTGTACACTACGGATGCGGACCGCTTCTTGTGGAATGAGTCATAGTTGTTGTGACTTGTCAAGTATGGTTGTTCTTGATCATTCGTTGTAGGGGACATGCGGCGGGAGCATCCTATACAAAGAGTTTGTATTAAGACTGCCACGAAGTGTTAACGTCCTCGTTATATTACACCGTTCATGACAGAGACTTTCTTCACTAGGATGACCATAGGTAACATGACCTCAATCCTAATGAGTTGGGACTCCTGCCATTGAGGGGTGGTTCCTTTGATTTGTATGGGTTGTAAGTGGCCAGGTCGCCGATTCAAACCTACCATTTGGGAATTTCATCTGATTTGGGAGCTGGGACTCAGCTACACAAGATGAAATTCACTTCTTCCCGAACGGGGGAAGTAGATAGATAGCTTCCTTAAGGGCTGATTCCAGGGCTTGAACGATGTGGCGCCACACACCTTCTCTTGGCCTAAGAGGTGTTCACACATAGTTGGACTATGTTATATTGTTCATTAGAGGAATCAGTGGTACTTAAGAAGTGAGATGTAACTACAGGGGCAAAACGGTAAATTGGCTCAACTGTACGAGCATCTGTGAAGGGTCATCGTACACATGATTGGTTATATCCGATGGACACAGAAATATATTTGTGGTAAGAAGAGTTCAGTCGTTGGTCTTCATTGAAATGTCTGACAGTTAACGGATGGTGGATCTCGTGGCTAAAGAGTTTAGTCAGCTATTCACGTATCGTTAGAGCTTCGAGCCACGGGTTCATAAGGTCCCCTAGGTAGCTTGGATAAAGTTGAGAATAAGATTTTGGGTCATTTTGAAATGTTCAAATTGACAAGAGGGAGATCGATTATATATGATATAATTGAACTGGTTGATTATATATGATATAATTTAACTGGTTAATTATATATGATATAATTGACTAAATGTATGAGATATATTATTTTGGAGGAAATTAGATATAATTATGATTTATATCAAGTGGAGGAGAAATTACTATAGTAGATATATGATATCAAACTATAGGGTAAGAATATAATATGATTATATTCATTTAATAATTAAATTGGTTAATTATGTGATAATTGACCGAAATCTTCTCCTCAATCGTACGTTAGTGGGAAATTCAGTATTCGGTTATTGTAATTGAAGAATAAAATGAATTTTTTTTTTTATTTTGCAAATGGTTCGAAAAAATCGCAAAAGGTGTGAAAACGTTTCGATCGCTTAGTTGAGAGCCTATACGATAGTGCCTTATCGCCTAAATGATCGTAAACCCCATGCCTAAACGATTACTTAGCTTTTCTAAACGATCGCTTAGCGTGTCGAGTTTACTAAACAATCGCTTACCAAATACTAAACGATCGCTTAGTAAAACCTACACGATCGTGTAGCTTTCTCTAATGATAAGTATCCGCTATACGATAGTCTTCTCCCACTTGCTTATCGTTCTACACAATCAGCCCGTTCCTCCTACCTCTACTAAATTCAACAAAGACCACGCTTTGGATTCTCACTCCAAAAATACCCAGGGCTCTAAGTGGTGGTGTCGTCCCCGCTCCTACTTGCTCATGCTTGTTCGTTTTCTGTCGTTCATGTAAATGATCGTGCTGCCATAGCCAACTGTTTTGTTGGGCGATAAAGAATGTAGAGGTTTGCTTCCGCTGAGTTGAGTTCATTATGAAGATAGTCTTCAACTGGTATGTGAACTCAATCTCTTGTATTTTATTTGTCAAAGCATGCCGTTAATTAGTGTTAAATTGCATAACTGTTTATTAGAATCTGTGTATGGTATTTCGGTCACAATGAAATAGGAAAGATCTGAACACGCTCATGGATGCTCTTCGTTAAGAGTTCCTTTAGCTCTGACATAAAAAAGGAAAAAAAAATCAAAAGCAAAAGAATGCTCTGACTAGAAATTTAACTAATGAACGTCAATGGCTTCCCCGACAACGGCGCCATTTTGACAATAGGTTTTTGGGGCGCCGTTTAATCCCAAAAACCTAAAGGTCAAAAGAAAATTTTTAAATACCGAACTACTCCTATCACTACTAAAATGTAGCAACAGTGCTAAGTCCGAGTCGATCCGCATGGAAGCGCAATTTGTTTCGTTAAGCCAATTTTCTAACTAAAGTGGTAAATTGGGAGGGAGGGTATGGGTGTGGAAGAGATAAATGCGTGAAATTGAAATAAAAGGGTAAATGTAATCTAAAATATGGGTCTGTCTAATTTTTAGAGCAAGAAAGAGAATTTCCAATGCAATTTCTATCATGGAAATCAATAATTAAACAAACATTCTATTCCATGCATGTACAACTACTATATCGATTCGATTTAATTAATGTCTACAAAGGCCGATAATCAATTAAATCAAAATCAATCAAGCATCCTAATTATTAATTAAGGTCGGAAAGACCATACTATAATTAAACTATATGCTCTTAATTCTACTGGGTTCTCAGTGATCATATAGAATTAAAAATCATATGCATTAAGAGTGAGGAATCAATCATGTCGATTAAATGTCAGGAAAACCATATTCAATTAACCAATTTATTCTTTGAATTTAGAATAAACGTGTATTATCAAGATTCAAGGTCAACTTATAAATCTAAGCATTCAAATCTAATATTTTTCTACCACGGTAAATTCAAGCATAGACGAACACAAGAAAATGCACGAGCTCGAAATTAACTAATGGAGACATGCAATTATGATAGGGTCGTCAGTCCAACACACAAATGAGAATCTAATTACATCAAGATTAAAAGAAAACATAAAATTGAAGAATAATAAATTTAAACACAAAATTCTCAAAAGATTTGACATAGGGATCTTGCTCAAAGAAATTAGATAAAAATTACCTCTTAATAAGACAATTCTAAGATAAACATTCGATCCATTGACTACAACCCAAAATCAAAAGAAAAACTAACCTAAGATACTAAAATTTGAAGGGAAAATTAGAATAATGAAAATAAACCTCGACCTCTATCAATTCAGCCTCCAAATTTGGAATTTTCTTACCTAAAGGCAAAGAGATATATTTATAGAATAAATCGTAGCATTGCAACGCTAAGGACAGCATTGTGTGTTTGGGCCAAAGAAGAAGCGCACGCGGATGACATGGGAAGTGTTACTCCAATCAGAGCAAACAACGTTGCAACGCTACCCTGCACACCAACATTATGTCTTCTGGCGTCAGGTGAGCATTAGACCTAGGCAAAGGATGAGCGTTGCGACATTGAAGTAGGGGCATTTTGGTCTTTTTTCTCCTTTGAAGTCCGGATGCTCAAATCGACTCCAATTTGCTTCAAATTAATCCTGTTCAGCTCCAAATACTCGGTTCTACCTCTTGATTGCTCGATACCTACAAAATAGGGCAATAAACACATAAAATCCCATAACAAGCTCGAATTAAGCTAGGAATAATAGCTCTTTTTTAGAGCTATCAATTACTTAAATTCTCATAAATAATTTGAACAATTCAAATTATTCCAAAAAGGATTATTTCTTGTTTCTATCCTTAGTGAGCATACAAGGGGACCTATTGGACCTACAGATTAAAAGCTCCAATGATTCAAGATTAACCAACTAAACTCTTTAATTAGATTAATCAACATTCATTAACTGCCAGTCACTCCACTAAAGACCGATAGTTGCACTCTTCGCACTGTAAATATATTTCTGTGTCCATTGGATATAATCAATCAATAGTAAGTTGACCTTTCACAAATTACTCGTAACTACAACTAAGTCAAAATTACCATTTTACACCTGTAGTTACATCTAACTCCTTAAATGCCATTGATTCCTCTAATAAACAAATAATTTATGGTCCAACTATAAACTAACCCCTAAATCAGGTCAATGAGAGGATGAGGCTTCATTGTTCAAAATTCAGAATAAGATATTAAGAGAGCAATTTATCTACTTTCCCTTTCTACGAGAAAGAATGAATTCCATCTTGTGTAGTCCTGTTCCCAGCTCCCTATTCGGACAAAACCCCAAAATGGTAGGCATATTGAGTCAACGAAATAGGTCGCTCTCACCCAAACAAGTCAAAGGTTTTCCCTCATTGACAAGGGTTCACAACTCATTCCGGATTAAGGTCAAGTTACCTATGGTCATCCTAGTGAAAAGTTAGTTTCTTCAAGCAATGGTGTTATATTGAGAAACCAATCATCATATTTCGGTCTTATATAAACACTTTATATAGGATACATTCACTCACATGTCTCCATATGAACAATATGGATAATATTGTTTGTAACACTTCCAACTCATGTAACAATTACAAAGTGGATCGTATCCGTAGTGTCACTAGGATAAGGCACCCAAGCTTAACCATATACTATAGACCTTTTAGGTCATTACTTGAACACGATCCACTCATATGTCTACCACATACTATTCAAGTTTCATAAAAAGACCTTGGATCTTAGTTTATTGTATTTAGTTAATGCTATCTAAAAGTCAAATAAAATACTTCTTATTTATTAAATAAATAATTTGCATTTACAAAATTACAAACTATAAGATGAACAAGATTTAGGACACTAAATCCAACATAAATTAATGAAGGAGTCTGTGGTATGTGTTACCACAAGTCTCTCTCCCACTTTACTATAAACACTTTCTCCATTCACCTTGATAGTGACCTATGCAAATACCTTCCATAAGGGGATACAAGAAAAACGGTGCTATGAGGTTGAACATAGATCTCACAGTGTGAACTTTTAGGGAGAACGTCAAAAGAAATTGACATACCATATGTATTTAATTCCTCCCACTATGTGTTTTAAACCTATGGTTTGTTACTTAGGTAAATCTGACTAATTATTTATCTAACTCCATTGTTAAATTACCCGATATAACTCTTATATTGAAGTTTAACAATATGTGATTACAATTTGTTAAACATTTCAATAAATTTCAATAAATTTAATCATGTATGCTTATAAAATATTTGTCTAATTCACCTTCCACGTCGATTCCCACGTAATAGTGTTTTGTTTTCGTTAGCTTAAATACCTTAATCCTAGACATAATCTTCCTTAGACAAAAATCTCTTATAGGCAAATCTTTTATAAAGTTAATCTTTTTTTTTTGTACTCATTTTAATTCTATTAAAACAAATATAAAAGATTTACATATTTCTAATTGTATTAGAAATATTTTAACATAAATCTAGTTGAATTAATTTTAAACCATAATTAAGACCTATATTTGCATGCAACCCTTGATTATAGATTTTAATCTATTTCATTGAACCTATAATAATTATAAAATAATGAAATATTACAACCCACAACATGTATCTATGACATTAATTAAATATAACAATTATATTTATTAAGTAACGTCATGCTCAATGCATCTCCATTTTCATCATATAATATAACAATTATATTAATCAGTAATGAAATTTATACATACCCATCATATAATATAATACTTATATTAAAGTATAATGCATGGATATGCTTAATGTGACATGCAATCATATAATATAACATTTATATTAAATATGATGCATGTGCATGCTTATAAAATCATACAACCATATAATATAACACTTATATTAAATATGATGCATGAATAATATTTATCCTAAGGTAGAATTTTAAAACTATATGGCATACATAATGCAACATATAATATTTAACCATACATCACATGCATAAATTAAATATAAAGCAAAATGGACTAAACTTTGGCACCTCTAAAATTAATTAAATCAATATAATCAAATTATATCAATTTAATTCATTAAAATAATAAAATTACATAAAATTCAAACAATACAAAAAAACTGCAGCAAACTACTCTTGCTAGGACTCGAACCCACGAACTGGCAATCGTCTGCACGCATGCGCCTCGTCCTGAGTGTAACGATGATCTGCTTAAAGCATAACTACGTTGGATTTCTTTGTTGTAGTGTAACACTACGCTCTGAAAAGCGTTTCTACGCTAGGCCAGTGTTGCAACACTGTCACCTAGCATTGCAACATTGAGCCTTCTGTGTCGCAACGTAAAGCATAGCACGCAACTTTTTGCCTTACGCTCCAGCATAAAATGCATTGCGCTGCTTCAATCCTCGTCTGAATTTCTCAATTTTCGATCTCTTTCCTCGGCCTCTCTTGTCAAACTCGAGGAAACGGACTTACAGATTCAATAATGAAATTTAAATGCCAAAACAATGGGCTCTTACAACTTTAATCTCATTAAAGCAGTAAATCTAAGGTGTCAAAATAAAAAACATCCATTTGTAAACTAGCATTCAAAATTCATAACAAAACCCACCTTTTCTTTGATTTTGTTTCAAAATTAAAAATCAAAGACTCAACTTGACTCTTATACCAATTAGAGAAATGGAATTCCTTACAGAAATGTGTGAGCGTCAAGAAATTAATTATCAATTTTGAAAACATCAAACTACAGAGAAGGAACAAACAATTTTATAGGATAAATAATTAAATTCTAAGCATGCATTTCTAGAGAGGAAGAGGAGAAGAAAAAACTCACCCTTATAAATCACCTATCTTCAAGTTAATCCTTTCCTCGAAATCATGAATACTTCTTTACACGAACACAGGAACTCTTCCAAACTCATAAACGCCAAAAACGAACCTCTTGACACCACCGACCAGTTTCCTCGCTATTCTCAAGGATAAGTAATGTGGGCTCCTTGCTTTGGAAGGGAATGATGATTTCTTGGTGAGAGAGGATTTTCTTTGAGAGAAAAATTGCAGAGAATTTTTTTATCAACCTTCTGTATGTTTACCTCTATGGCAAATCAATTCTCTTTCTCCTTTTAATGAGAGGATGAGTGGGAAGAGTTATAACTCCCTCCACTACTACACAAAATAATTTTCTGATTTTTATATTAATTTAAATTATATATTAAAATAAAATATATAATTTAATTAATAAGGTTAATTAATTAATATTTAATTGATTAACCACTAAATATTGTAAATTTAATATTATTTAAATCATACTCAAACCACATCCTTTTATTTAACTTATAGTTTTAATATGAATCTCATTGATATTAATTTTAACTTATAGTTTTTATATGAATCTCATTCACATAAATAATATTTGAATCTTACTAAAATATTTATCCCTTTCATATTATAAAGTATAATTTTTTTAATCTTATCTAAAATTAACTTATACATTATATTTAATTGTATCTTATATAATTAAGTCCTTTATTTAATTTGAACAATTCAAATTAATTTAAAAGTGATTGATACTTATTTTAAATCCTTAATGAGCTAGCAAGGGGACCTTATAGACCTACAGATTAGAAGCTTCACTAATACAAGATTAATTAATTAAACTCTCTAGTTAAATTAATCAATATTCATTAACTACAGCTCACTCCATTAAAGACTTACAGTTGCACTCTTCGAACTGTAGATATATTTCTGTATCAATAGATATAATCAATCAACAGTAAATCGACCTTTCACAAATTGCTCGTAACTATAGTTGGATAAAATTACCATTTTACCCCTATAGTTACATCTAACTTCTTAAGTACCACTGATCCCTCTAATGAACAAATAATTTATAGTCCAACTATAAACTAATCCCTCTCAGGCCAATGAGAGGGTGAGGTCTCATTGTTCAAGACCCAGAATCAGCTATTAAGGGAGCAATTCATCTACTTACCCTCAAGACGGGAAGGAGTGAGTTCCATCTTGTGTAACTGTATTCTCAACTTCCCACATAGAAAAATTTCCAAAACGGTAGGCTTATTGAGTCGGGCTACTCTCACCCATACAGATCAAAGGATTGCCTTTTTAGGCAAAAGTTCATAACTCATTTAAGATTAAGGTCGAGTCACCTATGATCATCCTAGTGAAATGTTAGTCTCTTTAAGTAACGGTATTATAGTAAGAGACTAATCATTTCGCGATCAAGTCTTTTACAAACTCTTTGTATAGGATACTCCACTTACATGTCTCAACATGAATTATTAAAATCGAATCATTTGTAACACTTTTTAACTATTGTAACAATTACAAAGTGAGTCGTATCTGTAATGTCACCAGGATAAGGTACCAAATCTTATCCATATACTATAGACCATTTAGGTTATTACTTAAACATGATCTACTTGTATATTAACTACATACATATTTAAGTTACATAAAATAACCTTGGATCTCAGGTTATTGGATTGGGGTAATGCAAACTAAAGGTCGAAGAAAATAACTTTTTACTTTATTAAATAAATAATTAATGCATAAAAATTTATAAATTACGAAATCCACGAGATTTATGACATCAACCCCAACAAAGATTCCTATTGGAAAGGGCAAGAAAATTTGGTTGAGATCCCTGTTGAGGAAAAGAAAGAAGAGATAGTCAAATAGAAGCTAGCTTTATCAGGTAATCTTCCTATTAAGCATGATGACCCAAGTACGTTTTCTGTGCTCTGTCTAATAGTGTGAAACCTGAATCTTATTTTCCCTACTTAGGTGAGTAATTAGGGAAATAAAAAGGTATAAGTTAATTTTATGTTGTAGGAAGAAGGTTAGAAAAAAATGAAGAAGAAATTCTAAAGTGTGGAAATAGGACTCTTCGTTGGCTTTGTGCTGGCCTTAGTAAGTGAAAAATTGGCTTAGTATAAAAGCCAAGAGTAGCCATGCGTTGGTATAGCACTGACACATGAGGCATTGTATATGCGACAACCAAGGCCTGTAGAGGTATTTATAGGCCCTTAGAATGCTTCAACACATGACACCTCTTACTAAAGAACTTTTGGAGTGTCTCCACCTTGCTTTGCCACCACCTACTTCCATGCCACTTCCTATTGCATGAAGTTTGCATTTTCTACCTCATGCACAAGTCCTCTTGGAATGATTTAATATTCATCCACCTTCTCCTAGCTTAAGCTCAAACTTCTCACATTTTAGCCACTTGTCCGGATGAATTGCTAACTCAGCCTTGCTCTCCAAGTTCCCCTTGTCATCATATTCTTCCAACTTCATGGTCGCATGCTTACTTGATCGCATGACTTGGCTATCACATCACCCTCCTTTGTGCCACACTAACCTCAAGTCATTGCAAGTCTTTACTTGGTCGCATACTTCTCTCCTCACATGACTCACTCTTGGCGCATACGTTCAACTATGACTATGACCATCGCATCCATTCCATCGCATGCCAACTCCACGTCCAGGCTACTCTTGCTACAAGCACCTGTGAAGCTCTTTCTAACCTCAAATGCCCTAACCATCGCATGGTACTAACACATAGGCCTTGGCTTGCCCTCATAATGCGATCAACTAACCTCAACTTCCTAGGCACATGGACAAGCTTTGCCACATGCCTTTACCCTTCAACATCAACGTATAACACCTTCATCGCATGGTCCTTCAAGCCTCGTCATCGCATGAGCATTGCACGACCTTGTCACGCTCATCGTGTAGCTCTAGCGTGCATCGCCTAGCTTCATCGTGTAGTCCTAGTGTGCATTGCATACCCATCATCACATACCTTATCGCATGCTGCCTAACTTCATCACATAGCTCATCGCTCGCTGCCTAGCTTCATCGTGTAGCTCTAGCGCACATCGCACATTCTTGTGCTCATCATCTAGCTCTTATCGTGCAGCCCCACGTGCAACTATGCGACCACTCCGTCGCGCAACGCCCCAACGCCTAGCACCCACGCTCGCAAGCAACCGAGTGCTTCCTTGCTCGTGTTTGGCCCATACTCGTTGCACGATGGCCCTTCCTCGTTGCACGATCACGCAACGCCTATGTCATCTCAACGCATGAGTAGCCCACTCATGCCAATGCTTGGCTAACACCTCATGCCATTGTACGGCTACCTAGCGCTCACACTTTGCCTTGCCAAGCATCACATTCCAACGCATGATGCCTAGCTTAGTCGCGCCTCATACCAACGCATGGGCCTTCATGCATCTAACATGGGCCTTAACTTCAATGCATAGTTTGTCCTTTGCTTCAACACTTAGCCTCACACAACCTCTACAAGCCTTGATTGTCACACACACAATGCCTCATGTGTCAATGCTATACCAATGCATGCCTACTCTTAGCTTTTATACTTAGCCAATTTTTCACTTACTAAGGCTAATACAAAGCCAACTAAGAGTCCTATTTCCACACTTTAGAATTTCTTCTTCCTTTTTCTTTAACCTTCTTCCTACAACATAAAATTAACTTATATCTTTTTATTTCCCTAATTACTTACCTAAGTAGGGAAAATAGGATTCAGGTTTCACAAATAGGCACCAGAAAATTTGAGCATGCTTTGTTAGATTTAGAGTCAGCTATAAATGTCATGCCTACCCCTGTTTTCTATGATTTCCAATCTCATATTCTGCAGTCTGGTGACATTTTAGTGTACTTAGCTGATCTATCTCTAATTAGGCCATGAGGACTAGTTAAGGATGCTTTGGTTAGAGTGAATGACCTATCTTTTCCTGCTGGTTTTTATGTATTGGATGTGAATACTTCTTCCCCTCTCTTTGATTTCTCTATTTTGTTAGGGAGACCCTTTTTTAAGAAAACTAAGTTTGTCATTAATGTGGACAAAGGGTCTCTGCAAATTGAACAATAAGGTAAAATAGAAAAAAAAAAAAAAATTATGATTGATTCTCCCACTACCACTAACCTAGTTTGTTCTAATTCTATTATTTTTCAAGATAGTGGCCAACCTCCTAAGTTGGGGGTGGGAGATGGTGACTTGGTGGCTTTTGATGAGTATGGTTGAGGAAGCCAAGTCGGGTCGAGCAAACGACCTTAAAGAATAACGCTACCTCGAGGCAGTCAGGATTTACATTCTTTAGTGCTTTCTTAGTATAGGTTTCTTTTCTATTTATTCTTATTTATTATTAAGTTTAATTCTTTCTATATTTCTTGGTTCTTAGGTTTTCTAGCCCAATGAGAAGATGGAGAGAATTATATTTTTAGATGAGTCAAATGTCACTGCGATCTTTGTTCAAAATTCAGGGAAGTTTTCTGTTTCCCTTGCATTTGTCTCATATTTTCTTTTCTTTATCACATTAGAGACAATGTTGGATTTTAAGTTGAGGGTGAGGGATGTCTTTGTTCTGGCTGGAGCCCTTGAGCATTTGAGCTCGAGCTATTTGTGTATGTTTAATTGAATGTATGCTCATCGTTGTATGGTTCGTTGTGATGACTGGTTTATGACGCACTCCCTTGTGATCTTTCTTGCATAAAATAATGTCTGAAATGAATAATCATGATTTTTAGCCCTTTTTAAAAAAATTTCTTACTTCTCATCCACGTTTAATTTTTTTTGTTTACCTATATTAGGTTTTGCATGCTTAGAATTGTATTACTCGGCTTGTATTTTTTGTTGCCACTCCAATAGGTCCCACTAATTAGAGAGTGTCTTGCATGATGGGTTGTAATGTAATATTAAGGAGTAAAAATGATTTATATGCCTGCTTGAAAAATCAACTGATTTGTAATTGCACTGCAAATAAAATATCATGAAAAAAAAAAAATTTAACTTGTAATGTTATGCATGACTAAGGGTAGAAAGAGCTACCTTTACTGTGATTAGTTAGGAAAAACGCGAGAAAAAAGTGAGTATAGTTCCATGCAGTGGTGTATAAAAGCTAATACCCGTAGGTAAAATAAATGTAAATTTAGGGATCCCTAGAGTTTAATTTCATACACCTCAGTTGACATATTACTACTTTGATTTTTTTGGCACTTGATAGTTAATGCATGAGCCAATGTAGGGAAAAACTAAATTGAGAGCCACTTAATGCCATTCCGGGGTGCTATGGCTTAATTAAAAGGGCTTTGAACTCACTCTTACATGAATAAGTTTAGAATCAATTTTAAATTATGCTTCACTGATTAATTATGAATTGATTTCATTGTTGGGTGCAAGTTAAATTTTAAGAGACTGTTGAGACTTGAGTAACCAACCATGCAACTTGAAACATTTGTATAATTGTGTTCATTATTCTACCTTGCTCGAGGACAATCAAGAACTAAGTTGAGGGTGTTTTATAGCACCGAAAATGTGCTATCTATTGTTCTTGGATTTTATGTGTTTATTTAATTATTTTATAGGTTTTGAGCACATTAAGAGTAGAACCCGACGTTGGTGATGGACTGGAGCTAAAACAAGCCAAACAGAGCTAAATTGCATCAACCAGGAAAGAAGAAGTGAAGAATTTGCCCCTACCTGCACAGTGCCGCAATGCTCTATGGCATCATGTTTGATGCCGCTAAGGCCGAATTCCTCATTTTCGTGCAAAGCACACAACACCAAAGTACTCCAAACCTGATCCGCGTGAAGAGTCGCGGTGCCATCATGATGTTTATAAATAGTTCTTTCTGCCACCTAAGTTAGGGGACGACAATTCCAACTAAACTAAGGACAATTTCTCTTTGTTTTCTCCATCGTTTGGGTCTGTCTATGTATCTAGACAAATCCTTGGTGTCCATGATGTCAATTATGGGCTAAAGTAATGTTTCTAGCTTGGGTTTTTAGGAGTTTTCTCAACTTCCATATATCTATGAGTTTTCGAATCAAATTCTATCTTATACTGCTGGTTCAATTCTGTTCTTATTTAGATTATGATTGTATTATCGTACGCTTGAGGATTTTACGATCATTGTTTTGATTAACGTATGATTCATGATACTTGATTGTATGTTAGTTCCAAGAAATGATAGATTGGGTTAGTTTGTAAATCAAAATAGATGAGCATTGTTCTAACCAAGATTAAATCAAATGAATGTTTACTTAGGCACTTGAAAATTAAACATTCCGCCTAACGTGCTCTAGATCTTAACGCAATTAAGATAATTAGAATTTGTATGTTTTCATCCATGCGAGTTGGCCTAGATAGTTGTTTAGGAAAATTTAGTTAGCTTTTCTAATTGAATTGGTTAGATGTAAGCAATTAATTAATTTTGGTGATGAGAATTCAATGATCGAATACTTTGAAATGGGAAAACTCCGTAGCAACCCAAGCTGGCATTGTCATATAATTTATTAAATCTTTAATTCGTGCAATTTATTCTTTTGCAAACTTTTTATTTAAGAAATTTGAAAGTCACTAAGACTACTTAGAAGTTGAAGTGCTAGATCCTAAATATAAATATCAATTATAAGCCTCAACAACTTTCTATTCATATAATAGAGCCCAAACTAATAAAATAACCCAGTATGATAAGATATTAATCCACACACATAAGTCATACTTTAATTATACATATTATTATTTAAAATACCTCTAACAGAATGTACTCTTGAATTTTGTATCTTATTTAAATAATACTCATAAACTTATCGAAACTGCAATAATACCTTGATCTTTAAAAGAAAATCTAAGAAAATGTTCTTACTATCATTATATGAAAGGAAACTATATTTATGACTATCATTTTTTCTTCAATTTTTCCACTTTCTTCTACTCCAATTTATAGTTCAACAGTTACCCATCTTTTTCTTTTTCTTTTTCTTTTTCTTTTCACTTTCTCATTCTCACTTCTTTAGTACTCTTTTAATTTTCTTAGCTGCACAGAGTAGTTTTAGACATTGAAAAACGGAAGAAGGAGATTAAGAGAGTTGAAAAAGAGAAAAGAAAACAAGTAAAAAGAGGGAAAAACGAGAAAATGTTAAGTCATAGATTACGACTTGAAGTAGGAAAAATACTTAAGTGCACCTATTTTTGTACAACCAACCCATTTATCAAACCATCGTTTACTATGTGACAAACTCTTCTTTCTTTTTATCTTAAAATATTTTAAGTTTTTTTAAATGATTTGGTTGCTTTCTCAAAGATGAGTATAATTCATAATGCACCAAAGTATTGAGATTTTGGAAGAAGTACGGTTTTTGCCATATTTTCAAAGGGAACCTAAAATGTTGCTACATAGTGAAATTTTACTTCCGTTAATCTGAGCTTTTCTCAAAGGGCCATTTCTTCAGCAAGTTCAACGTGGACTAGACTCAAAAGCCTTGAGATCCTTTCAGCTTAAGCCATGACCTGTCCTTTTGGATTCAAAATCATTACTCCAAGGACTTTCTACATAGAATACTTTAATTGTAATTACACTATTGTCTTCTACATTCCATTTACTACATAAATAGTCCAAGGGATTGCAAATTTTTACTAATATTGTGGTGTATTTACAATTAAGACTTCATCCACTATTTAAAATTTTAAAAAAAATAAAAGACTTTGTGTATCTCCCCCATCCATGCATAGCCTAGGATTTCATGTATCCATGCACCCACTAGTTCTTATTTAAAATAAGAAAGAAAAAAGAAAAATGTGTTTGAATCACCCATTTTTATCAATTTCTTTCAAAATTTCTCTTGTTTCTCACGCTTCTTCCTCTTCCTTTTTCCTTCTTCTTCCCACTCTTTTTGTTCTTCCACCATCTTCTTCATTCTCTCCTTCAACTGATCAATGCCAAGCTTTCCTTCCTTCAATGATTCTTCCGCTTCTTTCTAAATATGGAGAGTTAGAATCTCTGATAACGATTCTTCCACGGCCACTCCCTCCGCCGTCTCAGATCAAAGCTTCGCCGTTGCCGCCTTGGAAGTAAACCAATCGTTTGTCCGTTCTTCTATGCGTCTGCTGGAACTTTCATAGAAAAAAAGAACCCAAATCGCTGAAACGCTTCAACAGAAATCGAAATCGCCGAAAAGCTTGGACAATCGATTATGGAGAATGAATATGGAGAAGATTTCACTTGGAAGAAAAAAAATTTGAACCGTTCGCATGCGCCCGAGAAGGTATATGGAGAAGATGGAAAGATATTGGGCAATAATGTACTTCTTCTTCGATTTTTCCATATATATTGTGAAATATATATTCATTTATATATTTAGATTTCATGTTTTATAATATATACACTTATATATATTCAACATTCAGTCCATCCGTGATCTATATACTGTGGTAGATGATTTCGTTTATTTAAAAATTATGTGGTTTGAAAATAAGTTTGAAGTTGTCACATTGATTGGGAAATACAATTTATGTTAGGGAGCTTATGTTAAATTTTGATTTATTAGGATTTATAGCTAATTAAATAAAATTTATGATATATACTATCACATAAATGGAATTTATGATATATATTGTGATTTATGTTGAACATGTAGTCAATCTTAGAGTATATTTCAGATATTGGTTGAAATATATTAAAGGCACAAACGATACCTAATTAGAAGTGCATAAATAGGTTAAAAGACATTTTTGGTCTTTAAACTTTTGTAAAAGTAACAATTTAGTCCCTAAACTTTGGCTTGTAATGATTTAGTCCTTGAACTTTCAATTTTGTAACAATTTAGTGTCGGAACTATAGTATGTAACAATTTGGTCCTTGTATTTTAAATTCATAACAATTTAGTCCCTTATATAAATAAATTTATCAAAATTAGATGTCAATTTTTATTATTTTATGATGTAAACTTTGTATTTTATAAAAAATATCGAGTCTCTAATTATTTATCGATTTATTTACGCTAGACATTAAATCTTAATATTAATTTCTACAATAGGGACTGTTGAGAACAAAAAAAATTGCACAACAAACTGTCTTTTATTGATAATGCTATTAAGCTTAAATAGTAGCTAAACTACATCTATGAAAATAAAGGAGAAAAAATAGCAACTCACTCTTACTACAATTCAGCAAAGTGGAAACAGAAAGCTAAAAATAGAAAACTGTTATAACAAAAAAACCTTTCATTCCCTCCCTTAAACTAAATGCTCAGAAGCAATTAGTTTTCCTTTGAAAATTCACATACTCCCAGCAACCTTCGAAGCTTCTGAAAAACTTCTAACTTTAAGGGTTTGGTCATAATGTCTGCCACTTGATCTTGGCTTCCACAATGAACCAATTCAGCTACACCATCTTTTGTAAGATTTCTTAGAAAATGAAACCTCACATCAATTATTGGCTTGCTTCGACCGTGCATAACTGGATTTTTGACAGCTTGATGGTTGAACTATTGTCACACAATATGGTAATGAACTTTCATCTGGATGGCCCAACTTCTTCAAAATTTTCCTCACCCAAACTCCTTGACAAGCATAAATTGCAGCAGCTACAAACTCAGCTTCTGTAGTTGATAAGGTCACAATAGGTTGTTTTTTTGAATACCACGAAACAGCACCTGAACTCATTAAAAATACATACCCAGATGTACTTTTTCGATCTTCCAAATCTCCAGCATAGTCACTATCTGTATATGCCAACAATCCAGCATTTCCTCCTTTTATGTAATGAATTCCATAGTTCACAGTCCCTTTTAAGTACCGAAGTATTCTTTTAGCTGCTTGAAGATGATCTTCCATTGGTTTTGCCATGTACCTACTTATAAAGCAAGTAACAAACATCATATCGGGTCTTTGTGGCAGTAAGATACATTAAACTTCCCACCAATTGTTTGTAATATGTATCATCAAAAGGACCCATTTCCAGCTTTACTCAATTTGGAACCAGGAACAATTGGGCTGTTCACAGAGTTACTTTCCAGCATTGCCAAACCTTTTCAAAACCTCCAATGCATATTTTCTTTGACATATAAAAAATCCAGAAGACTGTTGTAACACCTCAATCCCAAGAAAGAATCGCATTTTTCCCAAATCGGTCATATCAAATTCACGCAACATGGAATTTTTAAAATCAATCATCATAGTTTATCATCACCAATAAAAATTAAATCATCAACATACACACTTACAATGATAATTTTTCCTTCCAAACTTCTCTTGGTGAATAATGTTTGTTCGCTATCGCACCTTTGGAATCCTTCATTGATGAAATGTGTTTTCAATTCGACTAAACCAAGAGGGTGGAGCTTGTTTTAATCCATATAAAGCTTTGTGCAATTTGTAAACTAAGTACTCATTACCCTTCTTTTGATACCCTTTTTGGTTGCTCTACATAAACATCTTCAATTAACTCACCATGGAGAAAAGTTGACTAACATCAAGCTAAAAAAATATTCCAATCCTTTTGTGTAGCCTAGAGCAATAATCATTCTTACTGTATCCATCCCTGCCACTGGTGCAAAAACTTCTCTGTAGTCTACTCCATATGTTGAGAGTAACCTTTAGCAACCAATCGAGCCTTGTAACTTATCAATTTTTCTGTGCTCGTTGTATTTGGTTTTGTAGACCCACTTTAACTTCAATCCTTTTAGCTCTAATTGGTAGTTCAAAAAGTGTCCATGTTTTTTTTTTCTCAATGGATCTGATTTCATTGTCCATGGCCAGCCTCCAATTTCCATCTTGTATAGCATCTTCAAAATACAATGGATCAGTTGATATCCTTAGTGCCATATGAGCTTTCATCCTCTGAAAGACCTTCTCCACTAATATAATCATCCATCCATGTAGGAAGACGCCTCTCACGAGATTCCTTAAATTCCTCACATTTTGCCCACCATCACCAAAATGTGATCCTCCTCCCTAACTCCATCTTCTCTATCACTATCAAGTTCATTTTCACTCACATTTCTTCCTCATCTACATCATCACCATCACCCAAATCTAAGTGTACTGCTACTATTTGTTTTGCATCCCAATCCATTGTTTTTCTTCCTCAAAAATTACATCTCTACTCACAAAACCTTTCCACGACCGGATCATATAGTCTGTAACCTTTTGACTCCTCACTAACTCCCAATAACACACAGAAATGCTTTTATTGTCTAATTGGTTCTTTTTGCATCTGGAACATGTGCATGTGCTACACATCCAAAAACCCAAAAATGATCTACTGAGGGTTTATCCCACTTTCAAGCCTCCTCTGGTGTGATATCTTTGACCACCAGGTAGACATCTATTTAAGACATAGATGGTCCAATTTACTGCTTCCGGCCAAAGGTTTTGGGTATTTTTTCTCCGATAGCATTGAACGACCATGTTCATTATCGTTCTGTTTTCCTTTCCACTACACATTCTGTTTGCGGAGTATTAGATGGTCGTTAATTGCCTTTTTGATCCCATTTTGTTTGCAAAAATCATTGAACTCAACTGAATTAAAATTCTTCCTCCTCTATCGGTGCATAAACACTTAATAGGCAACTCAGCTTCTTTCTCAACCAAGGACTTAAAGTATTTGAAAGAGTTAAAAGATTCTGACTTTTCTACCAAAAAATATACCCATGCTTTCCTGCTATAATCATCAATAAACAACAGAATGTACCTTTCGTTGCTATTAAATGTAGGGGTGATTGGGCCACAAATATCTGCATGAATAAGTTCCAGCTTTTGTGTTGCTCTCCAAGTGCTCCTCTTTGGAAAGGGATCTCGATGTTGTTTCCCTTTGATACAATCAGTGCATGTAGCATTTGAGGCACTAAATTAAGGAAGCCCATATACCATATTTTTGCACTGTAGAGTTATCAAACCTTTGTAACTCAAATGTCCATATCGTCGATGCCAAAGATGAGATAAACTTTCAGCTTCAACTTTTGTTTGAAGGCACTGATCAACTTGTGTTTGAGAAGAAGTTTGGGTTAGCAAAATAAACATCCTGTTGTTGCTCATTTTTGTTTGAATAATTAAGCCTTTCTTTGGACGAAATATTTTGCATTCCCCTCCCTTGATCAAAATAGTCAAACCTTTTTCTTGCAATTGTCCTATGCTCAAGAGATTGTTACTCAATTCTGGAATGTAGTATACCTCAGTAACAACATGATTAACTCCATTCAGAAACAACTTCACATTTCCTTTGCCCATCACATCCATTTTAGTGTTGTTTCCCAACTTTACTGAATGTCGAAAATCTTCATTGAGCTCACTAAACATGGATCGATCACCACACATATGATTAGAATACCCGGAATCAAGAAACCATGTATCTTCTCTTTTGACTCCATCCAATTCCTCATAGGACATTAGAAACATTTCTTCTTCTTCATCGATTTCGGCATAATTTGCTTCTTTATTTTCAGGACACTCATATTGGTAATGCCCAAGTTTTTGGCATCGGTAACACTGCACATTTGCTTTGTTGAAATTTGCTCGACCCCTTCCTCTTCCTCTTCCTCTGTAGCTGCCTCGACCTCGACCTCTTCCTTCATCATTCGTCTCCTTCAAGGCTTGCTCCTCTCCGCTTCGTCGCTGAAACTTTTGTTCATGTACTATCAAAGAACTTTGCAACTCATCAATAGTGAGAGTATCGATATCCTTTGACTCTTCAATAGAACAAACGATATAGTTAGACTTTTCTGTTAAAGAGCGTAGAATTTTTTCGACCACTTTCACATCTTGCATATCTTCTCCATAAATCCGCATCTTATTTGCCACCGTCATGACTCTGGAAAAGTATTCTGTCACTCCTTCACCAGACTTCATCTCAAGAATTTCAAAGTCTCTACGAAGAGCTTGTAGATGAGACCTCTTGACCCTTGCATTCGCTTCAAACTTTTTCTTCATTGCATTCCATATTTCTTTAGAAGTGTTCTTCTTGAGAATGGTTTCTAAAACTGTACGATCAATGGCTTGAAAGAGATAATTCTTTACTTTCAAGTCTTTCAGCTTCATCTCATCATTTTTCTTTCGCTGGGCTTCTGTTTGCAACAATTCGCTAGCTGGTTCAAAATATCCAGGTTCGACCAACTCCCAGTATTCCTTGGATCAAAGGAAGTTTTCCATCAACATGCTCCAATGATCATAATGACCATCGAAACGTGGAATTACCGGCTGTACAAAACTTCCTTCATTCTTATTTCCTTCCGTAGTCATTTTGCTGCAAAGTTTACAAGATTCTGCTTTGAAAAATCAAAACCACCTTGGCTCTGTACCAGAATGTTGAGAACAAAAAAAATTGCACAACAAACTGTCTTTTATTGATAATGCTGCTAAGCTTAAATAGTAGCTAAACTACATCCACGAAAATAAAGGAGAAAAAATAGCAACCCACTCTTACTACAATTCAGCAAAGTGGAAACAGAAAGCTAAAAATAGAAAACTGTTATAACAAAAAAACCTTTCAGGGACTAAATTGTTACAAATCTTCAAGTTCAGGGAATCGTTACAAAATTGAAAATTAAGGGACTAAATCGTTACAAACCAAACTTTAGGGTTTAAATTATTATTTTTGTGAAAGTTTAAGACTAAAAGTGATTTTTAACTACATAAATATCAAAAACCAGAGATATATAAAATAAACAAACGGAACATGTTACAGCCAAAGCGATACCTAAATAAAAGTGTATACATATCAGAATACTTAGGAAATATACGCCAAATATATAATGGAACATATTGACATACATATCAGAACATCGAAGGAATATATTACAGGCACAAGCGATACCTAATTAGAAGTGTATACATATCAGAATACATGGGATATATACACCAAATAAACAATGGAATATATTACAGACACAAACGATATTTGATTAAAAATGCATAGATATCATAATACATAAGATATATACAACAAATAAACAATGCAATATATTACATGAAAACTAATAATACTCAAAGCAAATAATGAAAAATATCACATAATATCAACAATCAAACAAGAAAACGAAATAAAAAATAAAATCATATTAAAGGCATTTTTCTCTCCAATTGAAAATGGAAAAATCATATTAAATGCATTTTCTCTCTCCGGAATAAATGTGTTGGATTTTATGTCCTAAAACTCGTGGTTTGTAAATAATGAACATATTCTATTTTGCAATCAAGTTGTTATTGAGATTTATTCAGTAAATTTGTTATTGAATATGTGAACTACACTTAAAACCCCTAAGTTCAATAAACTAAGAACCCCTAGCTATAGCATGAATACTTAAATCATATGTGAAGACATAAAAGTGGATCAAGTTCGACTAAATAGCCAAAACGGCCTATAGTATAGGGATAAGGTCGGGTACCTTATCTTGAGGATACTATGGATATGGCCCACTTTGTATTTGATACAGATAATGTGATCCTGAATCATTCATGTGGAGACATGTGAGTGGGCATCCTATGCAATGAGTTTGCATAAGACCGAAATGCGAAATAGTCACTTTTACTTTATAATGTCGTTTACTGTTAAGACTGCTTGTTTCAATACAACAACCTAGGTAACTCGATCTTAATCTTAAGCTAACTATGAACTCCAATTTATTTGGGATTATTCTTTAATTTGCATGGGAAGAGTGGCCCGAATTCTTCAACTCTACAAGCCCCCTATTTTAGGGATAAGATTGGGTAGATAGCCAGGAACATAGTCCTACAAGATGGAATTCACTCCTACTCGATTCTAGGGATAGTAGATAGGTTGTTCTCTTAAGTGCTGACTCCGGATCTTGAACAAGGGGTCTCACCCTCTCATTGGCCCGAGAGAGACTCAGTTTGATGGTTGGAACACAAACCAATTGTTTATTAGAGGATTAGTGGGACTTAAGGAACAAGATGTAATTATAAGGGTAAAATGGTAATTTTGACCGAACTGTAGTTACGAACAAACTTGAAGGATCAACATACTAATCATGGTTATATTGAGGGGACAAAAATATATCTACAGTCGGGAGAGTGCAGCTATTGAGCTATAGTTGAGTGTCCAGATAGTTAATGAATGTTGATTAACTAGGTTAAACAGTTTAGTCGGTTAATCTCAAATCATTAGAGCTCATGATCTGTAGGTCCATTAGGTCCCCCGTCTAGCTCATATCGAACTAAACCTTAGAACAATGTGATGAGAGAATTTGAATTATTCAAATTCGGCTTAGAGAATATGCATTAATTGTATTCGATATACTTAATATATTGTTGTTTAATCAATTAAATAATTTTGAGAAATGAAAATATTTAAATATGATTTAAATATTAAATACATGAATAGAGATTCATGTTCATGATTGGTGTTATTAATTAATTTAATATTTGATATTAAATTAATTTATTAATGAAATTATTTAATTAATTATTTAAAATTAATTTTATGACTTAATATTTGATACTAAATTTAGATTAATTAATTATTTGAAAATAATTTTAGTTAGAATTAGTTTAAAATTAATTTTATTTAAAATTGACTTTAATACTAATTTTTTTAGAATTAATTTTATTTAAAATTGATTTTAAAACTAATTTGATTTAATTTAATTTTTGAATTTTGCAAAATTAAAAAATATCATGTTAGTGGGTTTTTCCCACATTTGAGTCTGATTAACACCTCAAATCTCACTCAATCCGATTTAATTTGGTGTCAATTGGAAATGGAATTAATCTTGCATGTTTTCTTCTTTAAATAGAAGAAATAATGGTTGAGATTGCTTCTTCTTGAAAGGTTTGAAAAGCTGAATTATTATTCCAAAAGTTCATTACACCAAAACTCTTTCAATCTCTTTTTCCCTCAAAATTCATCACTAATTTGGATCCCACAATCCATTCAAATATCAAAGAATAGTGGGGAAGACTCTAGAGTGGTCCACGAAGTGATCATGATCAGAAACAACCAACGAATTGCTTCAATTTTGAGCTACATTAAAGTGTGTTCATTAAACTCCGTTATTACAACTTTGAACTAGCATGTTTGATCCTTAAATTAATGAAATTAGAGTGCTTAAGATACGAATTGCTTCCACTTGCATGTTGCTAACTCCTTCAACTGGTATCAGAGCATGTTTGAAGCATTCAATTTCCATTAATTTAAGCTTAATGGGTGAAATTTCATGAGATGAATGTTGTTGGTTACTAAAATTTGATATATTACGGCTTTGGCATCAAATTGAGCTTCAATTTTTTGTAATTATTATAGTTGTCCAATTGTTTATGGACTTTATTGAGTGAAGAAGAGTTTGTAAATTTGCTAGAGTCATTAGAGTTAAAATTAGGATGTAATTACAGAGATTTGGAACAAAACAAAGCTAGAACCAAAACAAGGAGCTAGGACTCGAGTCGCAGCGTTGCAACGCTCCATCACAGCATTGCAATTTTGTTCATCATTTTTTAAAAAACGCACATGCAAAGGAAGAACGATCTAATTGGACCGATTTGGCCTGGTTTGCCCTCAATACAGTCGATTCTGTCCTATTTGATGCCTTGGAGGTCCGGTTCAAGTTGTTTTCCACTGGTTCAGGCCGATTCGAAGTGTTCGAGAGTGGTTCAAGGCTGATTTTGAATTATTATTGTAATAATTTAGTTGTTTGATAGTCTAGAATGCCAAAATCGGTCATCTTTAGTATGTTTAATTAATTATGCATTGTGAATGTATATTTAAATTAAATTAAATTTGTTTGTGCATAAAGTATTCCATATAGATTTAAAATCCCACCATAGCATAAGCATGTTTCATATATTGAAATTATGTTCTAAGTGTTATAATGTATAGTATGCATGTATAGGATTTAATGAGAATTAATGTAAGTTTTTATATTAATTTATTAAATGTTTTGATGTATGTTATGGATTTGGTCTAAGTTATAACTGTTATGAAATGAATTAGACTTTTAAAATCTATAACAAAGATAATTGCATGCTCACATAGGGTTAACAACCACAATTTGTTTTAATAGTTAAAATAGGTCAATAACTTGTAAAACTAAGGTTACAAGATAACACATCCGGCAAGATCCTGTCTAAGATTGGAGGTACTTAAGCTGACAGTTTATGGAATGCCTGCTACCTAGGGTCGAGACAATTTTTGAGTTATGTTAAACCTCGATTTTATGAACATGCATGAGCGATATGAGGTTTTAAAGAGTTTATCACTTAGACGTCATAGGTTAAATCCAACATAAAAGTTATACTCGGATACATACCTAGACTTAGGTTGTTTTTAATTAGCCGAAATATACCTAAGTAAAAATATACCCAAACCATCTAAAACACTTCAATGGGAGAAAAATTATTTTTAACTCCCACGTCCCTAAGAGTTCACACCGTAAGATCCATAGTCGGCTTCGTGTCGCCTTGGCCATGCCCTCTATTCGAAAAGTGCTTATATAGGTTAATAACAAAGTGAATAGGGGAAGTTGTTCATAGTAAGTGGGAGAAAAAAGTGTGTCAACATATCCTACGGTCTCCTTAATTAGGTTGCACCGTGAGATTCCCATGTTCTACCTACGTGTCGTCTTAGAACGGCCACCCATCCGGAGGGTTGTGACCTGGGAGTCGAAACACCACAAACTTCATAAATGAATAAGTCTCTTAGGTTCGTTCTCAACATTGTCTTCCATTCGGTAACTTGTTGGAACCGATCTCTGAGATCTGAAAATGGAGAGTCACACTCACAAGAATTACTAAGTGTTAGTAAGTTCTTGACCAAACAAGCAATAACTAAATGTTATAGGAATAAGAGTTATTCTGATATTAGTGTTTAGTCAAGAATATCTTGGTTCAGTAAAAGAATAATTGACTACCCCTTGGTAGCAGTTATTCTGGCTCACTGAAGTATTGTGGCAAATTAATAATGAGTTATATTGGTACGTTATTACTTTTGATAAAACTTGATTGGATTTAATAGCAATTGTTTCATTGTTGTGTGTTTCAATTATATTTATGATGTTGAGGATGAATGATGATAGAAAAAATGTTTAATCTATCTCTTGGTATGAAAATGATGTTATGCGTTGGACGATGATAGATCTATGAGCATGCACACCTTGCTAATGTATACAAGTTCTCTTAAGCTAGACCCAAGAATAAATCTAACCTAAGTGTCCTGGTAAGCCCAGGGTCGAACATAGGGACTCTAAAGTACTCTAACACAGGTTTGGTCTTTGGTTCTATTGCAGAGGTTTTCTAATTGTTTTATGTGTATTGGTATGTATTCTAAACTACTGGCACATATGCAAGAGGAAAATAGAAGTTCAAAGAGAGGGAAAAATGTATCGTGGATTTCCTAGTGGTAATAACAAGCCTATATAAGCACAATGATAATGAAATAGAAATGGTATAGATGTCTACTACAATCTAAGTGTAAGTGTGATGCATTGGAGATCTATTCTTTAATTCATGTTCAATATCTCTCGATGTGGATGCTACATTTATCCTATCTCTAAAGTGCATGCGTTGGTTAAAATGAACAGATAAGTGACATGAATAATTTTATCTCTAGAATTACTTCATGCCCTATCTTGATGCGTTCAACATTTAACTACTCTCTCGAGTGACTAATTACATTTTCACTTCAATCAATTGATCAGGTAGATTTAAGTAATAAATTTATGCATTCATCAAGCCAGAAGATTCACAAACATAAACAACTTAGAAAATTAACAGATGAAGATGTGAAGAATGGTTGAAACTGAGATTGAATTAAGATATATGTTTTGATACAAATAATATTAGTTTAATCAAGTGGAATAGTGAATGAAAATGTAAAGTAAAAGAAAGAAGTCAAGTTGTAGGGTTCAATCTCTTGTCTCCTTTGACTTGTTTTTATGCTTGTTGTGACCAACTCAGTAGAAAGGTTGAAGAAGACGTCTCTTTCAAGCTTCTCTATGGCAGCACCTCGTTACCAACGGTGGAGAATGGCTATTGTCCCTCCTACTTCTTGCCTATAGATGGCAAAGGTGAAAAATGACTAACTCTCTAACTAATTGCTGGCTAATTTTCTAACTTGCTAACTCTTTAACTTGCAAGCAACTCCTCCTTATATAAGCAATTAGCTCGGCCACTTGGTGATGTGATTGCATTAAATTCCATACCCTAGGATAGCCTTCTACTATTCTGCTTCGATCAAATACCGCTAGTCAACTGTCCATGCCTACAAGTTATGATTTGACATGGATTGCACGAGCCAAATGTATTTTTCATGCATCAAGTAGTTTGGACACATGCCCCTTGTGTAGGCCTTGTCTGCAACACTTGGTCAATTTTTCCAATTTTTGCATTAAAATGTAAGGAATGGTGTCCTAAATCTCCTTGTAATCTCGTTGTTTTTAAACTTTGTATAAACATATTGTTGTTAATAAAATAAGTGTTATTTTATAAGCATATACTCCTTCCAATAAACTAAGATCTGAGGTTATTTTATGTAATTTAAACAAATATGTAGAGACATACAAGTGGATCTTGTTTAAATAATAACCAAAACGGTTTGTAGTAGATGGATACGACTGGGTACATTATCCTTGTGACACTATGGATACGGCTCGCTTTGTAGGTGTTACAAGTGTTATAAAGTACTACAAATGATCTGATCATTCATGTGGAGACATGTGAGCGGAGGTATCCTATACAAAGAGTTTGTATAAGACCGGACCATAAATTAATTAGTCTCTTTATATAACACTGTTAATAATAAAAACTTACATTTCCCTAAGATGACCATAGGTGACATGATTTGAATCCTGAATGAGTTGTGAACTCCTGCTCATGAAGGCGGTCCTTTGGTTTGTATGGGTGAAAGTGGTCAGATTGCTAACTCAACAAGCCTATCATTTCGAGGATTCATCTGACTGGGGAGCAGGGAACACAGCTACATAAGACGGAATTCACTCATTCCTGGATGCAAGGGCAAGTAGATAAATTTCTCTCCTTAAGGGTTGATTCTAGGTCTTGAACATAGTGACCACACCCTCTCTGGCCCGAGAGGGACTTGGTCATAGTGAGACTATAACTTATTTTTTTCATTAGAGGAATCAGTGGTACTTAAGAAGTTAGATATAACTACAGGGGCAAAACGGTAATTTTGGCTTAGTTGTACTTACGAGCAATTTGTGAAGGTCATCGCACTATTGATTGGTTATATCTAATGGACACAGAAATTTATCTATAGTGCGAAGAGTGCAGCTGTTAATCTTTAGTGAGTGACTGGCAGTTAACGGATGTTGGGTAATTTATTTAAAGAGTTTAATTAATTATCCGAGTATCGTTGGAGCTTCAATCTATAGGTCCATAGGTCCCCTCTATAGCTCAATAGGGATTTAGTCTTTAGATTAATTTGAAATGTTCAAATTAATTGGGGAATTAAGTATATATGATATAATTAATTATAATGTATTTGATACATTATAAATGAGAGGAATTTGAATATGATTCAAATGCAATTAATGAATGAGATTCATGTAATTAAATTTAAATTTAAATATGATTTATATTGAGATGAACTAATATTTAGATATGATCCAAATATCAATTATATGTATGAGATTCATATAAGTGAATTTAATATAAATGTGATTTATTATAAATGTCATGTATTGTTGAGAGAAAATAAAATCTATAGTTTATGTGTATTTGATGCAATATAAAACTATAGACTATATGTTATATTTGATATAACATATAGTGTATATATATAATAAAGTAGTAGTTATATATATATATATATTATTTTATTAATTTAATTGAAATTAATAAAAAGGGAAGGAGTTACAACTCCCTCCCCCTATTCCCTCAAGTTAACTTATGTGGGATTCAAGAAGTTGAATTAATCATTCTACTTCCTCAATTCACTCTGGGAGAAGAGTCCTCTCTTGAAAAAATTAACAGAGAAATCCACAACTCTTGCTTGAATCCTTTATCCCAAGAGAATACAAAGGGTTCTCGAGTGGTGGTGTCCGTTCTTGAAAAAGGAGATCCACATGGAGAAGGAGTTTTGTTCATGGCTTGTACGAGGGAGTTCTTGAAAAAATGGTTCTTCAAAGGTAAGGGTTTCTGAAACTCTTTGTAATTGTTTTAAAGCATGCTATAATTTTAAGTAAATGTATATCTTGTTGTTGTTTTACTGTAAAACTTTATATTCAATAAAAAATGGAATTTGGGACGATCTTTACTTTCGCTCAAAGGATCTTTTCTGAAAATTTCCTTCATAAAGTACATTAGTGATGCAATTTTTCACTTAAGAAGGTACTTTTGCATGAGTTTATCACACACATACAATTTCATGTGTTTTCCTTCATCGTGAATGCATTTTCATCATTTATAATCCCAATTATTCTAACTTTGAAATAACAACAACTTGTTTTCTACAAGTTATCAGCAATTCACTAATAGAACTTCTTTATATTTTCAACATGACTAGCTCATTAGTCCAACTATTTGCTTCTGGAAAATTAAACAGAGGGAACTACGCAACATAGAAATCAAATTTAAACACGATATTAATTATCGATGATCTTAGGTTCGTCTTAATAAAGGAATGTCCTCTGAATCTCGACTCATCAACAAACCGAAATGTTCAGGAATCTTATGATAAAGCCCGAGTCTATATCTTAGCAAGAATATCTAATGTTCTATCTAAGAAACACGAGAGCATGGTCACCACTAAGGTGATCGTGGATTCACTACAGATAATGTTTGGGCAACTGTCCTCATCTGTCAGATACGATGCTCTCAAATATGTTTACAACTCCCATATGAAGGAAGGAACCTCTGTTAAAGAACATGTTCTGGATATGATGGTCCATTTCAATATAACAGAGAAAAACAGTGTTGTAATAGATGAGAAAAGTCAAGTTAGTTTCATCATGGAATCTCTTCTGAAGAGTTTCTAACAGTTTCGCACAAATGCTCAACAAGATTGAGTACAATCTGACTACTCTCTTGAACAATCTCGAGACATACCAGTCACTTAGGAATACTAAGGGACGAGAAGGGGAAGCAAATCTTACTACCTCAAAAAAGCTCCAAAAAGGGATCATCCGAACGAAGTCTAAACCTTCTACTTTAAAGAATAAATGTATTCAAATGAAAAAGAAAGGAAGTGAAAGGTAAGGCTCCTACAACCTGCAAAAACAAAAGAAAGGTTGCAGATAAAGGAAAATGTTTTCACTACAACGAAGACGAGCACTGGAAACGTAACTGCCCAAAATACCTTGCTGAGAATAATGTTGAGAAAACAAAACAAGGTAAATATGATTTACTCGTTGTTGAAATATGTTTAGTGGAGAATGATAACTCCACCTGGATACTAGATGCAGAGGCCACTAACCATGTCTGTATTCCTTTTCAAGAAACTAGTTCCTAGCGGAAACTTAGAGAAGGTGAGACAACTCTCAAAATTAGAACGAGAGAGCTCGTCTCAGCTCAAGTAGTAAGAGATTTATAGTTGTTTTTTGGAGATAGATTCATTTTATTAGAAAATGTGCTTATAGTTCCTAATATGAAAAGGAATCTAATATCTATCTCTTGTTTGCTAGAATAAATATTCAAAGTATATTTTGAAGTTAATGAAGTGTTTGTTAGCTTAAAAGGTGTACAAATTTGTTCCGCAAACTTGAAGATAACTTATGTGTTAAAACCAACCAAGGCAAAAGCTATTTTAAATACTGAGATGTTTAAAACAATTAAAACTCAAAATAAAAGGCAAAAAGTTTCTCCCAATGCCTATCTTTGGCACTTGAGACTTGGCCATATTAATCTCAATGGGATTGGGAGATTAGTCAAAATTGGACTCCTAAGTTAGTTAGAAGACAACTCTTTACCTCCATGTGAGTTCTGTCTTAAGGGTAAGATGACCAAAAGATCTTTTAAAGGAAAAAATGTCACACCCCTCCCAGATTACCCTTTAAGCCTGCAAGGAGGTGTGACTGCAGCAGTTATCAATCCTGTACTTACTGCCTACTAACCTACTTAACCTGACTTAAAACCTTAACATGCATATATATAAGTATACTCAATCATTAAGCGAGCTATACATTACTCTTCAATAATACAACTTATACATTTTACATAAGCAGAAAGCCCCACAAACTTAACTAGTCCCTACAAGACATAATACATGTATACTTATTACAAAACCCTCACATAGACTTCTAACATTTTAGTCTTGAGTGGCAGAGCAACAGCAGAGACGTCTTCTGGGGAGTGACCGCTGCCTGTGGAGAAAACATTTAAACAGGGTGAGCTAGAAGCCTAGTAAGTGACTAACTTTTGAACATAAAAGACATATACATCAGTCATGTTTAACAAAGACATCATGAAATGAAAAGCATTGCTGAAAATGAGAAATTAGCCAAGCAAGTAATTGCATTAAACTCTTCTTACTAGAATTTAACCATAACATAGGCGTCATAAGCCTCAACTCTAGGAGACCCATAGACCTCAGCTTCCACATTAAATATCTTTACAAGAGAGCGACTTCTCTGGTCTGCTCTTGTACATAACCTTACTGAACCTCAACCTGGTTGGGGGAGGGACCCTCTGGCCAAACTACCACTATTACCTTAGTTGAGGTGTGTCATTTATGACTATTACTTAAACCATTAACTGTAACTCATCGAACAGCTTCATAACACTTGAAGCATAAAACATGAAAAAGTTCTGTGGATATTTCCTTAACCTTAGTTGAGAACGAGCATTCATCGCTCAAGCCCCCAACGTCTGTATCCCGCCAAAAGACCCATACTTCGGCCTCAGTTACTAAAATATGGCCTAGGAGACCCACACATCGACCTCTCACTTATGGCCCAAGAGACCCATACTTCGGCCTCTTCTTCTNCTTCGGCCTCAGTTACTAAAATATGGCCTAGGAGACCCACACATCGACCTCTCACTTATGGCCCAAGAGACCCATACTTCGGCCTCTTCTTCTGACCCTTCTATGTACACGTGGAGTTATTAGGTATTCTCAATACCTTAGGTACTTCCTGGACACCTTCCATGCTTTTAGTGTCCGCCTCACTAAAGACATATCATGCTTAACATCATATCTTTTATAAACCTTCCAGAACGTAGCTTTACACTTAGCATTTGTGAAAACTTAGCTATAGTCCTTAGAATGGCTACTTCAACATAGGATACCTTTTATGCAGTAAGGCTATCATGTTACCTTGGCATGCGATCAACCAAGCACATACTTGAGGAAGATGCTAAGTAACCTCATGTAGCTTATTTGCTTGAGACCTATGAACTTATCAACAATTATCAATGAATGACATACTTCATTCCTCTTCATAGTCCTTGCTAATACAGAGCCAATTCAACGCATAGCATTCTTCATTAACAAGTTTTATTGAGACTTGAATTCATCTCTTGGGATGTGGATCTTCTATAAATCATCTTCCTAGTCATACTGACCCTACGTGTATGTAGCAAGGATCCCATCATCAACCGTTTCTAAACCCGGTTACCACTTCAAGGTATTGAGCTAAACATGCGTTATTAGGAGTCCTTCACCTAGACCTCCCACTTAGCTTGCTTATAGACCTAGCTTTTCCTAGTAGCATATGCTAACCATTTAGATTCTGTCTAGGGCCACATACTTCATAAGCACTAGACATTAGTTACTTAAGAACATTATGACCGAACCATAACTATCCATACTCTATAAGTAATTAATCTACCAAGCATTCGTAAACATTAGCAAGGTAAATAACTAGGTAAATGTTTGAGGTTGGCTATCAATAAGTGACTTTTCATAAAAGCATGACTTGTTAAATCATTCATAACCATTTGTAAGCAACTCACAGCCTTTGGGAAATCCCTTTAAGATTGATGAGCACCTCTTAATAATGTCAACCATGTGAACACATCAAATTACTTTAGTTACTAGTCATGGTTTCTCTTTTTAGACTCGCTTTCAGAATTAAGCTCACATTTATACAATTCACTTTCAAATCTTCTTAACTTACCTTAGGGCGTCGGGTACCTAGTCAAATCTAAAAGGGCTTAAACTTCAACGGGTCGCCTCCTTTCTGATGCCTACCCCAACACTTAGTAGGGTCTTTGGGATGCCAAGTCCACGTTTAGCAAGTAGTTACTTGTTCGTCTAACAAATTTCAGATTCAGTTCTAATGTCAATAGCTCAAAATCCATAACTCATTTTAAGAAAATTCCTTCTTTAAACATGCTCATAATCGTGTTAACAATGTTACCTCAAAGTTTCAGCGTAAAAATCTTCGTGGTTTGAACTTGAGCTTTAAATCTTCTTCAGTGGCCCTAGATTGCGAAGCTTCCTGCTTGTTCAACACTTTCTAAGTTTAGTTTCTAAAATATGTAACTCAAACTTCAAGCCTTAACTTGAAAAAATTCCTTCTACAAACTTACTCATAAGGGTGATAACAATGTTATCTTAAATTTTCAGCTTGAAATTTCATGTGATTCAGTCTAGATCTATGTTTCTTCGTCGAGTGCTTAGAACGCCTGAAAAATGAGCCTTCGACTCTTCCTTCCTTCTTCGGCCCTCTTTCGAGTGAGATCTCCCTTTCAAAGGCTCGATTTCAGAAACTAGACTCGTAGAGCTTTCTAATGGTACCAAGTTCATCTGATTTGCTTGAGCAAATCGTCCCAAAACAAGCCCTAAAATTTCTCCTCTCTTTTTATACTACTGTCCAGTTCCTTGCTTGAAACTCCCTTAAGCCACCTCACCCATTAGTGGAGATTAAAGGCCGAGATTAAGCCATCTATTCAGGTAACTAAAAGAGAAGTCTAAAACTAAGCATTTAATTTTGAGCATTTCGAGCAACTCGATTCTCGCTAGGAAAACTCGAAGGAAAAAGGTCCTTACTCGATGGAAGTTTCCCCGGCTCTCTATCAAATACTTGATGGAAGGACTCGATACTCGACGGGAAACTCAACGCTAGGAGCTCACTCCTCACTCAACGTTCAAACTCGACACTCCTCGCTTACCCTCGACACTCGCCTCTTTCCTCACTTACTTATATTCGACACTTGACAGCCTCTACTCGATGCTCGGTAGCCTTTACTCAATGCTCGACCCTTCTCGATCACTTATACTCGACGCTCGGCAGCATTTACTCGATGCTCGTCTGGCACCCATTCGATGCTCAAACACCCTTTAGCACGACCAACACTTAACAAGAATTTCTCTTTGTAAGGCTAGATCAATAGGTAACCAAGATTTAAGTTCCCATACTTAAACATTTTTCCCCTTTCAACTTATCATTCACCTCAAACACACAAATCCAATCTAACATGAACATTTAACCCAACATTTTTCTTACTTAAACCATAGACATCATGAAAAAAGGGAAGGTGAGGTGCGGGTCTTACAAAAAGTCTTAGAGCCAAAGAACCCATAGAACTCGTGCATTCAAATCTTTATGGTCCGATGAACATCAAAGCACGAGGTGGATATGAATATTTCATCAATTTTATTAATGATTATTCAAGGTAAGCCTATGTTTACCTAATGCATCACATTCAAGGAGTATAAGGTAGAAGTTAAGAACCTATTAGGTAAAAAAATTAAAACACTTCGATCATATCGAAGTGAAGAGTATATGGATCTGAGATTTCAGGACTATTTGATAGAACATGAAATTCAGTCTCGGCTCTCAGCACCCAGTACACCTTAGCAGAATGGTGTATCAAAAAGGAGAAATAGAACTCTGTTAGATATAGTTCTTTCAATGATGAGCTATGCTCAATTGCCTGATTCATTTTGAGGATATACAGTAGAGCTATTGTATACATTTTAAAAATGATTCCTTCAAAAAGTGTTTCTAAAACATTTATGAGTTGTGGAGAGGACGTAAAGGTAGTTTACGCCACTTCAAACTTTGGGGATATTCTACACATTTCTTGGTGCAAAACCCAAAAAAGTTGGAATGTCACTTAAAATTGTGCCTATTCATAGGATACCCAAAAAAAACGAAAGGTGGTATGTTTTGTGATCCTCAAGATAACAAAGCTTTTGTATCGACAAATGCTAAATCCTTAGAGGAGGACCACATAAGAGATTATCGACCTCGCAGTAAACTAGTATTGAGTGTAATTTTCAAAGAAGCTATAAATAAACCAACAAGAGTTATTGATGAGGTTGGTCCTTCGACAAAAGTTGCTGATGGAGTTGGTACTTCTGGTTAGTCACATCATTCTCAAGAGTTGAGAGTGCCTCGATATAGTGGAAGGGTTGTTCAACAGCCCAACCATTATATGAGTTTAACAGAAGCTTAGGTCATAATATCCGATGATAGCATTGAGGATCCATTGACCTATGAACAAGAAATGAATGATGTAGACCGAGACCAGTGGATCAAAGACATTGACCTCAAAATAGAGTCTATGTACTTCAATACGGTTTAGGAACTTGTAGATTAGCCAGATGGGATAAAACCTATTGGTTGTAAATGAATCTACAAAAGGAAATGAGACCAAGCCGATAAGGTATAGACCTTTAAGGCTCGACTGGTGGCAAAGGGTTATACCTAGAGAGAGAGGGTGAACTATGAAGAAACCTTCTCCCCTGTTTTCATGTTAAAATCGATTAGAATACTCTTATCCATTGCACATGAAATTTGGCAAATGGATGTCAAGACAGCTTTTCTAAATGGCAATCTTGAAGAGAGTATCTATATGGCTCAATCAGAGGGGTTCACTGAACAGGGTCAAGAGCAAAAAGTTTGCAAGTTTGAACCATCTATTTATGGGTTAAAACTGAAGGTTTTTGAAAACCCTAGATGGAAGCAAGATCATTTTCCAATTTTAATTTACAAAGGATCATAAAATTCAGTAACCTAAATATGCATTCTACAAAGAAAATTTACAGCATGCTTCAAACTGTAGAGAATAGGAGAAAATGTTTAAGAAAAATACTAACCCTTGAAATCCAAAAAACTTCACAAAATCCTCTCCAAATGGTCACGGTCTCTTCTTGGATCAACGCCAAATCACAGCAATTCTACCAAAATAATTCATTGGGAACCACCACAAGAGAAACCTTTGTATTCTCCTTAAGGTTGAGAATCAAAGAGAGAGTTGTGGGCTTCTCTTAATTTTTCAGTGAGAGAGTTAGAGATGAGAGAAATTTTTGCCAGAGAAAAATGGTTTTTGTAACTCAAAGATTGTTCTGCTTACAAAATGAGGAAGAAGCAGTTCATCCAAAAAAAACCACCCACGATTTTCATTTGAAAGATATTAGGGAGAGGGATAGCCCTCCCTAATATCTTTCAAATGAAAATCGTGGGTGGTTTTTTTTGGATGAACTGCTTCCTGTCTCTTATACACATCTAGATGTGTATAAGAGACAGACATATAGTTATATATATACATATAATAACTACTTTACTATATATATAACATATATCAAACTATATGTTATATCTAATATAACATATAACCTATAGTTTGAAAATCTCTCAATATCTTATGGTATTTAATGTGAATTAAATTCATATTAAATTTAATTATATGAATCTAATTCATATAATCAATATTTGAATCATATTCAAATATTTATTTCCTCTCAAATAAACTTTATATTATCATGTATCTAATACATTATATCAATTATATCACATACAATTAATTTAAATTAATTATATCATATTCTATTAATTAATTTGAACAATTCAAATTAATCCAAAATTAACTTGATTCTCAATAATCTCAGTTGAGCTACAGAGGGGACCTTATGGACTTATAGATTAAAGATCCAATGGTACTTTGATAATTAATTAAACTCATTTAATTAAATTACCCAACATCCATTAACTGTCAGTCGCTCCACTAAAGAATGACAGTTTACTCTTCTCACTACAGATATATTTTTGTGTTCATTAGATATAACCAATTAACAGTGTGATGACCATTCACAAATTGCTCATAAGTGTAGCTGGTCAAAATTACCGTTTTGCCCCTATAGTTACATCTAACTCCTTAAGTTTCATTGATCCCTCTAATGAACAATAAATCATAGTCCAACTATGACAAACCCCCTCTTGGGCCAAGAGAGGGGGTGGTGCCACATTGTTCAAGACCCGGAATCAACCCTTAAGGGAGCAATTTATCTACTTACTCTGACAGTAGGGAAAGAGTGAATTCTGTCTTGTGTAACTATGTTCTCAACTTCCCAATCAGATGAATCTCCAAAATGGTAGGCATATTGAGTCGGCAAAATGGTCAATCTGACCCATGCATATCAAATGACCGCTTCATGGGCAGGAGTTCACAACTCACTCAGGATTCAAGTCATGTTACCTATAATCATCCTGGTGAAATGTAAGTCTCTACTATTAACGATGTTATATAACGAGACTATTCATTTCATGGTCCAGTCTTATACAAACCTTTTTGTATAGAACACCCCCGCTCACATGTCTCTACATGAGTAGTCAGGATCAGATCATTTGTAGAACTTTACCACAATTGTAATATCTACAAAGCGGATTGTAATCATAGTGTCATCAAGATATGGTATCCAGTCTTATTCATCTACTACAGACCGTTCAGGTTATCACTTAAATACAATCGACCTGTATGTCTATACATTCATCTTTATGCTACAGAAGATAACCTTGGATGTTTATTTAATGGTTTTGTGGGTTAATACTACTAAATGTCGAATAAAATACCTCATATTTTATTAAATAAATAAAATATTTGTACAGTACAATTACAAACTACAGGACCCATGAGATTTAGGGCATCAACACCAACAAAAACAGGCATCTAGATCATGGAATATAAGGTTTGACACTGCGATCAAATCTTATGGATTTGAACAGAATGTTGACAAACCTTATGTTGACAAGAAAATTGTCAAAGCCACTATAGCCTTTCTAGTGTTGTATGTTGATGACATCCTACTCATTATGAATGATGTAGGATTTATGACTGGTGTTAAGCAATGGTTAGCAACCCAATTCCAAATGAAAGATTTGCAAGAGGCTCAATATGTTCTTGGAATTCAAATTGTTCAGAATCGCAAGCACAGAACGTTAACCCTGTCTCAAACATCATATAGACAAGATATTGTCTAGATATAAGATACAGAATTTCAAAAGGGATTTTTTACTTTTCAGGCATGGAATTCATCTATCCAAGGAACAGTGTCCTAAGACACCTCAAGAAGTTATGGATATGAGACTTATTCCTTATGCATCGGCACCTGGTAATCTGATGTATGTCATATTATGTACATGACTTGACATATGTTATGCAGTGGGAATAGTCAACAGGTATCGGTCCAATCCAGGATGTGATAATCATTAAAAATATCCTCAAGTATCTTACAAGAACAAAGGACTATATGCTCGTGTATGGCGCTAAGGATCTGATCCTTATAGGATACATTGACTCTGATTTTCAGACTGATAAAGATTCAAGGAAATCTACATTGAGATCGGTGTTCACTCTAAATGGATGAGTAGTAGTTTGGAAGAGTATAAAGCAAGGTTGTATTGCTGACTCCACCAAGGAAGCTAAGTGTGTTACTGTATGTGAAGCGACAAAGAAAGTTGTATGGCTTAAGAAGTTCTTAACAGAATTGGAAGTGGTTCCAAATGTACATCTGTCTATCACCCTCTATTGTGATAATAGCGGCGCAAGTGCAAATTCTAAAGAAGCTAGAAGCCATAAGCGCGGGAAGCACATTGAGCGCAAATATCATCTCATCAAGGAGATTGTGCAAAAAGGAGACGTGATCGTCAAACAGATAGCCCCAGAGCACAACATTGTTGATCCGTTTACAAAGGCCCTCAAGGCTAAAGTGTTTGAGGGGTACGTAGTGAGTCTAGGACGAGTTATGTAAATCTAGGGCAAGTGAAAGAAGCAATGGATATGTGATGCCCTAGTTTAATGTATTTATATTTTTCTCTCTCACGCTCAACATGATATGTAAATGACCCCACTGGGGTTTAATCTAAGTGGGAGTTTTTTGGATTTTATATCCTAAAACTTGTGGTTTGTAAACAATGAACATATTTTATTTTGCAATAAAAATGTTTAGGTTTATTCAGTAAATTTGTTATTGAGTATGTAAATTGCACTTAAAAACCCTAAATCTAATCAACTAAAAACTCTTGGTTATAGCATGAATACTTGAACTATATGTGGAGACATAAAAGTGGATCAAGTTCGAGTAAATAGCCAAAACAATCTATAATATAGGGATAAGACTGGGTACCTTATCTTGGGGACACTACAGATGCACCACACTTTGTATTTGATACAAACGATGTGATCCTGAATCATTCATGTGGAGACATGTGAGTGGGTACATCCTATGCAATGAGTTTGTATAAAACCAAACCACGAAATAGTCACTTTTACTTTATAACGTCGTTTACTGTTAAGACTGTCTATTTCAATACGATGACCTAGGTAACTCGATCTTAATTATGAGCTAACTATGAATTCTTGTTTATTTAGGATTATCATTTAATTTGCATAGGTGAGAGTCCGAGTTCGTCGATTCAATAAGTCTCCCATTATAAGGATAAGACCAGGTAGATAGCTGAAGACATAGTCCTACAAGATGAAACTCACTTCTACCCATTCTAAGGATAGTAGATAGGTTTTTTCTCTTAAGTACTGACTCTAGGTCTTAAACAAGGGGTCTCACCCTCTCATTGTCTCGAGAAGGATTCGATTTGGTGGTTGAACCAAAAACCAATTGTTCATTAGAGGATCAATGGGACTTAAGGAATAAGATGTAATTACAAGGATAAAAACGGTAACTTTGATCCAATTGTAGTTACGAACAACCTGTGAATGATAAACTTACTAATCATGGTTATATCGACTGGAAAGAAATATATCTATAGTGAGGAGAGTGCAACTATTAGGCTATAGTGGAGTGTCCAGGTAGTTAATGAATGTTGGTTAACTAGGTTAAAGAGTTTAACCGGTTAATTTCGGATCGTTACAACACATGATCTGTAGGTCCATTAGGTCCCCTTACTAACTCATATCGAACTAAACCTTAGAGCGGTGTGATGAGAGAATTTGAATTGTTCAAATCCAACTTAGAGAGTAAACGTTAATTGTATTCGATATAATTAACATATTGTTGTTTAATTCATAATTAAACAATTTGGAGAGATAAAAATATTTAAGTATGATTTAAATATTGAATACATGAATATGGATTCATGTTCAGGATTGGTGTTATTAATTAATATTTGATATTAAATTAATTTTATTAATTAAATTGTTTAATTAATTATTTAAAATTAATTTTATAATTTAATATTTGATATTAAATTTAAATTAATTAAATTATTTAGTTAATTATTTAGAATTATTTTTATTTAAAATTAATTTTAAAATTAATTTGATTTAAGTTAACTATTTGAATTAATTTGAATTTTGAATTTTGAAAAATTTTAAAAATATCATGTTAGTGGGGCTTTTCCACATTTGAGTTTGTTTAACACCTCAAATCCCAATCAATGTGGTTCAATTTGATGTCAATTGGAGATGAAATTAATCTTGCATGTTTTCTTCTTTAAATAGAAGAAATAATGGCTGAGATTGCTTCTTCGTGAAAGGCTTGAGAAGCTGAATTATTCTCCCAAAAGTTCATTACACCAAAACTCTCTCAATCTCTTTTTCCCTCAAAATTTATCACCAATTTGGATCCCACAATCCGTTCTAAGGCCGGAGAATAGTGGGAAACATTCTAGCGGTGACGAAGTGTTCGTGCAAATTACTTCAATTTTGAGCTACAATAAAGTATGTTCATCAAACTTTGTTTTTACAGCTTCGAATTAGCATGTTTGATCATTAAATTAATGAAATTAGAATGCTTAAGATCCTAATTGTTTCCATAACTCCTTCAAAATGCATATTCTCTCTCCAACATTAAGAGAGTTTCATAAATATAGAAAAATGTATTTTTTTTAAAAAAATGTATATAAGGAAATTCAAAATTAATACTAAAAGTTTTCTTTGAAAAAATTCAAATTTAAAGATATTTATGAAATATATGGTCCAAAAATTATATTTTATGTAAAAATCTCTTACTCTAATTTCCAAAATTTTCTCCATATATTGATTTAAACTAGGATTTTAAATTATGATTTATAAATTAAAGTTCTCTATAGCTGATGTGCGATCAAATATCATCGAACAAATATGTAAATTCTGAAATTGAATATAAAAACAAATTCATCAAACTTGGTATAAAAAGTATTCTAAAATGAAAATATATATAGAGAATTCAATTTATACCTTTAAATTTTAGATTGAGTCAATTAAACTCTGAATTAATAATTATATTAATTAAAATTCTTAAATTTATATAAGTGAATTAACTCAAATTTAAAATTCATAGATGTAATTGCAACAAACTCCATATTACAAAGGTGGTGTAACATCCCGAATTTCATAAAAATTTAAGTTAATTATTTAAAATTATTGAATTTAAATTTCCCTTTCATTTAGGAAATTGAGATTAAATTTAAATAATTAAAAAACTTTTATTGGTTAAATTGAATTCAATTGATTAGATATTCGAACTAATTATCTTAAAAATATTGAATTTTGCTTCCATTTGATTTTAGATTTTAGGGCCAACTTAAAAAAAAAAATAAGGAGATAATTAATTTCATGTGGTTTTGAATTGATTTAAAATATTTGGAAATCAAATTGATGGACCCTATGCCATTTAATTTTGGTTTTTGAAACCTAAATTAAGATAATTTGAAAAGTTAATTGACTTATTAATTTAATAGAATTTTTGGAGATCTTGGAGATATTATGATAAAATATTTTATTTATCTTTTTAAAATTTGAAAAAAAAAATAAGAATTGAGATTTTTTCGAAATTAAATGAGAGTGAAAAAAAACCAAAAATTGAGAGAAAGCAATTCGATTTTTCAGTGACAGCTTTCGCAAAATTGTCGATTGCTGGAGTTTCATTTTGAACGGTTGGATCGTTGTTGAAGCTCTGGTTTGTTCGTAATTACTGCTGAATAAAATCTGTAAAACTAGAAATTCCCCTTCTCTCTCACTCTCGCAAACCCTCCTCATGCAAAACTCTCACTACCAGTCGCTAGCCTAATCAATTTAGGTCGTTCGACAGCAACACCCCGCTGCTATCTATGGTTACCACCGCCGCTAATGCAATTGTCATTGGAATTGATATTTTGGGTAAGTTTTAGAATTCTTTGAGGTTCTTCACCACCCATTAGCTTTTGGCCCAAATTGGTTGATATCCTTTATGATTTGCTTTTAGATTGAAGTTTGGAAGGTTTCTGGTCACTGTCCATCAAGGAAAACGAGTTTTTGAACATTTACTATTTGAAGTTTGGAGATCAGTGGCGTGTTTTCTAGCACGATTTACGATCGTTCGGTCCTTTCATTGGTTTTAATTCAAGTCAATTGTTGGAGTTGGTTGTCGAGACAACCGCCCTTGACTTAATTTGAGGTAAGTGATACTATTACCGGCGCCTTCGTGCCATATGAGACATGTAAATCGTTTTCACTCCGTTTACATTTTCAAGCTAATTAAAAGTGTTGATTTGAAACTCAATGTTGGTCATATTTTTTCTTAATTATTTTAGGGGCCCCAAACAAATGTTTTACTTTTTTTTATTTTAGAAAACTGTCTTTGTTATTTTAATGAAACTTATTTTTCTCAATGGTCAAAATGTTTTTAATGTAAATATGTAATTATGAGTAACGACCTTTATCAAAGTACTCAAAAGATCGGATCGTTACAGGCAGTTTATGCGATTTTCCCTTAAAACAACTACTATTCATTTGATTCCATCTCTTCTTTCTAAATATTATTAATTCACGCTTTTAAGGAGGTCTTATACACTTAGAAAAAATGATTAACAGTTTTAAAATGAAATCATCATCATTATTATTACATTGCTTTAAATTTGTTCGCATAATTCTACATGAAAAAAAAAAAAGAAAAAAAAAAAAAAAGAGAAAGTTTGACTCCCATACGCACAATGGGCTGCTTTCTTTTTCTATTGGGCTTTAGTCTTTTCGAGGCTTTAAATCGCAATATTGGGTTGATTAACGGCCCATCATACTAGAGCCCACATATTTGGTTAGGGTTACTAATAAAATAAATTAATGAATTGAATTATTCTTGATTAAGTAAATTTCTAATTTATTGATGGAACAAGTATCGACTAAAGGTTGTGCCCAACAAAAAAAATTATAATATCGATTAAAAAGAATAAAGGACCATTAACATGTTGGATATATATATATATAGAGTGAAAAAAAGTGAAACAATTGAATATTGAAACATAAAATTTGATTTAATTGTGTAGATTAAATGTATTGTTCAGAAACTTTCAAATTGGATTGGAACTTGAAATTAAAATGATGTTTCATGTACAAATTTAACGTGTATGAAAGTTAAATTTGTAATTTCTTCAATTTGAATGAGTTGTGTTTGATTTTTGTTAAGTAACAATTCAATTGAGTTAAAATTGGCAAATATTTCAATTTTTGTATTTATTTGATTTTATTTTGTATTTTAAAGAGTTATTAAGTTGCTAGCCTATAAATAACAATTTGATTCTTCATTTGTAGTATTTCATCTCGAAGTGAAGAGTTCTTTACTTTCTTTGTTTTTTTTTGTTTTTTTTTCCTTGAATTGAGTTAAGAGTAAGTATCCAAAAGTTCGGTTAGATTCGAGTAATTCAAGGTTGCAATTCTCCTGGAGTTAGTTGTTGTATCTTATTGAGACGATCGTTGTAATCTGCTTGCTGCCTGTGTAGAGCGAATAATTGTCTTTTGGAATAACACTTGTCAAAAGCATGTCTCAACTACATTTTGGAATCTCCAAAGATTTCAAGATTCTTTCAATTCTTTGGTTATTTTCATATCTAAGTCTCGTTACATCATATGACTTAAGTTTTAGTTTGAATATTATATAATTATTTCTAGCTGAGATGTAACCAATTTGCCAGTATATTTAGTTCATATATATTCTATTTTTCCCAACACAACACATATTAATTATTAAATAAAGTGGCAAATTGAAATGATAGGGTTGACCAATAATCCTATAATTTATTCTCTTTTAATTAATAATTGCCTAAATGAAATAAATGTTAGTCAAACAAGTGATAGTAGGCAAGTAGCATGAGAAAAGTTCAAGATTTTTAAAGGCATTACTATATTTCTTTCAATAAGAGCCAGAGTTTCATTTGATTACACATTTCTTATTTAAATAATAATATTTCATTTTTATTTTTCTAAACCTTCATTTTACCACAATAAATAAACCATGAAATAAGTTTTTACTTGACATTTTATAATATAAGTGATTTCATTGCGATTGTTTTATTTAACTTTTAACATTTTTACATTTGGCAAACAATTATATAAGATAGAGAATGAGAATTTATGACCAGTTCTACTTTAAATAAACTACATTGTGTCAGTTGACTTATTATTAAATGCAATGCGCATAACGTGCTAGTAAAGGAGATATTAGAATAGACACTTTTAATTGTAAGGTAGAAAAAAAATAAAAATAACATTAAAAAAAATGTGTTTAACTTTATTTCTTTTAGAGTGGTAAATATTCTTCATGAATACTTCCAAATCCTAATTAAGTTAATTAAGGGAGAAAAAAATTAAATAAATAAAATAAATAAATAAAAGTCCAAGAGAAATAATGGGCATAATTAAAGGAAAATGGTTCCCATTTGTTGCTGTTTCCAATCATATCTTAAGCTTCCCTTTAATCCATCAAATTCAATGATGATGCTGTCACTTATCCCTTCATTACCATACACACATGCATATATTATAAATCATTCCTCTCTTTTTTGGGAGATTAATTATTTCATTTTTTTTCTTATGATTAAGACCAGTGGGCCCCATTTGTTACAATTTCCATCATTGCTGCTCATATACTACTTTATAAATTATACTATTAATTCATGTAAAACTTTATGCTTTATTTTAATGTATTGATGTAGTGAAGTCAAATTTAGAGGGAAAAGTGCTTTCAAGTTTCAATAATTATCCTTTTTCTTTTTCTTTTTCTTTTTCTTTTTCTTTATTTTTATTTTCCAAACGGACAGCATATAATGAAGACCCATTTCTCTCTTCCATTTGCTTTTTCATCTTTCACATGTCTCCATCCCTCTTTTTATAATTTTTCTTCTCTTTTTTACTTGTTCATGAAAAATAAAATTCTTTAATTTAAGGGGAAAAAAAATGAAAGCTATATTATAAGTTTGTAGTTGAAGTTTTTTGGAGTTATGTCCAATAGAAGCATAAATTTTAAAATGTGTTTAAAGTTTAATTAATATGCCCTAAAGTTTTTTTTCTAAAGACTTTAAAAGGATCCTAATTTTTCTATATTTTGTTTAGTATTTTTTTTAATCAAATTTCAAGAAAAAAAAACACATTTTTTTCACAAGCTATTTTTAAAATAAATAAATTTGGCCTATTCTAGGGGGAAAAGAGAATTATTTTTAAAATAAAAAATGGAAAAAATAGCCATAAAATCAACATCAATCAACATTTATTAGTGTACGTAAATCAAATAATATGATTATGTTTAATGGAGAATTTTGTTTGCTAAATTAATTGAATTCAGTCTTCTTTTTTTCCTCAGTTGGACAAAAATGTGGGTTGATCTGTCTTTCACTTTCATGTTTGATTGCCCATTCTGATTTGATAATTATATGAAAACAACAAATATTTCATTTTCAAGAAAACATATATATCCTGTTTATGTTTTTTACTTTTGGTCATTTTTGGTTTTCTTTGACTGAGAGAAAAAAAATTAAATGTTTACAAATATATATGGAATAAATACAGCCTTGGATTGAATGAATAACTTAGTTGGAAGAGCATCCTATGACAATTAAATATTCCCTAGCCATGCTAATACACTAGGTTTATTTATAATAATTTTATTCTTAAAATTATGATCATGAAAATTAATACCTGTACAGTCAAGTTATATATCTAGGAGATTTATGACGTATTTGGTTTAAATTTTCACATATTTAATTTTAAAAATAAATTATTTTGAAAAAAAAATTAAACCATTTAAAAACCACTCAAAATAGCTTTTGAAATACTTTCAAATTATATTTTAAACATTTTTTTTATCAAAATAGTTTAAATAAAAACAATTTTAAAAAAAAATCTCTAGACTTTTTTTTTAATAACAATAATAGAGTTGAGAGATCCAACTTACAAGTCATGAGAGAGAAAATGTATGTCAATCAAGGTTAATATCCCTCATTGAAAAAGAAACTATTTAAAGAGAATGGTAAAATTTAATCTTATTTGATAAAGACCGATAGAAGTATATCAATACATATCAATGATACTATGTGATGCATGCTGATAGAAATCTATCAGTGTTTATAGTATTTTTTTTTGTTATTTCTGTAAATAGTTTGACAATTTTTTCTATACGTAAAAATTTTCGTTGAAATATTGTATTTTTTTCACAAAACTAAAAAATTTATATATTTTTTATTTAGACAATTTAGAGGTGGAAATTGAATCTCTAACTTGATATATAATGCTAAAACCAAGGTATGATTATGCTGAGGTTAAAAACTATAATTCTTTGCTAAATACTAATTTATCTTATTGTAATACTTTTTAAAAACGTTTTTCAAATTCTAGTGAAAGCTCCAAAAAACCCTTAGAAAAGGGAAAAAAACCATAAATGGGTTGATTTAAATGTGGAGTGGAGGGAAAAATTGAAACTCATATCTTTCTAAAGCAATATTCTATTGGCTCCCTTTTCAAAATTTTAATACCCTTTATTTAGTTAATTACTTAAAAAGTCTCATTGGAATCATTATTTTAAATAGACAATAATCAATTTGTCTATAAAATGGCCAATCCCCTATCTCACAAATAATTTCTCCTTAAGTTAGACCCCACCTAATTTCATGTTATTTACCTAATATATGATTTATCATAATTTTAAACGATCACAATAAAATCAACCTCTAATTTTACTTAATAATTGAGTTATATGCTTAGATTGGATTACATTATGAAGCTGATGCATTACATTAATAAATAATTTGTTACGTTTATTTTTTATTTATAATCTTTCTTATCAATCAAAATAAATTTTTTAAGAAAAATATTAAAATAATAGTAGGATGAAACCATAAATAATTAATATATATATAAAAAAATTGAAACTTTAGAATTTCTTTTATTTTTATTTGTTCTAGTACAACAATCATGGGATTAAAGATTGATTCTCCGACCTCTTGGATCGGAGTGCATGTCAATACTAGTTAGTGAACCAAGTTCACTTTGACCTTAAAATTTCCTTTATAATTATGCATTCTAGTGAATTTACACGTGATTCGATTAGTGAGATATTTTGTCAATATCAATCTTTAAAAATTTAATATTAAATTCTTAAAATAAAAATTTAATCCACAAAATATTTATGGTGCCACTATTTTGTGGATCGTTAAAAAAAATCCACAAAATGCACTTGGTGATTCGATAATTTTATCGGAACAAGGAACAATTTTTTTTTTTTTTGAAAGAAAAACAAAATTAATTTAAACTATACTCAAATTACTTTTTCATCTCAAAGGATAGCGATTAATAATTTATTTCTAGTTTTAGTCACTAAACCTAATATATACATATATTTTCAATCAACTTTCTATATTGAAGTCCCACAGGCCACAACTGATCTCCATTTTAGGGTTTTTTTGGGCATTTAATGTCATGCCATTGAAATAATGAGATGGTAACGTGACACCTCTCACCCATGTGAGTTGCTTCGTATTCAACAATCACTTCAATTATTCTAAAAACAATCTTTATTTCCCTTTTTTTTTTTTTTTTTCTAATGCTATTTTCAAAACCAAATCAAAACAAAACCATTAATTTTTTTAAAAAGTAAATGCATAAAATTTTCTAGCTGTTTCCGAAGATAAATAATAATAATATTGCGATATGCCATTTTTGGAAAAATCACAAATAAATAAGGATAAGAAAAGTACTCTGTGAACTAAGATTAAAATACAATGCAGAAGAAATTATAGTGTAAAAAGAGAGAAGATTTTGTTGGGTGTTGGACATATAATAAAATAATAATAATAAAGGCAGGACTTTGAACCATATTTATGGTGTTTTTGTATGGAATTTGTCCAAAAGTTGTTTGTTATTTTAAGGCCATTTTATTTCTTATAGTCTCATCTTTTCCCTAACTTTAAACTTGCTTTTGGAGATTCTAGTTTCCTTATTTTCTTATTCTAGTGGGAAGTCCAAGATTAAAAAACCAATCAAATTGAATTTCGTGCATGGCTTTTTTCTTTTCTTTTTTTTTTTTACTACTTTTGGGTACAATCTCGATTTTCTAAGTTTGGTTTGATTGATTGTGATTTGTAGCTACCAATTTTGAAAGCATATCTCTAGTTATAAGAAAAGGAGCATACATTATGATCTCTTTTAAAATTGAGTTTTATGTTTTTTTTGCATTTTATTGTCTTTGTTGACAGCCTTACTGGATTACTATTTTTGTTAAATTACATTATTTGAACTTTTTAATCGTCCTAAGATTACCATATAGTTTTTGGACAAATTATTTTTTTTAATTATTCTTTGTTTTCAAATCGACACTTCTTTTACTAAAAATCATGAAATATGTGGATAAAAACCAATTATTTACCTCCATTAAAATGAAGAAAAAATAAGATCAAATCAATAAAACCATGTTTTCATGGCAAATTTTGGTAAAGACATTATAATAATTCACATTTCTTGAATAATAAATATTTGTTTTTTCAGGTAAAATAACATATTCAAAGCCTGACCCCCCAGATGAAAGGAAAAAAATGCCTAATGTCAAATTAGGTACTCAAAAAGTGGAAATAGATATGAGATTTTAGGTAAAACTTTAATAGAGAAGTCTTCACATAAAAAATATTATCTAAAATTTAATTTTCTTACTTGTTGAGATTCAAAATTATGTATTATTTTGATAATCTAAATTCATTAATATAATATTTTCAATGGATAATATGACCAATCTATTTAATCTTTTTTGCGACATAGTTGACCTTAAATAAGATTTAGTTAATTTTAATTCTGAAAAGTTCTTTCAGCAAAAGCATCCGTTACTGGTATTGTTAATAATATTTTATAAGTAATATATGCATTTAGAAAATTATTTACTTTTTTTTATATAATTTAATATTTTAATAGGACAATCAATTCCATTTTGCAAGACTCTTTTATGTGAAATCCAGATTTCCATTTTCCTTACTTAAGCAGGTGTTAAAAGGAATTAACTAAGTGAAAGTTAAATCCTATGTTGAAGAGAAGGAAATTTCTAAGTGTTGAATAGATTTTCCTAGTCTTGAGTTAAGCATTAATTGATGAAATATTGGCTAAGTGTAAGGTCAAAAAAGGACCCAGCGTGAAGGGTTAGGAGACATTAACGCATAAGTTGAGAAGGCAACCATGCATTTGTAAGGTTGGACACATGATTGGCCAAAATATTGGCAAGAGGCATTGTCAAAAGTTGTCATGCGTTGGAAGCCAAGGAGAAAAATGGCCAAGTGTTGGACAATGCGTTAATGTGGTGCCATGCGTTGACCATAAAGTTTTGAGAGGTTACTTGGGCATGGAGAGAGATTGAAGTAGGGCCAAGAATAACGCATGCGGCAACCACTGCTTTTGGAGGTTAGATCAACGCATGGGGTGCGACGGTTGCGATGGATGCGTTGGACACGATGGTATGCGTCTATGCGGCCGAAAGAGATGCGTTGGTAGGTTGTGGTGGTGCGAGGGCATGCAGTGCAAGGGCATGCGGTGATGCGAGGGTATGCAATGACGCGGTGCGAGGCATGCGTCGATGGACGGCATGTGGCAATAAAGGCATGCGGCGATGGAGGAGGACGCATGGATGCGTTGGATGCGAGAGTATGCGGCCGATTGGTTGCGGCTAAAGGGATTTTTGATGACATGCGCGCTGCTATGCGTTGATGTCATGCGACCGTACTATGCATTGATGACATGCGCGTGGTGCAATTCGTTGATATCATGCGACGGAGCTATGCGTTGATAACATGCGGCAGTGTTATGCGTTGATGTCATGCGATAGTGCTATGCATTGGTGGTCTGCGGCAGCCTTGCTACGCGAGAGTGTGCGGCCGAGGGCGTGCGGTGATGCGACCTACGGTATGTGGCCGAAAGTATGCGGCCGAAAGAATGCATTGATAGTATGCGATGGAGGCATGAGGCTGAAGGAATGCATTGGAGGCATGCGGCTGAAGGAATGCGATGGAGGCATGCGGCCGAAGAAATGTGTTGGCAATATGGATGGAGGCATGCAACCGAAGGAATGCGTTGGAGGCATGTGGCTGAAGGAATACGATGGAGGCATGCGACCGAAGGAATGCGTTGGTAGTATGCAATGGAGGCATGAGGTGATGGATGCGATGGACACGATGGATGCAGTGGCCTTGCTAAGGTATGAGCTATGCGATGTAACGAGCTAAGATGAACGCATAGTGAATTGGTCTTGCGTTATTAAGGCTTACGGTAACAAGGTTCATGAGGTGGGTTGCCTTGGTCATAAGAGATGCGTTAGCAAGTACCTGGGTGAAGGTGAGCTATGCCTTGAGGTGGTAAGTTGAGAACCAAGTCGACCCAAAGTTTGCTATGCATTGGTAATGTGCTATGCATTGGACATCCGAAGGCACGTGGGTGCATAGGACAAGCTAGTAGTATGCGTTGAAGGAGTGTTGGTCATTATCCTAATTGAACGCATATGAAGTTGGATGAACGCATATGAAGGATGGATGCATTCAAGGACGTCATCCGGACATGTGGCTTGTTGGGAAGAAATCTTAAGCCTTAAGCAAATGAAGTGGATGCATGAGAAGACATGCAAAGTTGAGGGCTATGCGTTGGTAAAAGGGGAGTAAGACACCTTGAGTTGCGCTGATGTAAGATTGCGATAATAGTGTAAGGGAAAGACGTTTAGACATGCGGCCAAGTAGGAGGTGTCGGCCTTGGAGAGTTTTTGGACGCCTATAAATAGGGCCAAGGACTTCAGATGAGAACTTAAAATCTCTTCAAATGACATAAAAGAAGAGTGTATTGGGGGGAGACTATGCGTTGGTAGCAAGACCATGCGTTGGTCAAAAGGTTCCAAGAGGGGAGATGTTGTCGGACAGAAAGGACAGGAAGTAGCATCAATTTGGAATGAGGAGTTCTCCCAAAATACTCATGCGTTTGGAGTGATTCCAAATCCACTTAAAAGCTAAGAGAGTCTAGTTTTCAGGATAGGGCTGCCAGAGAAGAAGCTCTAAGGAATCGGGCTGGAGAATGAGGACAAGACAGAGGGGTCGAGCTGTCCGGTAAGCTGGGCCAGTCTTGATGTTTTGATCTTTCCGGCCAAACCACAAATAGGAGGTGTCGGCCTTGGAAAATTTTTGGACACCTATAAATAGGGCCAAGGACTTCAGAGAGAACTTAAAATCTCTTCAAATGACATAAAAGAAGAGTGTATTGGGAGGAGACTATGCGTTAGTAGCAAGACCATGCATTGGTCAAGAGGTTCCAAGAGGGGAGATGCTGTCGGACAGAAAGGACAGGAAATAGCATCAATTTGGAATGAGGAGTTCTCTCAAAATACTCGTGCGTTTGGAGTGATTCCAATTCCACTTAAAAGATAGGAGAGTCTAGTTTTCAGGATAGGGCTGCCAGAGAAGAAGATCTAAGGAATCGGGCTGGAGAATGAGGATAAGACAGAGGGGTCGAGCTGTCAGGTAAGTTGGGCCACTCTTGATTTTTTTATCTTTCCAGCCAAATCACAAGAAGTTATGAGTTAAGATTTTGAGGTAAGCTTTCTGAGACATTTTAGAGCATATTTGTAGAAGTAAATATCTTGAGATAAAGCTTATAATTATAAGTAATTTGAGCTTTAAGTTGAATCTGAAATCTAGGGTTCAAGAGAAACCCGAGAAGATCAAGGAACTTCTAAAGAGAAAGGTTCCTAAACGACCAAGGTGAGTGGTACTTTCCTTTAAGTCTTAAAGCATATCTTTTAGAGTAAATTGTATATGCTTATGTTACGAATGAGTATCTAGCATGAGAATGAGACTGTTGTGATTGGGATGGTCAAGGGGTCAATGGACCTAGTTCCTGAGCCCGTAAGCAAAACCTCACAAGATGGTCAGGGAAAGGATCCTCGTATGGGATGGTCAGAGGGCCGACGGACCTAGCTTCTGAGCCCATGAGCGGGGAGCTATGTGCACATAGAAGTCAAAGGAAACATAAAGAGTAAGCATTGTATTTAGTAATAGTTATCTATCTACCGTATGTGTAGATAGACAGTAGACTCATTCTAAGTAGTTATCAGTTTAGCTATCTACCGTGCGCGTATATAGAGTTAAGACCAAACTCACTCAAGGCGGAGGTTTGAACGTAACCTCGTATTTATGATATGCTTATTAATTATGAGTTGAAATAGACTCTAGAAGTTGCTTACCACTCACTGAGCTTTGTGAAGCTCATTCTATTATTTCATGTTTTCTTCCCAGGTAGCGAAAGGTGAGGAGTTCCAAGGTGCTGCTATGGTCAAGGTTTGCCACATGCCACGGTTCCACTTCCGAAGGATTTTACAGTTGTTGTTGTAAACTTTGTTGTTAAGTCTTGGAGTTGTATGAGCTTTACATTGTTACATAAAATGGGCCTACTTAATCCATTGTTGTTTGTCTCCTTGACTTAATCAGTTAGTTGTTGAATTTGTTTATTGGTATCATAGTTATTTCCGTAAGAGTTATTAGGCAATAAGTATCAACAAAAGGGTTAATAATTGCTACAGTCATATCCTTTTCTAGGCTCAGAGGGTAGTCTGGGGCGGGGTGTGATATTTTAATATTTTTAGTTCAAAAAATAAATTCAAACCGTTAATGTCAGAAAATGTATCATGTTTTAATGTATTTTCAAAATTAATACAATATCTTTTCAAATTATCGTTATCCAATGACTTTAAAATTTTCATATCAAATAAGAAGTTAAAGATATTTTCGTATACTTGAAATTGTTCAAATCTATTTTTAAGTGAAGAAATTGTTTGATCTATAATGTAGTAAAAGTAATCAATTCTAAAATAATCTTCAGGTGATCAAGTTTCTTCGATGTCAACATTCTCATCAAATTGTTTATTTCTTTGAATAATTATTTTTTTCATGAAATATTGGTTGCATTTTCATATTATTACATTTTTTTTAGCTAAAATCATATTTGTCAATCTACTTTCTCTATATTTTTCTAAAAATAAAACTAAACTTTTCAAGTGATCTAAAACAACATCAATATACATATCTTTATGTTGCAAGACTTTACTCACATAATTTATCGCAAATAAGATATCATAACATATATTCATGCCTAACAAGAATTCAAAATTTTCAAATTCATAAGTATCTAAACAATTAGCTTCACTTTTCAATTTAGGATATTCACTATTTTCTCCTAATTTTAATAAAGCATTCCTTATTTGAGGCATTTGAACTCTTATTGCTTTAACACTTTTACAACTTTTCTATAGTGTTTGTGACGATGGTTTGATAGTCAAATTGATTATGTGATCTAGCAAAAGTTTCCACGTTTTGTAAACAAACAAGTAAAGAATAAATACCTTGCACAATTCCAAAGAAAATGTCATAGCTCTATGACATGAACTAGTGATGTCAGAAAGTACTAGATTGAGATTACGACAACCATAAGGTATATAAAATGCTCTAGGATTTATTTCCAATAATCTTTTTTGTACAGCATATTGTACTCCTTTCATATTAGATCCATTGTCATATCCTTGTCCTCTTATATTCGATATATAAAGTTTAAGATTCTCAATTGTGTTTATAACCACATCAAATAAACTTTTTCCAATGGTATCTTCAATCTTTAAAAATTCAAAAAAAAAAAAAAATCTTCTATTTTTATTGGACTTGTTAAAATATCAACCCACCTCAACATAAGAGACATTTGTTCTTGATGACCTTAATATAACCGAAAAATATTTTGTTTCTTTAATATTTTCAATAATTATTATTATTTTATTTCAAGTCCTAATAATTATATGAGTTCATTTTGTATATTAGATCTAAAATAATGATAATGAATCTCTTTATTTTGAATATGACGAACATGTTCTTGAATTAGTGGATCAAATTCAACAATCATTTCAATTAAGCTTAAAAATTTTCATTATTTTCTTGATAAATTTTTTCATTACTTTCCTGAAATGCTAAATTATTTTTAGCAAGTTTTTTAACAACAATAATAACTCGTAATAATACTTTATTCCACTATTCTTTTTCTTTATTAATTAATTCTTGAACATTTTTGTCAATTATTTTATTTTTTAACAATCTGATTTATAAATCAACACAAGCATTTATATTAGATGTATTCATTACTAGTTTCATGATTTTAAGCCGTGAACTAAAAATTTTCCAATCATTAACTCCTTCATTAACCAATTGAACTGTATTAGATTTAGTACAAAATAACTTACAATAAAAACAATAAACTTTATCGAAATCCTTTGAGTAAATTAGCTAATTTCTATCATGTTTTTTGCCATTAGATAAATTTTTAGTATAATGAATATTAGAAAATTTCCTAGAATTTTCATCTTTTGGAAAATTAAATGACTTTCCTTAATGGTACATTTTTCTACCAGTAAGTCAGTTAATTTAAAAACAATATTTTTTTTATCTTCCTGGATCATATATACTATATTCAGAATGCACCATACATGCCTCGCTATCATTACTAATATCATCATTGTTTTCTCTTTTTTCACTTTCCTCCTAGCTTTCTAGTTTTTTTTTTTTCTTATTCATTCAAGTTAATTTGATTACATGCTTCATTTTCTACCATATAATTATCTACTATTTTTGTTTCATCTTTCGATTTTTCTATACCTATCGTTTTTTCTATTATTTCATCAATTTTATTAATTTTACTTCTAATGAAAAATTTATCAAGAGCACCTTTTTGAGACTCAATAAATTTTTCTACTTTTTCTTTCTTGAGTTTTTCACATCCAAATTCGTATTTTTAGTAGACATATTGATATTCTAACTATGCAAGTATAAACATATATTAGATGTTAAGATATTAAACAATCAATAATATAAAATTAAGTTTTTGTTCAAAAAAAGGTCAAATAATTTGAACGAAAGAAATCTGAAACTTTGAATCAACTAGATTGAGTCGAGGAAATGATTTGTGCTCTAGCAATTGATAATCAAACTTAGACTGGTGAAGCATACAGAATATCGATGAAAATCTAAGAATTGAGAGAGATTTAGAGAGAGGGAATATATTCCACTTAAAATGAATCTAACCTACCATGAGTACTATATTTATGAGGGTGAATTGGAAGGGTTTTAGGTTTGAAAAAAAATGAATAAAAAAAAAATATGAAAGGTCTTCAATCTCTAAAGTAAACTTACAAGAGTTTTGAGGGGGTTATATTAATGGTTGAGATTTTTAAGAAAATTTGAAAGAAACTATGAATAAAAAGATAAAAAGTTAATAAATTTGAAATGTCAGCCCATCAAAATTGAGAAAATTTAGGAACTCATTCATTATGGATTTTTTTAGTCGTTTGTATTTTCTATATTATAAGATAAATTTTTTGAAAATAATAAGTATATTATTTTATATTTTAATTTCATAAAAAAAGGAGCTCATTCATTATGAATTTTTTTAGTAATTTTGTATTTTCAATATTATAAGATAAATTTTATGAAAAGTAATAAGTATATTATTTTATATTTTAATTTCATTAAAAAGTAAATTAAATAGATATCAGTGTGTGTATGTGTGCGCGCTCGTGCGTCTGTTTTAAATTATATATTATGTGTTTAGTGAATTTCTTGTTTATTTTTGGATGGAGAGTTATGATTTAATCATCACTGATGTTGTTAAAGTGAATTTAACTCTGAATAAAATAATTTAAATGAAAATTTAATTGGTGGTTGACTTTAGTCAAGCCTCAACGTCCTTATTGAAAACTAAGGCGCTAACGAGCAAGAAAAGGCTCCTTCCTATATCGAGAGATAGGCTTAGGCACCTTTATTAATATTCTAAAAGTAGGCGGCCCCTTTCCCTCGTAAACTCGATCGAGCTACTTCGCTCCTCTCCCTATCGATCGAGTTATTTCACCCCTCTTTCCTTTTTTGTTATTGAAAATGGGGCAACTTTCTCGCTTGTTGCTTTAGAAAGATGGCAGGGACGCATTAACGCCCTTCCTTCAGTTGCCCCCACCCTATCCCGACCCAGAAGTTCGCTTCTGGCCACTAGATTCTACCATTAGTGCTTGGACTTGGAAGCAAGCTACAACTACCTCGAATCAATCAATCAATCAATGAAAAGAAAGCGTTTACCGAGGAATAGAAAGGGAGAACAAGTTGGTTTGAGGACCCGTTGGTCAAAGGAAATGGGAGGTCCTGATGTCGGGACGAAGCCATATGAGGCGAGAGTGTCACGAATGGTTCCTTTGAGAAGGGTGTGATACCACCACCTATTAGGCTCGACAAGCAGTCCACGGAGTTGCATCCTTACTCACCTGGTCCATGCACATCGCTCTCTTCAGGAGGTTGGTCGCCTATCCTAGATCTTCCCATTTTTAAGAAGATCTCGGGCTCGATCTGGTTTAGTATCAAGGTGATTTTTTTTCTATTTCTATATATATGGGTTCATGTAGCATTTCCACGATATCGTTATGATCAATTAATAGGACTTGGCTGAAAAGTGTTCTTGCCTCCATCATTAGCTCGGGTAGTTGTCGTTTCTGGTGTTTCACTTACCTTTAAATGGGCTCCCTTAATTATGTGTGATGACTTCTCAAGTTGCTCAAACCTGGTAAAATGAATTTCTCTTGTCGAGAAATGGGAAGCGGGCTAGTCCCCAAAAATACTCATTCTTTTGTCATTGGGGCCCAAAATCTTCCTTGTTGAGACTTGACTTGTAATCTTTCTATACTACATGACACAAGTGACGGGTGAAGTTGAAGCAGACACTGTCAGTATAAAGAATGTTTCTCGAGCCCACAGAGCGGTACGAACGACTCAGTCAGATGTGCTCGAGACTGAATATGCAGCCATGGAACTGCAAAATCCCTCATGAGACTCCAGTTCGAGTCAATCATGCTTGTCAGCCTTCATCATTGCAACTTTGGCAACCCAACTGAACAAATTCAGTGACGTGACTTATGTAGCGAAAGGTTTTCTGTAGTGGAACCTGTCGACGTTCAGTCTATGAATCCACAGTGTGATGTTCTCAATTCAAAGTGGACTTTGGGGTCAAAGACTAGACCAAAGGTGCCTAATAGCGTAGGGAGACTCATCGGGTAGCAAATCCCATCCTCAGCTAAACCAAGCCCCAGGTGGTAGCCTAATCGAAGAAATTGAGCTTGTGCCCAAGCCCACCTTTTTCTAAAATATCAATGTGGTCTCGAGAAGGTTTGGAACCCTCATCGCGAATTTCATGTGGGATATCTACCAAAGGTTACCAAGAATGGTCATGGATCAATACTGGATTGAGGAGAAGGGACTGCACGTCGAATGAAGCTTGGGTTGACGAGGTCGCTATCAAGGTAGAGACATCATCTGTTCATGGAAAACTGAATACTTATATGATATAAGGATGCCACAACCAAGTTGGCGTGGATCCAAGGTCATTCTAGCAACATTTTCGATTGTAGTATATTTGCACTACATGGATTAGAGTTGACCGAACAAGGGGTCCCACTTGGAGATTCAATCGAACTACTATACATTGCACGGTTCGAGCATGCATGAACCATTTCACGAAGTATGTGTCCAGATAGGCCAAAGTCTTGATAGTTAGCTTTCAGTCTTCCAATTAAAAAACAACGTCGATGATTGTGGGTGCACTATTACGCGGTGGGGATTGTCACTTTCCATGAATTTTCCATTTCTCACCCAACGATGGAACTTTGCATAGACAATAAAATATACAAGAAATCCAAGTAAAACAACGAGCAAATGTGACTTTATATAAATAATAATAATAACAATTGATGTGTAGTTCTTTCTCTAAAATTTAGAAGTTTCGATCTTTATTTCAATAAAAGTGACGTGAACTATAAAGATTCATTATGAAAAAAAAAATTGAAACGTTGGAGATATGGAAACCTTGATTTAGGAATATTATATAGAATTGAATGAAAGATATGAATTTATAAGTTTGTAACAAACAATTAAGCAAAGCAAAAGAAGAAGTTAGTATTATTAAAATTAAAAAAGAGAGAAAATAAATATGAATTGAAAAAGAAGGTGAAGGGTGGGGGCATTTTGTCATTTTGTGTTTTAAATTTATATTTGATAAAGAATTTTGGGGTGTACTTAGATTTGGTAAATTGCCCCCACAGAATTACCAAAATTTCAATTGGCTTCCCCACCCCTCACTACCACTTTCTCTCCTCTGACACCCTTTACGTACCCTTTTTCGATTTCCTCTGTCAGACAATATAACCAATAATTAATTAATTCCCTCTTTTATCTCAATTATTCCATCTCTTCAAAACAAACCCATCTCATATGAAATACCCATCAACTTTATATTTTACATAAAGTTTAAAATTTTTTAACTTTCAAAAATTTTAATATATTCTTCAACTTTTCAAATAAGTTTAAAATATTCTGATGGTTACTTTTGAATGAAAATCGTTAATGTTTTGTGTCTTAAATATCTTTTAAACTTTCAAAAATTTCAAAAAATCTTTAAGTTTGAAAACAAAAAGAAAAAGAATTTAAAAAATTTATATGAACAAAAACCATTAATATCCTCTTATTATCTATTTTTCTTCTTTTTTCCTCTCATTTCTTCTTCACTACTCTCTTACTCTCTTTTTATTTGTTAACTTTTTAATATTTGTTTATCTTAAAAATAAATAAATAAAACTGTAATGTATTATGTGTTAATAACCAAATACATTTTTTCTATTTAACTATCTATTGTTTTGGTGCGCTTGAAGAGATGTTTTGATTTTGAACTTTTTTGACATTTTATGAGATTTCATGATTTAATCTAAAATTTTAGTTGCTGAGAAAATTGGTATAAAAATTGAAAAAAATAAGAGAAAATTAGAGTATTTACATGGAAAAAAATTTGAGAATAACTATATAATTTATTGAAAAAAATTTTGAACTTCAGAAAACTATATTAACAGTTTCTGTTCATGTACTAACGACAAATTTATCTTTTTTCTTTTAACTATTTTTAAATTTAAAGGAATTTATGAAAATTTTGAAAGTTCAATAGAATTTTTTAAACAAAACTTTAATGGTTTTCTTCCAAAACTAAGTGTTTTTTTAATTTTTATTTTCGAAAGTTTAAGGATATTTTTTAAACCAAGGGCATTTTCATAATTTAACCTAAAAACAATTACCCACCTCTAAACCCAAACATAATCACATTAACCCAACCCCCTCTCTATATCTTTTACCAACATACTCATTCCCAAGCTTGGAAAATTTTCTAATATCAATCATAACATCTATATATTATATGATATTAAATTTGAGGGAATGAGTTATTTGATTGAGATGAAACAACTAATAAAACTTACTTGATTTGAAATGTTTATGAATTATGTGCAAATCCCTTGTTTTGTTTTGTGAGATGGAGTGTTAGAAAAGGAAGATGAAAGAGCAACAACTAATACAAGGTATCATTAAATTAAATGTTTGAAAAGACAGTCACAATATCTTGGTCATTTGGCATTATTTACAATCAATAGCATGTGTGGCAATCCTTAAACGTAGGGTCCAAATCCAGCTCAAACACACTCCTTTTTCTTTTTTTTTTTTATCCCTTCATTTTCAAATTTCCTTAGCTGCAAGCAAACAAAAATACTGTCCAACAGTCCCAAAAGTTGTTCAGTGAGTCAGAAAAAGAAGATGGTGCAAATGCTTCCACATTTTTTTTCATGAAAAAAGAACAATCTCAATTCTCATAGGAAAATACCACCCCAATAAACCCAACTGGTCAACTGTACATGAAAAGAAAATAAAAAAGAAACCTTTGAACATTACGACCATAACACTAAAAAAGCCAAAACTAATCCCTCCCCCAAAAGAAAATAAGCGACATCGCAGGTACAAGAGCCTAAGCTTACTTGTTTGGATCTTATGATAGACAGTAGAGACACTACCAACCCCAACTAAAGTTGTTCAAATGCTAAGAAGATCTGGTGGCGGCTGCTGCTGTTGGTCTTTTTTCTTCTTGGTTCCTGTTGTTGGAAGGTCTAAATCGGCAGCTGGTGGTGGTGGGGGTGGTGAGGTGTTGGGGAGTGTTGAATCTCCTCCTGGTTTTGAAGATGGTGGCTGAGGAATCTCTGATAAGATTTGGATCACTTCCCGCATTGTGGGGCGCTCCACTGCCTGTTCCTCGACGCACAGCATTGCGACGTAGAAGACGTGCATCACTTCGTGGAGAGGCACGGAGGAGAGCCTTGGATCAAGGATTTTCACTACCTCTTCCTTGTTTGAGTCTGTCAGTTTTCTAACCCATTGAACTATGTCGACACCGTCCCCGAATTCTCCAACGGGTTTTCTTCCACTAACAAGCTCTAACAGGACAACTCCAAAGCTATATACGTCACTCTTCTCGTCAACTTTTAGCGTGTAGGCGTATTCTGAAAGGAAAAAAAGATGAAAATTTTTTCAAGAATCAGAATCATTGAATGTGTACCTTCCAGAAAATTAACAATTTTCACACCATTGATCATCCAACTTTGGACTTGAAGTGGGAAGCAATTCATAATAGATTACACATTGAAGAGAACTTTGTCAGTCAGTCGTAGGATGCAGTAAAAAACATTATGATTCATTCATGTACTTGCAAAACTGATCACCACTAATGTTCTCACATGGCACAAAATTAACTAACTCGGCCGTATTCTTCACAAACTCTAGATCATGCATACGAGTCAAAGAAAAATAAAGCTAAAACACATCAAAACAAGAGTTAAGATTCAAAATTCGAGTCTTAGGGCGAAAATTTCAAGGTCGGAATCATACCTGGGGCAATATATCCATAAGAACCAGCAATGGCAGACATGCACTCAGAAGTGCCGGAATCCTGTAAGAACTTGGCGAGGCCAAAATCAGCAACATGAGCTTCAAAATTAGTGTCAAGAAGTATGTTGTTTGATTTAACATCTCGATGAACAATGAGTGGCGAGCAATCGTGGTGGAGATAACAAAGCCCTTTAGCTGCTTCAATAGCAATCTTATACCTTGTATCCCACTGAAGGTGGCCTCCTTTTTTGCCATGAAGAACTTCCCCCAAACTCCCATTAGGCATAAATTCATAAATCAAAAGATTAGTCTCATGGTTTGAACAAAACCCCAATAGTCTTACAATATGTCGATGTCGAATCCTCCCAAGAGTTTGAATCTCAGCATTGAATCCATGGTCATGGGACGATCCACGGCTCATCGCCGGCAGCCTTTTGACGGCGACCTGGTCACCATTTGGCATGGCGCCTTTATAGACAATTCCAGCCCCTCCTTTTCCAATAATGTTATCCTCTTTCAAGCAATCAAGAACATCATCAACTGTGAAATCTAGGCGTTGGAAAGAAGTTAATTTCCAAGCCCGAGACTCACTGGCTCTCTTTAACGATCGAGCTTTGATGATGGCAGCAACTGCAAATGCAATGGAGCAAAGAAGCAGACCAATTACAAGGAGGAGCTTCAGAGAAGCAGAGAGAGGGCCCTTTACATGTTGTTGGTAATTGCTATTGGCAACCCCATCTTTGCATGGTCCCAAATATGGACCGCAGAGATCAGGATTTCCCAAAAACGATGTGTAATTGAAGTAACTGAATTGCCCAGTTCCCGGAACTAAACCGGAGAGGTTGTTGTATGAGAAATCCACGGAGGTTAAACTCTGCATGCTGGCTATGGAGGCAGGGATTCCGCCGACTAAATGGTTTTTTGAGAGATTCAGGTAATTCAATATCCTCATACTGGTAATCTCGTTTGGGATTTCTCCTGAGAGCTCGTTTCGGCTGAGATCAACGAAGGTTAGAAGCTTGCATTGGCTAATCTCCGGCGCGATTGGACCCGATAACTTATTATTACTGAAATCTATCTTCGAAAGTTGCTGTAACCGCCCAATCTCAGGTGGGATTTGACCGGAGAACTTGTTTCCGTCGAGGAGTAGTTTCTGGACGCCGGAGAAGTTGCCGATTGTCGGCGGAATCGATCCGGTGAGTCGGTTGTTGGAGAGACTAATCTGGCCGAGATTCAATGAGATAGAATCGGTTATTGGGAACTCGCCGGAGAGGAAATTGTCCTGTAACTCCACCTGGGACAGCTTCGGAAGACTCAGAAGCCCCTTTGGGATGGATCCATTGAGAAAATTTTCCCCCATACGAATACGATTAAGCGAAACGCATTTGCCTAACGACTCTGGGATTGGACCAAACAAGAAATTGCTCAATGCGATCAGAGTTTGAAGCCGATTACCGTAGCACATATCGGGAGGAAGAGTTCCAGTCAGCTTATTGGAAGAAAGATCTAATATCTGAAGCATTCCGTTCTTCCCCAGGTTCTGTGGGATGGCTTCCGTAAAATTATTCTCCCATAACTGCAACACCTCCAGCTTCGGCAAGTCGCCAATAAAGGAAGGAATTGCCCCATGTAGCTTGTTTCTAAACAGATTCAACAGCGTCAAGTTCTTCAACTGGGCGAACGAGGCGGGAATCTCACCCACAAGCATATTGTTCGACAAATCCAACGATTTCAAGCTGTTCAACTCTCCAATCTCCTGTGTCAATGGGCCAGATAGAGCATTAACTTGGAGAAACAGAGTATCGAGATTCTGCAGCTTTCCAAGCTCCGGGGGAATCCGGCCAGACAGTCCGCAGTTCGCAGCGTCCAACCTTACCAACTCCGACAAATTACCAATCTCAGCCGGAATACCGCCGTCGTAGGCGTTGAAGTAGCCAATGTAAAGCTCACGAAGGTTCGTCAGGTTTCCGATCTCCGGCGGTATCGGACCGCTAAGTTCGTTACCGGAAACCGCCAAGTACTCCAAAGACTGCATCCGACCCACTTCCGGCGGGATCCGCCCGGCAAAGAAATTTCCACCCAAATGCAAATGGCGAAGGCTCGACATTTCAGTGACAACAATGGGAAAATCTCCAGTCATATTGTTGTTATACAGGTCAAGAACCTGCAGATTCTGGAGCTGCGAAAGCCGTGAAGGGAACGACCCATCGAACACATTATTAGACAGGTTAAGGAGCCGAAGCGAAGAGATTGAAGAAATCTCCGGCGGGATTGGACCGGAAAACTCATTGGCAGCAAGAGAAAGATTAGTAAGAAATCTTAAAAAAGCAACATCAGAGGAAAGGGAACCAGAAAGGCCGAGACCAGTGAGGTCTAAGGCAGTGACATGGCGACGAAGATCACAAGTGACCCCAAACCAAGTACAGTGACTGGTGGAAGCGTTCCAGGAAGAGAGTGAGGATTTGGGGTCGCCGATAATGGAGGTTTTGAGGGAGAGAAGAGCTCGGTACTCAGAAATACGAGCAGAAAGAGAGTGATGAATGTTGAGTTGTAAAAGACAAAGGAGAAGAAGAAGAAGACGCATTTTGTTAGTGGGTTTGTTGATGGAATGAGAAATGGAGGATTTGCTTGGGATGTTCTTCAATGGCTGATTTCTGCAAATTTGCAGAGTTAGTTTGAAATGGGGTAAAGAGGTGAAGAAGGAGCGAGAGCTCAGTGAGAAGAACAAGTGGGTTTGGGGGGGACCTCAATAAAGTGAATCATGTCGCACATTTTACATTTGAATATATATATTTTTTCTTTTCAAAATTTTTAAGCTTTCTGACTTTATAATATAGAGTTCATATCTTAATGTGTACATTTATATATATATTTATTTATTTATATATATCTGTTAGTAGCTCGATGGTCTACAGAAGTCATTAAATACCCTAGTTAAAAATTATATGTTATTTTTTTTTTATAGAATTAAAAATTATATGTTAGTTGATTGAATAGGATAGGTCTGATATAAGATTTGTCTACTCGCTCACATTCTTATAATAATAATAATAATTGGACTGGAAATTAAAACAATAACTGTAAATGGCTAATTTCCATCACCTTTTTAATTTATATGGTTGTATGAGAATTAAAATTTTTAACCCAAAAAAATAGAGTACATTACAATTTCGGCATAGCTCACTTGGCATCTTTTCTTGGAATCTGTAAGCATAAAAAACATTGAATATTGGTGTCTTATTCGAAGCACTAGTTGTATAGCCGTAATTTTATTTATTTTTTTATTTTATTTTTTTTTGGAAAATTTCAATTTACTCTATCAATTTATGATGTTATTTTTAAAATATCATATTAACCTTTAAAATTTTTATAAGTGAATTAATTTAGATACATAATTAAAATTATTTATGGTAATTATTCATATATCAATTTTTACATTCGTGTAGACTTCTTAAAATATCATATTAACATTTTTAAAAATAAATATCAGATTAATAAAATAAACTATTATATATAATATGTTAACTATTTTCAAAAGAAATAATAATTGAGAGGCTAAATTGATTTGTTTATAAAGATATAAATTAATGCAATAACTATGAAGGTTTAAATTGATATAACATCATGAAATATAAATTGATATTTCTTGTACATTTGTGAAGCACCCATGAGTCCATGATTTGGACAAAAATTCTCAGGCAATATTATTTTCCTTCTTTAACCTAATAAATCTGGATATGTTGAATAAACTATATATATATATTTCACAATTTTTCAGCCATAGTTGTTCTCATCTTTTTCAATGAAACATTTGAGCAACCAAATTTCGGGGAAAAAAGAAGATGGAGAATGGGAGCTTCCATCTCTAGAAAAAAAAAAAAAAAAAAGAAGTTATGCTAATTATCATGTTGACCTAGGTTCATTTTGGCCGTAGAATTTATTTAATTAAAAACAAATTTATGATATTAACCTAATACTTTGTATTTTTTATATTTATACAATTTTTAAAGGAAATTTATATAATTAGGAACATGCCTTCAACATATGAAAAATTGTAGATATGACAAAATTCTCAAATTTAAATTTTCATTAATTCTGTATTCCAATTTTTCACTTTTAACAAACTTACGTTTTTTTAGTATATCAATCAACTTATATACCACATTTAAAGTATATCGGTTTTGTATTTTTTCCATTGATTTAGATATTTTTTGTTTATGAGTTATTACTCGCTTTAATTTTTGTATTTGCTACATTTTTTTGTCCCTTTTGTAGGTTTTGTTTCTTTTCAAACGATGTTGTTTCTTTCACTTTAAGTACAAATGTACAATAGCATAAGAAATTCAACTTAAAGCTCACTAATACTTAATTTAATATACTCATTTTGACAATTTGGACGTGTTTGAAATAACTAGAGAAAAAATATTTTAAAAAATCATTTTATGATTTTTTTTTAAATACTTAAATAAATACTTCAATCATGCATCAATAGTAATCAAGTGTTTATCAATAACATATCAACAGTGTATCATGCGTATACTAATAATGTGTCAAGTGTATATCAACAGTGCATCACATGTGTATCCATAGTATATCAAGGGTATCAAGGATATCCAGTGTATCGAGTGTATCAAATGTATCACCTGAGTTAAACTTGTTTTTAATTATTGTTGCAAAAAAAAAAAAAAAAAAAAGGGGGCTATGAGCCTAATTTTTTAAATTTATTTTACCAAATCTACAATAAACACATTTTTTAAACATTGTTTCTCTCGGATAATATACATCTTGCCTATAATTTGAATCTAAAATTCGATATATTTTAGTAACAACGATAATAATAATAGAGCAAACAATAACTTTGTTAGATTTTAAAGAATAAAATGAAATTCTCTTAAGAGGTTAGACATTCAAATCTTTCTACTTTTTGCATCATTTTTTTTTTTTTTTGGTTATAAAAGTCAATTAAGGAAAGAGGTTACTAGGAAAAAGAAAAAAAAGTTAATGATTATAAAAACTTAATCGTTTTAAAATATTATTGAACATTACACTTAATTTGTCTAAATAAGCATATCTCACTATTTAACATGCACTAAGTTGAAGTTCAATTGTCGTACTTCATTTGTTGTACACTCGTACTCAAAAATTACATGCAATTTTTTCTTTATAAATGATTTTTTCATTTATGTAAAATGAATCCCCTATCTTTGATATATATAATATATCAATGGCTAAGTAATGTCTAGGTATTTAAACTCTTAAACATAACCTTTCAAATGTGATCATTTTTTTTTGTTAGCACCTATAAAAATAATAATTTATAGTATGTTTATTATTATTGAATGAATTTAAATCATCGGAAGTGTTTTTTAAAAATATCTTCATGAGTAAAAGGAATATTAAATATTTAATCAATTTAAAAACTAATCCTCACGAAAGTCAAATCTTCACTATAAAAAATAGTCTTAAATTAATTAAGATTTTGTTTAAATGATTTCATTTATTAAGATAAAAAAAATGCTTATGTTCGTCTAAATCATTCAAAATCCTATATTAAACTCACCTAAATTAATTTCAAGTTACTTATAAAAAATTGATTTTGTTTTTAAAAAAACAAGGTCTTCTTGTTCCTTTTTTTTTTTTTTTTTTTTTTTTTTTGTAAAGTTATTTCAAACACTATTATTTCATTTGAGTTAAAGAAAAATGGAGAAAAGATTAGGGTCCACTAAGATATTATGTATGTTTTTTTTTTAACTTCTTAAACAAATAGCAAATTTAAGTTTGAATAATGTTTAATCCACTATTATATATATAGTGTTTTTATTAGCCTTAGAGGTAGACTAATCAAGCTCCTGATTTTTGCAATAATTGATGTATTTAGATTACATATTTCCATCTCTTTTTGAACAAGTGGTTAAATTTGGTGGAGTTGTTGAAGATCTTATTATTATCATTTATTATTATTTCTTTAGTGCAGAGTTGTTAAGCATTAAAATACACCATTAATAGCATTTCCAATTTAATTTCCTTCCAGCAATTTCTTCCATGTTTTCCTTTTTTCTTCATTATTTTCAGCAATACTTTGTGCATAAAAATTGCATAAATTATCATCCTGTCCGTACAATTCAATTTCTTCACCCACATATTATCAAATATATATATCATCTTTATGTATCTCCTTTAATCATAAAAAAAAAAAAAAATTATCACGTGACAAATTGTGATTAAATAATATGGAGATACATTCAAGTATTTTTTTGTCGTATTTTGATATATTCACAAGAAAAATTACATTATCCATCTTACTTAGAAAAATTGTTAGAAAAAACAAAAAAACAATTTGAATCAATGATGCTCGGTAGGTGCAAATAAAATCCCACATAGGAAGATAATTGTCTCAATTATTTTTAAGGCTCGGTTAACTATTCTATTTCTAATTTTTGGTTTTTAAAAATTTAGTATATTTCCTTTCAATTTCTTACCATGAGTTGTATCTTTCGAATTTTTAGTCAAATTTCAAGAAGAAAATCAAATTTATAAAAATTATTTGTTTAGTTTTCAAAACTTAGCTTAGTTTTCTAAATCATTGGTAAAAAGTAAATAACAAAGCAAGAAATTTAGAGATAGAAGAGTATTTACAAGTTTAATTTTTTTTAAAAAAAAATGTTTACCAACAAAGCCTATTATTATTTTTGGTAATTTAAAAAAAAAAAAAAAAGCAATAAAGTGTATGTACCCAAAATAGACATGTTTCTAAAAAGAAGCTTTTTGAGCAAAAATTGATCCTTGTTTTAAAGTATGTGTAAATTTGAACCAAAATATAAAATGAAAAGAAAAAAGTTTATTTGAAGAAGAGAAAAAGAAAGTTACTGAAGAAGGCTAATTTTGTCAAGTAAGGAAAAAAGAGAGAGAAAAAAAAAAAAAAGGAAATGATGATTAAAGAGTATAGTGAAAAGCGATGGTAGAAAATGGTAAAAGCAGTGTGGATAAGACACTAAACTTTTGAACGACTTTATGGAATAACTTTGCTTCTATTTTCTTGTTTCTGCGATCGTCTGTTACCTACTTTTTTTGTTTTTATGACCATAGTCTATAATAAAGCTGACTATTCTTTTTATTTACATTTCTCTAAACTTATGAAAAAAAAATATTAATCTATACTTCTTAAATAATTGTACCAATTTAAATTTCTAATTGTATCGACTTACATTTTTCATTATGTTTTGTTAAAAAAAATTTATGTTGAACTTATAATTTTATCGGTTAAACCTCTCAACTTTTATAAATGAATTAATTTACATTCTTAGTTATATATTTCTTTTGAGAATCTTTCATGTATTAACTCGAACTATTCATTTTGTAAAACCTATAATTGAAGAAGTCTACACATGTTTGAAAATTAATGCGTAGATGATTTTCAAAGGTAAATGATCTTAATTAATTGACTTATGAAATTCTAGAAGTTTGATTGACTATCAAATTATAAATTAGTCGATCAAAATTTTGGAGAGAATATAAATTGATACACTTGTGAAAGATTAAAATTTAAATTGATGCAATTATTAGTCCAGAGTTGTAATGGATACCAACCCTTAAAGTTTAGAGGTATTTTATATTTATCTTAAATTTGTTTAATCAATTATATATTTACTAAATTGTATTGGGAAACTTTTATGTTGTAGTTTACTTAAAGTTATTAACAATTTTAGAGATTTAAGACAGCTATGAGATAATCTTTTGCCTTTTGCTTTTAAAAATCAATTTTGAAAAAAAGAATTTAACCATTTTTTAACATTTTAAAAAAGGGATATTTTTAAAATATAACTTTTTAAAACTAAGTTGAGTATAATTTAATTAGTATAAAAAATGTACTCTGAGGTCCAAAGAATCAAAATTTCTTGTGTATGTCTCATATTATTGAACTCAATATATATTGGAGTTAGAGAAATATTTCACACGCCCACACACACATTAATAGCATGCACTTTTGCTAGGGCCTTTTGTGAGTTGAGAAAATATCGAATATGTTATGTGCCATGACCATTATTTGCATGTTTTATTTTTCAAGTTTATTCTTTGTGTATTCTAAGCACCAAGTATTGTGGTGTTTAGAAGTCAAGGTAGTCATTGTCGTGATACTTCAAATCTCATTTGAAGCATGAAAGATTGTAATCTTCATATCTAATATAATTTAGAGTTACAAAAGATGGAATGTAATTCAAAATTTGGGGCAAGTCAAAAAGTCAATATAAAATTTACTTTTTCTATCACAATATTACTTTTAACTATGATATACTTTGATTGTGAGAGGAGAATTAATTAGGCCATGTAACATTGGATTGCTCTAGTTTATTATAGACTATCTTAATTACAAACATGAAAGTTAGTTTTTCTCTTAAAAAATGAGTTCTATCTACACTACGTAGGAGATCAAATCTTCAAACTTAGAGAAACAACAAATACCTTATTTATTAATTTATATTAAAAAAAATATCTTTAGCTCATGTACCCACGCGAATAAATAAATAAATAGTTTCAGTTCATGTACTCTATCTTTTCATTCTGTTAATTTAAAACTAAACTCAAAGTGCATATATTTAGTGAAATAAAATTCGCACACCCACTTGATTCAAACAAAGATTATCACATTTTCTATTACATTTAGGTTGCCCTTTACATAAATTATAGACGAGGTCCACAACTTCCTTTCACATCACGTGATCAATTATTGATCCGACGTTGACCTACCATCTGAAGACTAACTACCACATGTCTATCATGCAGTTTTTGATCATAGAATCGTGGACCGGATCCACGACTTTCTAACTTGTGTATTGGGTACACGAGTTAGTGGTCCCAAAAATCCCACTCATTCCTTCTTCGATTAGTTTCTTCCTCATCTCCAACATTTTTCTTTCTTCATCTCTGTCCCAACCAGCTGCAAGCCGCTCATCCACCATCCGCCATCTGCTCTATCGTCCGCCATTCTCCCTACCGCCACTGTTATGCCGTTGTAGATCGTAGGTACTTTTTTTCTTCAACATATGAGATTGTGGCTTGAATATCCTTAAATCTAGTATTTTGTTTAGATGTATGCATGAAAAGCTAGAGTTTTGAACTAGTTTTGTTTAAAATGTGGAAGATCCAATGTGTAAAGGTTGTTTTTCTAAGATTTCGTATTTTATGACCATTAGATTGGATTTGAAATTTCTTTTTTGGATTGTTTGGATTTGGACTTGAAAATTTGGATTGTTTTTTAGTTTATTATTGTAGTTTGGTTGATGTTGGATTGGACTGTAGTTTGTTTGTTTTTAAAAAGAAAAAAAAATTGGACTAATCTTGAATTTGAGTTTAGATTATCAATTGGATTGGTGTTGGATTGGACGGTTAGTATTTAACCTATTAAGTTAGACTAATATTTTTTCAACTATAACAGTTGTAAACATTTGAGTAAATATGTCGTTAAATCATGAAGATTTAGTCATTCTTGAACTTGGAAATGCTAAAGATAGTGAAATTGATGTAGAACTTGATGAATTGTTTGGAATCGATGGAAGTGCAGAACATAAAAATGAGTTAGTACCGTCGGGTATGTTCACCCAAATAGATTGGAACGTTACTAATTCAGTCTGTGAACAAGGATTGGCATTGGAAGAAAGGAGTAGATCCATAGATAATTATAGTTTCATATAAAAAGGAGTGTTATTTGACACTAAAGAAGATCTACAATTGGTCATAAAAAAGTACTACGTGTGTAACATCCCGAATTTCAGGAAAAGTTAGTTAATTATCTAAAATTATTGAGTTTAAATTTCCCTTTCATTTGGGAAATTGGGATTAAAGTGAAATAATTGAAAAACTTTAGTTAAATTGAATTTAATTGATTAGATATTCAACTATCTTGAAAATATTGAATTTTGCTTCCCTTTGATTTTAGATTTTAGGGCCAACTTAAAAAAAAAATTAAGGAGATAATTAATTTCATGTGATTTTGAATTGATTTAAATATTTGGAAGGATTTAATTTGTATCAAATTGATGGATATTATGTCATTTAATTTTAGTTTTTGAAGCCTAAATTAAGATAATTTGAAAAGTTAATTGATTTTAATTTAATAGAATATTTTGAAGATATTGTGATAAAATATTTTATTTATCTTTTCAAAATTTGAAAAAAAAAATAATTTGAGATTTTTAGAAATTAGATGAGAGTGAAAAGAGGCAAAAAAATCGGGAAGAAAGCAATTCGATTTTTCAGTGACAACTTTCACAAAATTGTCGAATTCTGAAGTTTGAACCATTGAATCGTACTCAAATTTGGTTAGTATGTTCGAGACATATAGAGTTTCATTTTGAACGGTTGGATCATTGTTTGAAGCTCTAGTTTTTTTCGTAATCACTGTTGAATAAAATCTGTAAAACTAGAAATTTCTCTTCTCTCACTCTCGTAAACGCTCCTCATGCAAGACCCTCACTACCAGTCGTTAGCCTAAACAATTTATGTCGTCCAACAGCAACACCTGCTGCCTATCTATGGTTGTCACCGCTGCTAATGCCATTGTCATCAAATTCATATTTTGGGTAAGTTTTATAATTCTTAGAGGTTTTTGATCCCCCATTAGCTTTTGGCCCAAATTGGTTATTATCCTTTACATTTCGCTTTTAGATTGAAGTTTGGGAGCATTTTTGGTCACTGTCCAACAAGCGAAATGAGTTTTTAAGCATTTACTATTCGAAGTTTGGAGATTAGTGGCGTGCTTTCTAGTAGGATTTACGATCGTTCGGTCCTTTCATTGGTTTTATTTCAAGTAAATTGTTGGAGTTGATTATCGAGATAACTGTCCTTAACTTAATTTGAGGTAAGTGAATCTATTACTGGAGTTTCCATGTCAGACACCCTATTTTAGGTTTATCAAGTTACTTATTGGGATCTAGAAGCTAGACTTGGAAGTTGTAATATCTTATTGTGTATGTATGTATGCTTTTTTTTTTGGAGTTTGAGTATGTTTGAGACTGCGTGTTATGTTATGATATGAGCTGTGGAACTACCCATGAAATATTTGTATATGCTGCATAATTAGACAAGTAGGAGCGATACACCGTCTCATCTCAATGCATATATATTTACAAGAGGGAAATTTGTACGGATGATCAAAAAAATTGGGTCCAAAATGTCAAATGACCCTTTTTTTAAAAATAATGTCAATTGACCCTCTGTCGATATCATCGTCCTACCAAATTACTTAATTTGCTCTTACACCGGTCTTACGCACGAGGTAAATCTCGCTATTGTCTGATGACACGCTCTCGCTGTTGCTCTCGCTTGAAATTTCCTAGTTGATGTGATTGTTCGTCAGTGTACTGTTGATTTGACAAAATGTCATGACGGAAGCCTCAAATCAAATCAATAATACCTAAACACAATACAATGATGATTTCTTTAAACTCTAAACTCCATTTCAAAATTGATTACTTCTCTGGTTTTCGACGGTTTGTTGAAAGGAGATTTTTCGAACGGGGATATCCAAGAAGAGGCTTTCTCAGTAAGGAACATAACAGCTTTTTCAGAAAGGTGAAATATTATTATTTTGAGTCTGTTTAATTATTTTTGATGTGTTATTTCTGGAAGGGTAGCATTACGAAATTTTGTATTAGGAGAGAGTAAGAAAGAGGAAGAGTAAGAAAGAGAGCGAGATTATGAGAGAGAGCGAGAGTGCACTTCAATTGCTTGTACAGCTTAATGACAAATGTTCTCTTACTTTGTAGGATGACAGGAAATTGTATATTTATTCGATTTGGAGGTGCTTGGGATGAGAATGAAAGTTCGTATATTGGGGGACAGTTGAAAAGAATCGTTGTATCCCCTACAGTGAATTATGAAGAACTTAAATCTTGCATTTACAGGGCTATAAAAATCAGTTCTTCAGAGCTTGATCTTATCCTGAAAGTTAAATATAATCTTGAATTTGAAGCCCCTCCGCAATGCATAACGGATGATGATGATCTTGAGTTCTTTCTTTTGCGAGAAAGGTTAGTAAACTTCAGATAGCTGTAACGTTGAAGTCTAAACAGGATGAAAGGGTTGGAATGGGGTTTGGAGATGTGAGTCATGATGATACGGACAGACAATTCGAGGAATCATATCAATTTCATCGGGAAGAGGCTAATATTCCATTGTCTAACAACACTGATATTCCACTGTCTACCAACATTGTACCATCAACATTCGATTATATGGATTGTGGTTCTTCAGTGGATGTGGATGTGAATGAGCAACTAGCAGGATTGAATGAAATGGATCATGATCATGGAGATGTGCGTCGTTCTACAGCGGCTTCAGTGGTTCCACCATCTGTGTCTTCAAATCATAGGACAAAGTTGATTATGCTTGGCACATCTTCATCTGGGATAGAGGACGTTGAAGTTGGTCAACTATTTTTGAGCAAAAAGGACTTGAAAATGAGATTGTCTATTCTGTCTATCAACAAAAATTTTGAATTTAAGGTCAGGAAATCAACCAAGTCTCTGTTCACTGTCAAATGCATTGGGGAGACATGTAAGTGGAGCCTTTGTGCAGTCAAAATGGAAGGGTATGGTATATTCAAGATCACAAAGTACTACAGTTCGCACACATGTTCCATAGGAATTTTGAATCACGACCATAGATAAGCAACTGCTACAGTTGTTGGTCAACTCATCAAAGATAAGTTCACGGGCATAGGACGTATTTATAAACCTTGTCATATCATTGAGGATATGAGGAGAGATTATGGCGTGAACATAAGTTATGATAAAGTGTGGTGTACAAGGAAAGCCGCGTATGACTACTGTGACTACTGTGAAACCCGATTGGCAAGTGAAGCTGATAAGGGTAGACGATATCGGGTGGAGCCTATTGATTGTTATCGAGCACACGTGCGAGATAATCGATTGGACGGTATTGTCAATCTTCACATGAAGGAATGCACGTGTAGGGAATTCGAATCACTTGGTATTCCGTGTTCCCATGTAATTGTTGTTACCAAGGAAAGAAATATACCCATCCACGGTCTTTGCAGCCGATTTTATACAGTGGACTCTCTAATGACTGTGTATGCGGAGCCTATAGCCACATATCTAAATGGAAAAGACCTTCTGGATACGTAGAAATGATTATCTTTCCTCCGAAGTTTATGCCACAAGCTGGGCGACGAAGAGTGAGAAGAATACCATCCAGAGGAGAATTTCGCAGGCAAATGAAGTGTGGTCGGTGTGGGAATTATGAACATAACTGCCAAAATTGTACTGAACTACTTACAACCTGGCGACGTGCCGAAAATGCCAGAAACCGAGACACGAACACCCCTCATCAAGTTTAGTTATAAATACCATTGACCATTTTCTATATGTCATACTCGTAACTTTTTCATACTTGTAACATACTTCATACTTTTTCATACTTGTAACATACTTCATTGTTTTTCATACTTCATACTTGTAATACATGATACTTGATACTTTCATCTTGTAAACAAAAAACAATAACAAGCTGGAGTATATTCATACTCTCTCAATCTTCATACTCTCTCCATCGTCATACTCTCTCAGTCTTCATACTTGTAACAAAAATGGATCATACTGAAAACAAAAAACAATAACTTCATACTCTATCAATCTTCATACTTGTAACAAAAGTGGATAACAAATACTCTCTCAATCTTCATACGTGTAACGAAAAACAATGACTTCATACACTTTCAATCTTCATATTTGAAACAAAATGGATAACAAATACATATCTCAATCTTCATACGTGTAAAAACAATGACTTCATACTCTCTCAATCCTCATACTTGTAACAAAATGGATAACAAACACTCTCACAATCTCGCTCTCTCTCACAATCTTGCTCTCTCTGAGCATCTCGCTCTCTCAATCTCGCCCTCTCTCACAATCTCACTCTCTCTCAACATCTCGCTCTCAATCTCGCTCTCTCTTACAATCTCGCTCTCTCTCATAATCTCGCTCTCTCAACTTTGAACTTTGAACCTTGAACCATATAATGTTCTAAGCTCAATTATGCATGTTATGATAAAATTCTGATGTTGAATTTTGAACTTTGAACTTATATGTTCTGATAAAATTTTGATACCGATAAGAGCAGTAGCAGAACACATCCAAAACAATTATACAATGAATGTTTTTACAGAATACATACTTGAAACAAGATGGATAACAAACAAAGATTATACAATGAATGTTCTTTCAATTGGATGTGTTGTATAATTAGTTTTGGATGTGCTCTATTCTGATACTGATAAAATTCAATTATACAATGAAAAGAGCAGTAGCCAGGTGTTCTGATAAAATTCTGATACTGAACTGTTAACTTTGAACTTTGAACTTTTATAAAAAAAAATGTGTTCAATTATACAATGAATGTTTTTACATACATAAAAAATAAATGAATGTTGTTACATACATAAAAAATAAATGAATATTTTTACAAAGAATAAAAAATACAATGTTACATATAAAAAATATGGAGTGTTGCCTATAGCTGACACGCTAATTGCCTCATAGCGAATGTCATTGAGTCTGATTTTGTCCTCTTCACTTCTCTGAGCAACATGTGATGGACAATTGGGCTATTGAATACCATATCAATGTCAATAAATCGCCCAAAAACTACTCTCTTGAACATGGCCAACTGTGTTGGCGTGAGCTTCTCTTTGACAATCTTGTTTGCATTGGCAATGTGGGCCAAGCTGGTTACTTGACCGGGAAATCTGTCACCTTCAGCTATTCTGAAATGTGTAGCCATCTTAAATCACTCCTTCATTTATTAAAAAATTCAATCAGTAAACTCCTTCAGAAAAAAAAATGTAAAAAAACATTCTGTTTAAATCTCGCTAGAATGGATCTCGCTGGCATCACTCTCGCTAGAATAGCTTTCACTAGTGTCGCTCTCTCTCACAATCTCGCTCTCTCCGATGTCACTCTCCCTTATCTCCCTCACATTATCTCTTTTTACTCGTCTTCAACCACATAACATATCGAAAACTAGAAAAACAAACAAAAAACCATA
>NC_052351.1:22403094-22420050 GCF_009727055.1 Benincasa hispida
GGTTCATTTATCTCTCCGGTGTCGCTCTCTCCGGCGTCGCTCTACCGATTTCACTCTTACTTATCTCGCTCACAAACTCTTTCTACTCGTATTCAACTATAGAACACATCCAAAACCAAAAAAAAAAAAAAAAAAAAAAAAAAACCATATTGAAAGAAAGATTTACCGTTAAGATTCGATTGAAAGCCAGAAGTAGAATCGTTTGCAAGCCGAAAATAGTTTTTTTTTTTTCGTTTATGAGCAATATAGTCGTTAGCCTTGGAAAATTTGAATGAATAATAGTTTAATTTTAGTGGATTTTCTCAGTAAAAAGGTAAGAAGACGTAAGGGAAAATTAACTAATTTGGTAGGGCGATAACGTCAGTAGAGGGTCAATTGATATTATTTTTTAAAAAAGGGTCATTTGACATTTTGGACGCAATTTTTGGGACATCCGTACAAATTTTTCTTTACAAGGGATCGATGAGTCTAATTTCATGTTTGATGGTGAGCCTTCGGGCCGCTAAACATGCATGAATCAACAGGTTCATACTCATGTTACTTTTTCCATGTTTGACGGTGTGCCTTCAGGCCACTAGATATGCATGAACCGACAGGTACACGGTTATGTTTCTTTTTTCATGTGTTGACGGTGTGCCTTCAGGGGCCACTAAATATGCGTTAATCTACAGGTACACGTTTATGTTTCTTTTCTCATGATTGATAGTGTGCCTTCAGGCCACTAGACAGCGTGAACCGACAGGTACACGATTAATTTCTTTTCCTATGATTGACGGTGTGCATTCAGGCTACTAAACATGCGTGAACCGACAGGTACACGATTATGTTTCTTTTCTCATGATTGACGGTGCTCCACTAGACCACTAGACATGCAAGTTAAGGCGAGTCATGTTATCCCCTTAGTTAGCCATTAAGAAACAACTTCACCATGAAAGTTCCACTAACCACAAGCATTCACTACATGTGAATGCACAGCCTGATCTCGGTAATGGGATCACTTATTGGGTATTTTTATACTCATCCTTTATTCCTTTATATTTTCAGGGAATGACAAGAACAGATTGGCGAGTGACAGACAGGACTCGTGACAGAGCCATATGGGGACAAGAGAAATAGCTTTCGCTCAGTCTATGTATTTGTCATTTGAATGTTTTGAAACTAGAATTTAATGTGAGACAACAAATTTTAACGTTTTGAATGTTTTCTTTATGAATATTATTTTTTTAGGGGACCCCGAATAAAAGTTTTATTTATTTATTATTTATTTATTTTCGAGTTTATTTTGAAAAAGCTATCCTTATTATTTTAATGAATTTTTTTTTAACAAAATAACTGGGTTTTAAATGTGTATTTAGTCGTAACGACCTTTGTCAGAGTACTCGAAAGGTCGGGTTGTTACAACGTGATAGATCCGTATCAAATTTTTATAGGAGAATTGAACCAAAATATTTGGTATGTGAGATGCAAATAGTGGAAGGATGATTGTGATTGGAGGTTACGAGCTTGTTGGCGTAAAACTCATGGGATGTTTGAAATTACTAAACTTGAAATGGAGAAATCATTAATTGTTACGTTTGGTGATTTGGAGAAATCATATTCAGAGCTTCCATATTGATTGATGTTGTTGTGCATTACAATCCTGGAACACAATCGGATCAGTATTTTCTTCCATCTGATGTTTTATTAAATGTTGTGTATTACAATATGATAAGAGTTTTATTATCTTATGTTTTTCAAATGTATGATATGAAAATTATTTAGTATTAATTTTTTTCATCATTCAGAATAATTTTGTCCAAGATGTATAGCAGTATTCAGTACAACACAATTTGCTAGAGTTGGGTTCAATGTGTGACCAAACCTTGGTAAATGTAAAAAATATTATTCTGCAGATAAGACGACTCAATGTTGCTGATATTGATTGAAGACATATTCGTTGTAGACGACAACGGGAACAAGATGTAGCTAATCTATAGGCACACGAAGACGACCACCATGTGGAAGATTGAGTGACTTATAATTCAAACTTTTAGGTTCATATGAACTTCTATCTTGAAATTAAAAATAATAATAATAAAATTACATTTTATTTTGAGAAAATTAGTATGATATAGAAGAACAAGAACAAAATAAGTAAGGAAGAGAATTGTTAATTAAAAATTACAAAAACAATCAAAATTGAAAAAAAAAATACTAAAATTATGGATGGGATCCATGAGTTTAGTCTTCATTTTGACCAAGTCCATATGACTTACATGACACCATCTAACGTCTACGGGGTGATGACTAGATTAAATGACAATCGTGTACCCATTTTATCACACTACTTTTTCCTTCAACTCCACTTTCGAAATTTGTTTGCTATGTATCTTATTTTATTCTTTACTTTAAAAAATTACATTATTATTGTAGTTAAAAAAAGTTTTTTTTAAAAAAAAAGGAAAAAGAAAAAGGTGAAGAGTGATAATGAAAGAGGTAATAATAGTTGGTGGGTTTGTGTGTTACAGAGATAAGATTGGTCAAACTCAAACCCATAGGCCAAAACCATATTTGTTATACTTACTGTCCCTCGATCCTATTTCTTTTGTCTCCCACTACCCCCTCTATTCTTCATTATTACCAAATGGACCACCCGTCTTTTTCGAAATTACTCTTTTACCCTTCTCAGCTTCTTAAGAAACTACCTTTCTGTAAGGGCTGCCACGTTAAGGCTGTGCGGCTGATGCTTACAGGACATCGCTAACCGACAAACTCACCTCAGATTGGACCCCCGATCGTTCTATATTCTATAAAATTAAACCCAAAAACCAAAATGACAAAACAGTCCTCCGCTCAGGGCAAAGAAAACGACACCATCCTCAATACTATAGGGGTTAAACATAAAAATTTAAATAACACAACAAAATAAGAAATACAGAAATTTAAATGAAAAACTTCAAAATCGGGGAAAAAGTACAACCTATTTAAGAGAAATATATTAGTAACAAATTGTTATAATCACAAACAATAATTCTCTTTCCAACTCCAATTACAAGAACACTCTCTCAAAACATTGTTATGTTGGGTAAAATTTTAACTTTCAAAATAAGAGAGAACCAACTTTTGGTTGGAGAATCCCACATTGAAAAATTTGATGTTGGAAGTACTCCAATCTTGAGTTTTGAATTTGGACTCCAAGAGGTACCTATGTTTTGGAGGGAGTGAGGAGATAGACCAATGTGGATTTGGTGGACGTCTCGGCACGTGTGATTATTGATTTTAATAAAAAAATATATTTTTTAATCAGAAAAAAAGAAAGGGCCCGCTCCGTTTGAGCTTTGTCCGCGCACGTTATGAGTCAGAGAGCCTTCTTCGCTCCCTACGATTCGACGTTGAAGGCCTACAATTCATTCTTCACTTTTCATTTCATTTTTCCTCTCTTCTTCCATTTTAGTTTTCCGAACAGTGAGTTTAAAAAGGGTGTGTGTTTTGGTCGGTAACGGTGTATTTTCGATCGGGTTCCTTTTGGCTGTTTTATCTTGGGGACGATGTGGCAATTTTCAGACCTGCTTGCACACTTGGGCAGAGCCGCGAAACGTTTTAAAGAGAACGAGCTCTGTGGCTCAGCCTATAACGAGTTTTTGTTTTGCAGGTTTGACTCTTTGCTTGACCGTCTAGTCTTGACTGTTTACTGTTAATCGTTTTGAGGGTCCAGTCGTTTCCAACACATTATACCACTCACATAAGGGAAGTAGTATTTATATTTGAAATTGAAATGATAAAAAAATAAAGACATAAATTGATTTTTATAGTTTTAAAAAAGAAAACTTTGATGTGTTACAATTGTTTTGGCATGTAATAAAAGGAAAATGCAAAATGAAGATTGATAGAGATGTAACGTAATTGAATGTTGGATGCAATGCCCTGTAATGTTGGGTTTATATTACAGGCACCGCACCATCCTAGCGTCCTCAACCGTAATTTCAATACCCCTAAATTGAATGACATTCTTATTTAGTTATTTTTCTTTGGGGTTTTCCAAGTGAAGTGGGAAGTTGTTTTTTGGGATCCTAAAGCTGAAGTAATGGAAACAAATGTGGATATGACATATTTGACCAAATTTATGAGAGGGGTATGGTATGGTAGGTGCCGAGTCTGAGGCCCGAGTTCGACTCACTTAAGGGAAGAGGGAATATAATAAAATAATCAGACATAGCTGATGCTTATGTATCTTTATATATTCAATTTCACACTGCCACTCCAATCCATGGATGAGAGAGATTCAGGGATTCAGTTGGTGGGTGTGTTTAATGTATTTATAAATTTTTAATTTACCATTCATCCATTAACTTATATATTTTCTTACTAGATTTTAGGACTATTTTTAAAATGTTTAAATAGGAAATATGAAAACCTCAACAAAAAAATAATGAGAAACACAATAACTTTTTTAAAAACTAAAAGCTAAAAACAAAATGGTTACTAAAAGGGATCATGGTTTTTTGTTTTTGATAATAAGTCTATTTTTTTTTCCAATTTCTTACAATGTTATACATATTTCTTAAGTATAATAATTGAACTTTTAGTTAAATTCTAAAAATGAGAATAAAATTTTAAAACTTACTTTTTTAGTTTTCAACACTTTGCTTGGTTTTTTTAAAATATTGGTAAAAAGTAGATAACAAAGCATGCAATTTCAAGATGAAAATGGTGTTTATAGATTTAATTTTCGAAAACTCAAAACTAAAAACCAAATAATTACCAAACAGGGTCTTAATCTTTAGTTTGTAGATTTTGAAAATTAAACTAAATGCCCTTTAAATTTCTTGCTCTGTGAATCTTTTTACCAATAATTTCCCAAAATCAGCCACATTTCAAAAACTAAAAAATAGTTTTTAAAAATTTTGTTTTTAATTTTTAGAATTTAACTAAAAAATCAACTCTTTTTACTCTAAAAAAGATGTAAACCATCATAAGAAATTAAGAGAAAATAAACTTACTTTTAGAAAATCAAAAACAAAAAATTAAAGTCTCGTTTGGTAACCATTTGATTTTTTGTTTTGGTTTTGAAAATTAAGTGTATAACATTTCACATTTCTTATAATAATTTGCATATTTTTTAAACACAATGGTTGAATTCTTAACCAAATTCCAAAAACAAAAATAACTTTTTGAAAGCTATTTTTTTTTAATTTTCAAAATTTAGCTTGATTTTTTAAACGATTGGTGAAAAGTAAATAATTTTTGGAGGTAGAAAGTAATGTCCAAGGCTTAATTTTCAAAAACAAAATGATTACCAAACGGAGTCTAAATTGTTATCTACCAAGGTCTAAACTTTTAAAATTATAGAGGTAGACTTTATACATGGTACTTTTTAAACTTGATAGATCTAATAAACCACAAAATTTAAATTTTAAACATTTATTAGACGAAAAAAATAAATTTATATTTAATACATCAATTAGTGTTTAAAATTTTAAAATTTGATAGAGAAAAGAAACTTATTAATACACTTCTTTTTTAAGTTCGGTGTTAGAGACTGAATTTGTAATTTGAATTGGCATTGAATGAGAGAATAATGAGAGGAAAAAAAAAACTTGGGGGTTGTGAGAAAAGCTCTTTGTTCCATGATTTCACACCACAAAACACACGTTATCTCACTTCCTATTCTTTATGTATCGGTTTGTGTACATTTTGTCCCCTCTCTCTCTCTCTCTCTCTCCCTCTTTCCCTCAGGCTTGTGAATCTGAATTCACCTTCTTTCACTTCTCACAACACAAAACAAAACAAAACAAAAACATGGTTTCAATAATAATAGACAACATTTTCTTTTTTTTTTTTGGGAGTAAACGACACTTTAAAAATCCAATTATCTAAGTTTAAGCAGCTGTTTCTTTTGGCCTTCACCATGTGCACCAATCTCTATAACATCACTGCACATTGCAATACCGCCAAATTTCCTGCCATTACTTTACCCACAACAACAACTACTTCCACCATTTCAGTTTGTCTACTTCCCTCGACCAGCAATCTTAATTTTCAAACAGAGAGATTTCAGTTTGTTCACTATGCATTCATATCTTTGGCGTATTCTATTGTAGAAAAAAAAAAAAAAGGCAAGTCTATTGGTTTCTTTTAGCTTTCAGACTTGAACTTACATAACAAAAGGCAACAACTGCCCATCAACTAAATCTATATATGCTTACAAGTGAAGAAGAATAATAGTGATCAATCTAGTTTCTTATCCAATGTTGAAATGTTCAAAATCATAGTTTTCTTTCTGGGATGAAGCAAGGAACACAGCTCCAGCGCCAGACCCACCATGAGAATGTTCCACTATCACATTGTCTGACAGTTCATTTCCAAGCATTTCCCATATGCTACTATTGAGATAGTTTCTAAATACCCTGTAATGCTCGTAAAGCCCACCTTCCACTGTGACTATGTTTCTTTTGTTTTCAATCCTCCCCAGTTTCTTAACGATTCCCACAATGCCAGCTCCAGCAAGACGGGCTGCACGTTCTGACACGATGTCACATACCTCAGCAACAATTTCTCTTGCCAGTGGAGTTGAATCAGTTATCTTGCATGAACACAGACATGTCAACCAGTGAGGAAGAGAAGTATAAGTTAATGCATACCTTGATATAAAATAGAGACTACTTTAACTTCTAATAGGTGGATCAAAATCTCAAAGCAACCAATGAACTATAAGGAGTTCATGGTCTGATCTGTGTGGTGTGGGGGGAAAAATTGTAACGTGTTCAATGCTTAAAATAACCTCACCCCAAAAATTTCTTTCAGCTTTTCATTGACCACTTCTCTATCTTCTGAAGTATCCTGATGCATTGCAGCCATATCAGGTGACCTATAAACAAAATCAATATGAGTCAAATTGTCAATTGTTCACTATGGTTCAGTAATTTGTTCCTTTTAAGATGCAATCATCATGTAAACATCGTAAACAGGATTTGATCACATCATCACAAAAATATAGCTACTCGATTTCAGTTTTAGGACGGAAATATTCTCAGTTAGTCTTGCTTTGCATTGTTTTCCAAACTATCAGATTAACTGTTGAGAAGGAATGCGACCAAAGTCCCATATTGACTAGATATGGGGATGATCATGGGTATATAAGTATGGATCATTATCTATGATGGTATGAAGCTCTTTGGGTGAAACCAAAAACAAAGCTATGAGAGTTATGACTAAAGTGGACAATATCAAACCATTGTGAAGATATTTGGAGAGTTGTTGTCTCTATCATATTGTTTCTATTATGTTGTAACTAAAAATACCAGGCTGCATGAAAATAAATGTCAATACCTTAGCACATAAGGGGTCATAAGCTTTGGAGGGACGGGATCCCCAAATAATAACGTTTCCTGTGCCATTTTTACCAGGACTCTTCTCACAATCTCTCCCAAATAGGTTCCCGATACCAACTTTTGGAATATCTGAGATAATTGAAGAATTATTAGCCAAACTACAGTATCATTCACGTCAAGTACGAGTGATAATGATAAATCTACAATCTGCCATACCCGACTACCGGGATTTAAACTTTCAGAATCTAGACAAGCATCAAACTCAGTTATTGGAAGATGCGGTGAACGGAAATTGCCCCACTCCAAGCTGATTCCCTACAATATAACATATTTATATCAATCTTCAAGTTGCAATACCATTTGATTGATTAATCTTACTAACCATCTCCCCTGATGTTGGTGATGGTCCATTAAAGCGAGCAAGTTCTTGTGCTGATTCTATATAAGCAGCATTCGTGCCCATGCCTAGAGTAATAGCAGCCACACTGTCCCTGCAGTAGTATCTACCTCCGGCTAAATTCCCAACAGTATCATCAACCTACTTGAATAATCGAAAATATCACAACAAAGCTGGAAGCCTGGAACTAGATTTATTACAAGGAACTTTTGGTTAAAATATAAACTGCATACCATTGCAGAGACACGCAGGTTCACACCATGTTTATTCAATGCCCGATTGATGCTGTTCACCATATTCTTTCCAACCTGAGTTCATCACTATTAGGTTTCAGCATCATATTCCATCAAATAGAATATAAAAGTTGCAAATTCCTATAACATGTGATAGAAATTCAAAACAGGTCCATTAGAATAACAGAAGGATTTAAATCGTCAGCATGGTGTTAAACTCAGTCCAAATGATCAATTTTTTCACCAACGATTTTTATTGTTCTATGAGAAATAGAATAATTAAGTCAATATAACTAAGGACGAAAGGGGATCATAATTTACTTCCCACTATGCGAGAAATTGCAAAGGGAGGGGAATGATCATACTCAACTGTGTCATCAGCAGAGAAACTATTCCATTTGATTACATTTCCCAATGAGGCCGCAGCATCGTCCACTGGATATGATAATGTAAAGCCCAGCTCCGTTCTCTTCACCGGTTCATATACATTCTCTGGATGAGCAGAAACAAATTTCCCAACCTCCACAGCAATGAAGTCGAACAAATCCTGTTTCCAACAAGATTCAAATCAAACATTGCAGCATCCCCAAAACCAAAGCCACCGATCATAATCCAATTGGAATAATGGGAAGTTCTCAATTTCTAATTCCTGAGATGGGATACAATCTAAATCATGATTGAGTTCCATAATTCGAAGTACGGAAAACAAACCTCAGAATTGCCATTCATGACAATGGGAGGGATTGAAATCTCCTCGCGATGAATATCAGAGATGGGGGCGTTCTTTCCCCCAAGCCGAGCGCACAAAATCAAGAAATTGGTTCCCCGCAAATTAACCCCATAATAAAACCCTTCCTCATCTCTATCACCCAAATACAAACATCAAAAACGAAACCCGTAAGCAACTCGAATCTCAAAAGACAAGGGTAGGAAAAACAAAACAAAACAATACCCATTGGGGAAAGCATCAGCGTAGGAGACGAGCATTTTGAGAGAGGCATTGGGATTAGTTCCATTAGAAGCAATGGAGGCTCGTATGTCGGACTCCAAATCATCGGCGATCTGCCAGAGTTTGGGGACGGGGGTTGCACAGTCCCGGGCAAACTTGCGGAGAATTCCGTGTGCTTTCTTCAACTGCCATTGTTTCCTCTGCATCCATCTCCTGAGCGCGGCGGCGGCGACAACCAGAGAGGCAGTTGTGGCCAAAGCGGCGACCAGAAGCTCCTTGCGCATGGGCATTGCTGGTGTGTTGTTAAACTGTGGGATTCCTTAGAAGGGGATATAAAATCAGGGAGTTCCATTTTGGAGCTGCGGTTAGTTGTGTTGATCGTCTCTCCCATCTTCATGGATCAAAGAAATAACAGAAATCGGTTATTGGGAAACACAGAACGCCAATTATGGATGCCAATCGCCGATCGCTATGCCGTTGGGTTCTTCCAATCTCACAACTCTCGAACAATATTGATTCGGACACGTCGCCGCACCAAATTGATTTTTTTTTTTAAAAAAAAAGAATTATTAATTTCTGTTTTCGCTCTATTTATTTATTATTTTGGTTAAAAATGATTTTTAATTTATGAATCCCTATGATTTAACCCTTTAATCTTAGAACTTTAGTTTACAATGAATTTAATTCTTTATTACAAATTTGAAATTGCATGGAGTTACTTCTCCAAAATTCGAAGACCAAATGTGATCGTAACCTTTTTAAAGATGGTATTAGATTAAATTATAAGTCTATTTTCATACTTTCATATCAAGTAATTCATTTAACTCTAAAATATATCTTAGAAGCCTCAAAAAATTTTATTTTGTGTGTTAATAAGTCCATGGCTTACAAATTTTTGCCCAATAAATTCTTTATTTATTTGACAATTTTTTTTTCTTTTTTTCTAAAAAAGAAATAAAGATATTATTGAATGCAAAACTGATAGTCTTAATGTCTTCTTAAGTACAATATTGAAAGTTCAATGACCTATGGTTGATGAAATTTGCCATCTAATTCCAGATCAAATAATCTAATCGTTTCTACTTAACTCTATTAGTAGTGGTAGCACCCGTCAAACATAGAAAATTGTTGAGTTTCTCAATTAAATTGTTTACAATCCCAAGGTAACTCGAAGAGTTTGAGATTGATTTGTTTGATTGTAAGAAAAATAAATTGCATAAAATTAAAAAGAGATTGAATTCAATAATTAAACTATTTAGCCTAGACTTTTGAGTTAATTCCCTTAATTGCAACTCGATCATATATCCATAAGATAATTTCTATATCATCTACCCTTGGCCAACTCATTTAGAAAGTCTGAATTATCTAATGAGCCAATCTAATTAGATGTGGCTCATTAGATGAGTTGTATCCTAATTAGTTGACTAACCGCATTAATGTTAAGAAATTTGTTAAAATGAATTTCTAATAGAAACTCCCAATCAGTCATTCAAATATAATTCTTCCCTAGGTTAATTGATCAATGTTCATTGATATCAATATACAACTTACAAGCTAATTTAACCTATTGCTACTTGTAGATTAATAAGCAATTAAATGTCACATATTGCAAATGGAGCCTTAGCTAATGATCATATATGCTCAAGCACATATACAGTCATAACCATTCATAACCAGATAAAAGAATTGAAAGACAATACAAGAAATCGATATAAAATGATCTAAACCTCACAAGTGTCCAAAAATGAGAAAACCACTATGTGCCTAAGCTAGAATGAGTATTTAACCATAATCTTCATGATGGACATCGAGAAATCGTTTGAATACAACCAAGAACCAAGAAATAGAAGGAAATAGAGAAAAACTATGGAAATTTGACTGGAATTAGAGATAGTTAACCCTAGGCGACTAAAATAGTTTTATAGCAATCAAACTAGTGTTGCGCCGTTGATGGACGGATGCACGCGATAGACTTCGGAGCGTCGTGGCGCTGTGTGTTTTGCACCAAAACAACCTTCTCGGGAAAAAGTGTCGAGCATAGTGCATTGTAGCAGGCGCCATAGCTTTAGGAGTAATTTGGTCATTTTTTACTTTTCTTTCTCCAGTTAGTGCATTTGAGTTTCGTTTTGGCCCGTTTTAGCTTCATTTCATCATTAACGTCCGATTCTACCTTAACAGATGATCGAGACCTACAAAATTATAAAATAAACACCTAAAATCTAGGAAAAATCTCGAATTAAACAGAGCTAGATAGCACATTATTTGTGCTATAACCTATTAAATAACTTTAAAATTTATAGATTTGTTAGACACAAATATAAAAATTCATAAACTAAAACTCTTATTATTATTAAGAAAAAGGGTAAAAATCACCCCTAAGCTAAAAAAAAAAGTCGGTACCATCACACTCTTAACTCCAACTTACAAAATTTTACGGTGAAACCCTTAAAGCAAAAAACACAAACCAATTATGAGCTGTAAAAGTTATTACAATTAAATCTTTTGGGATAGACTTGTTCCAATATAGTCCAATTTTTTAACTCAAATTTTTTAAAAGTGTAATATTAAAAATTAAACAAAAAATACAAACAAGTAAAAAATTTAGAGACTTTATAATTGTTTTTATAAGTTTAGATATGAATTAGGCACACAAAAAGTTCATAAATTAAACCTATATAACCTAATTCATCATTGTTATATATATATATATATATATGTACATATATGTTTATAATTGGATAGTAAAAGTCCACCAAAGCTCACATTTTCAAGTTTAAAACTTGGGGATGGAGTGTTTTTGTAGACGGGAATTTTGTATGTAGATATGCATTTCAAAGAGAGATTTCCTACTTCGCCACACACAAGCCCAATTAGATCTAGTTGGGCCAACCCCTAACTCATAGCCCAATTAGATCTACCTACTTGGACCGACTCGTAATTCTCATAATATGTACACGTTTCTAAAATATAAAAATAATAACAACAATAATTTTTCTTAACATTACAAATTAGGTAGAGTTTTAGATTATTTTTCAAATATAGAAAAATGATCCAAAATTTTTATAAATATAGTAAAATTTCACGGATAGATACGACAGACTACTATAGACACATGATAGACATACATATTGTAGATAGATAGTAAAATTTTACTATTATTTGTAAATATTTTTAATAATTTTATGATAGTGATTTATTTCTATTAATTCAAAATATAAAAAATAAAATCAGTACATGGTAGTAAATTCTAAAATGTTTCCAATTTCTAATACATTCACACAAATCGCATATTAAAAAAATCAACATGGTTCCCAAAAAAAAGTTAAAGCTTAGATGCCTAACATTTGGTAGCTCAATGAAAGTCCAGAGTTTGAATTCATTTGCCATCCATTATAAACATTGACAGACACTTAAAAAGATAATAGTTGGATTAAAAATTAATAGAAACAAATACGTTGATGTGAAGGATAACAAATAAGTAGTTTTTAGTGTATTTTTGATGAATGAATTACGTTGGTTATATAGACTTTTAATTGAAACGTGGGCTCATCATCGCTCTCTTTATAGCTTTTGAAATCGTCGAAAACACTAATTGACTTTTAAGTACCTCGTTCATTCCTTTCTCAACAGCTTGTTCATGGATCATCTTTGGAAAATCCAAACTAATACTCTTCACTTAGATTAAGATGACCTCCTCTCTAGTTCAATAAATCATATTTACTCATATCCATGAAACGATTTGCACTAGCCATCCAAGGATCACCTAATGGGTTGGCCTCTTAAGAACATGATTAGCCCTTGTGGGTCAGACATGGTCCCTTCAATCTTTAAGTCATCTTAGACTTCTACTTTCGTCTTTGGGCCTATTATTTTTGGAATTTTTAATTTTAACCCGTCTCGATAGATCTACTCATTATAATATTTCTATTAATAACTTTTCCAAACAAAGTATGTACAAATGCCTGATTTTCTCCCCCTTTTGATGTACTTTTGACTCTCGATTTTGCTTAAATAGCAAAAAGAAGTTTGGAAACTTTTTAGAAGAATATTGAAACAAAATTGAGTGCCAATACCATGTGGCAAATAGAAATACAGCAGGGGGTAGGTGATATTTAGTTGGCTTTCTACATATGAATTTGGAAATTCCAAATATTATTGACGTGAAAAAGTTTTTGGAATTTCTTTACTCTTAACCTTTAGACTTTAACTCTCTATCCTATAAAATGGGATCATCCACCCACCAAAAATGGTCAAATTCTAAATCAAAATCAATGTGAAAAGTTGAGATTTCGATTGTATGGGAGATATCCTTGGCCCCATCTTTCACAATAAATGGACTTACATATGTAATTTCACCCCCTTTTTTTGGCTCCTTTCTAGAAGGAAAAGAAAGAGAATAGTGTCTTCAACAAAAGCTTCAACTTAAGTTCTATAAGATCATCAAATCTTTCTGAACTTATAAAAAGATAATTTCCTATTTCCTCCGTGATAATAATACTGTCTAGAAGAGTAACAATATCGGCGAGCTCAAGAATATTAATGAACTTCAAAGTTTTTTGCATCGAAATCATAGGTTTGTCATTAGAATTACGAAGAATAGCTTCAAACCCTATCGCTCCCATAGGGAAGGAATTATCTGAGTTATTCAAATGAGACTTCTAAATGGTTATAATATCTCAATAATATGTAGATGGAAAAAAATACATATATTTTATTATTTAGATATAGATTCTTATGTCACATCATTATATTTATTTGCATTATTTATAAAATTTAAAATTTATGTTATTTTGAGCAATTATATATATCTCTTCTGAATTTTCTCGTCTATTAAAAGCTACCATGTTCATAATCCTCAATCATTTAATTCTGCACGTCTCTTCCATTTATGAGACATAGATAATGATAAAATATGGTACAATGATAAAATCAATTGAGAAAACAATGAATAAAAATGGGAAAGTAAGGAATATTATAATAGAAATATAATGGTACCGATCATGTGGAAACAGTCCGTAGAGTAATTTGTCAATTTACATACAAAATCTTACTAATTTTGTCATATATATATATATATATATATATATATATACACACACTTATATATTATATATTTAGAAAAAATTTCAGTTTGTATCATTCAACTTTAGAGGATATATCAATTTAAACTCCAAACTAATAATTGTGTCAACATAAACCCTGAACTTTTGAGGTTGTATCAATTTAAATCATGAATTTTGGATTGTATCAATATAATCCCCAAATTAATAATTGTATCAATTTAAACCATGAACATTTCCAAATATATCAATTTAAACCCTAAACTTTTATATTTTTGTGTCAATTTACACTTTTTTTTTCCAGATTTAGTTTAAAAAATATCAAACAAAATAATTTTTTTCAATCAAACTTATGTAAGTTTAGAAGTTTAATTATTAAAATTACAAGTCTTACAGTATATTTATCCATATGAAACATAGTTAAATGTTTAAATTGATACATTTTTAAAAGTTAACGGTTTAAATTGATACAACTCTCAAAGTTTAAGGTTTAAATTGATACAATTATTAGTTTAGGGTTTAAATTGGTACAATTCTTAAAGTTCAAGGGTTTAAATTGGTACAATTCTTAAAGTTCAAGGGTATAAATTGATATTTGTCCGATATATTATAGTCGGTGGATAATTTCCATGACTATTTTCTTTCTTTCTTTATGGAAATTAAGGTGACTACTCTAACTCCCTTAAATTATCTACCATTTATTTTGTAATTAATAAGGATGTGATATGAAGTTATGATACCCTACATTTACCAGTTGAAGGTTTGAGTTTTAACACTACATTTAATAGAAATAAAAGAAAAGTGATAAGAAATGATTGAATCTCTAGCTACCAAATTAATTATGAGTAGATTAGAATTAATATAAAATATTAAAAAACAATTAATTATTTTAAAGCTTATTTAAATACTCATGGATAATATTAATATGAGTAGAAAATACTTGTGCTTGAAAATATGTGATCCTGTACAGCTAGCACACAAATGGATATATATGAAAATATATAATAATTTGTAGACAATAGTTCAATTTTTAAGAAATGTTTAAGATAAGTATTTATTGATTGTATGTATAAAGTCCTGAACTTAGCTAATTGGAATATCAAAGATCACATAATCCTTGGGTGGGACATTGTCAATGGCCGTCTTTCTTGCTTATCAATAATCTTGTTTTCTAATCCTCTCAATTAGCATTAAGATTAAATTATATTTCATAATTTAATTTAGTACCTTCTAAATAGTTTTTACATTTTAAATATTTCCGTACTTTCAATATATAATTTTTCACTTCATCAAAGATGTATATGAGAAATATAGAGAGTTGACAAATATACAAGCTATATATATATATGAAAACATGCCAATTTGAAGTAAACAAAAACCATCTTAATCACCAAAATTTAAACAAAATGTTAACCTAGTCTTGTTTGCCTTTTTTTTTTAGATATTGTCAAAATATATATATATATATATATTTATATATTGTAATAATAAACATGTATTTCCCCTCTTTGTTTACCAACTGCAACATTCATTTCGGCACGAATACGTTCCCATTCATATGAACACATACCCATACTCTTTAATTATTTTTTCTATTTTTTTAAAAAATCAGTAGATAAGATGTCACATCCCAAATAAACAAAACAAAAAACACACACGTATACATATATTATCTTAATTAGAATTTAGAACTTAGAATTATAATAAATAATTAAATAAGCAAATGTATTAAAAGGAGAAAATCTAATTAAAACATAAGAATCCGAGTTTCTTCTACATTACAGACACAAGGGCCCTCCAAAAACCAAACCTAAAACCCTACCAAGAGAGAAAATAGCCTGCAAAAAGTACTCCAGAAAAAAAAAAAAAAAAAAACCATTTTTAACAGAGGGAAAAAAATAGAAGAAAGAGGTGAGACAAATAAAAGTCCATAGCTCTCAAAAAAAATTTACCCCTCTGAAATGGGTTTTTATTACATTAAAATTTACAGTTTTTTTTTTTTTTTTAAATAATTTTTTTTATCGGAAAAAGGGAAAGAAAGATTAATCAATCTAAAAAAGACTCGTCTTTTTCCAAAGTTTTAATGGAAGTCCAGCAAAGCTTGTCTCAGATTCTTCACAACATCCTCCACTGTCAAACAAAAACCAACATCCACCTGCCATCATTAAACAAACAAAAACATTAATCTCCTCAGCAAATTAATCAGATAAATGATATGTATCAATAAAAAAATTTAATTAAAATAAAAAGCTTAAAATCATATATAAATTACCTGAGCAACAATAGTGATATCGAGCTTGGAGTGGCCAAATGGCAAGGCAGAAGTGTTGAGGATTGTTAGATTATTGAGGTTCTCAATTTTGTTAAGCAAATAGGAAAGACAACCTTTGCGTTTTTGGCAGTGGATTCTGATAAGAACATCCTTGTTTGAGAACCTTGCTTCTATCTCCGGAGCTGGCCCGCCAGTAAAACTGTTATCGTCCGACTCATCGTCGGGGGAGGAAACCTGGAGGCTTGTTCTTTTTACACACGCAGTCGATTGTGCCTCCGACATTTTGGAATTTGGTTGTTCCTCCACCACTTTCAAACGCTCTTGAAGTTCTTTCACATGTCTTATGGCTCCTCCCAAGATCGAAGCTTTGTCTACCTGCCAACACAAATGAAATAGAATAAGGCTACGATTTTATCCTTTTTTTAGAAGAAGATATTACGTGAATGAGTAGATCCACTTGAATAACTTAATTTTATCTTTATTTCTTTTTTTAAAAGAAATTTATGCTTATTTTTCTCCTAAATTCCAAACTTTAGTTCTAACCCTTTCTTTAAAAAAAAAACATTTAAATCTTATCAACTTTTTTTCATTAGTTTTCAATTTTGGCTAGATTTCTAACTAGTTAGTGAAATGCAAATAACAAAACCAAGAAACTTAGGTTCCATTTAGTGATATTTTTTTTTTTTTTTTTTTGAAATTAAGTTTATTTCATCAATATTTCTTAAAGGATTTACA
>NC_052351.1:22420074-22457586 GCF_009727055.1 Benincasa hispida
AAAAAAAAAAAAAAAAAATATTTTGAAAATTACGTTTTTTTAGTTCTCAAAATTTGGTTTGGTTTTGTAAACCAATGATGAAAAGTAAATTACCAAGGGAGAAATTTGAAGGTGGAAGTAATGTTCATAGACTTAATTTTAAAAAACAAAAACAAAAAATAAAATAATTACAAAATGAGACCTTAAAGATAAAGTTAATGTTTTAATTTTTGAAAACAAAATGATTACTAAACCAACTTAAATCTTCTGTTTTTAAGAATATGACTATAAATTCAAATCTTCCTATAAGAAAGTTACATAAAAGCCACTCCAAAGAAATTAAACGAAAATGAAAACCCAATTTTCCAAAACTAGAAATTCAAAATGGTTTTCATACTATTTGAATTCTCTGTCTAATCAATTTTTACTGTATATTAAAAAAAAACATGTCTGATAAATTCTTAAACTAACATTTTTGTGTCTAATATATTTGAAAACTTAAAAATATGTGAGATGTAATAAAAATCCATTACACAAACAACTGAAAGTTAGAGTGTGAGATAAAACTAAAACCTAAGTATTAGACAGTTTTTACCGTCTCTCAAACTTTGACCCATTTGAGAAAGTAAGAACGAACAAATACAAACCTTTATAGCTTTCTTTCTAATTTGACCATTACATTCTTAGAGTAATTGAAAAATTAAATACAGACACACAAGTATATAAAAAAATTAGAATGGAAAATTTGTAATGAGGCAAAGTATAGTACGACACCTTGTTAAGGCCAGGGATGAGAGCTGAAAGAGCAATGAATCGTTGGCTAAGTTTCTCTCTACGTTTTCTCTCAGCTATGACATGTTCTCGAGCATGCAAAGGATTTCTATTCATCGACGACGAACATTTCTTCCAACTTTTCTCATTATTATTCCAATAACTTTCACTAATATTTACCGATTCATAATCCATCTCAATTTTGGCCCCCACACTGCCTTTCCCACATTTTGAATTCGAAAAATTTTCGAAGCTAATTATTTGGGAAGTGGATGATGACGAATCTGCCTTATAATTGCCATCAAATATTTGACATTTAATCCCCCCGTCCACCGCCACCTTCAATTGCTTTGTCGGCCTTTCCGTCACCGCAGACGGCGGAACCGGCGACTCATAAAAGTCAGTCCCACTCCAACTCCCACCAGAGTACTCCTCAAATTTGAACTCATCCAACGAAAAATCAAAAGGGTCTACCTTAAATTCATCCATAAACGACGGAGGATCTTCAATTTCCTAAAAAAAAAAATCCAAAACCATTCACCAAAAGATAAATATATATTTTAATTAATTGAATAAAAATTAGAGGTAATTAAAATTACCCATTCAGATATCCATCTGGCTGATGAGATCTCCATAGCAGTACTGAACTCAATGGGATCAAACTTAATTAGAAAGAGCAATTTGATTAATATTGTTGATTTGTGAGAAATAGACAAAAAATGAAAGGGGTTTTATAGAGATAAGGGACACGGTTTTTTTGGGAATGTGGCACGTGTGAAAGAGTGGTACAGTCAACTTTCGGGTTCGTATTTGGTCAATGGATCTGTGAATTGAATTCTCTCACGTTTTGGCTCTTTCTTAAACAAATCTTATTTTATTCAGAATTATGCAATTTTTTAAAATTTCAGGTCCTCCTTTGCAATTCATCTCCTTTTAACCTTTTCTAATTTTTAGTAATGTATAACTCTGCATACCACAAATATAATCAGAGGAAGACTCGTCAATATTAAAATTTAAAACATTGAAATTGATTTTATTATATATTTCTTTTAATAAAATATTGAAACAGAAAAATAATAATGAAAATTAAAGTGATCCATTTTTTCTTCGTGTAAACAAAGTTTAATCATATATAAAAAGGCAGTATTTCATTTCGTTTTTTTGTTATTTTTTTCTTTTCATTTCTTATATTTTTGACTTGTACCATAAAATCCTCATCTATCAGTGTGAACAAATTTGTAAGATGGTGACTGGTGACGGCTGAATGTTTAGAAAATCCGTTGCGGCAAGTACTTTATTTCGTAGAAAGGAATATATTTTCATTTATTAGAATGCCCTCCTCAGTTTAGAGGAGCTACAACAGTGATGGATAAAATTTTATTAAGGTAAATATCAATTTACACCGTTAATTTTGAGGTTGATATCAATTAAAATCCCAATTCTAAACTAATAATTGTATCGATTCAAACTCTAAACTTTTATGAGTGTATCAATTTAAATTCAAACTAGTAATTATATCAATTTAAACATTGAATTTTCACAAGTGTATCAATTTAAACTTGAAGTTTCATAAGTGTATCAATTTAACCTCTCCATTATGTTTTATTTTAATACATCTATGAAAGTTTGGAGTTTAAATTGATATACTTATGATAGTTTAGGGTTTAAAATTGAAACAATTATTAGTTTGAGGTTTAAATTGATACTAACCCAGTTTAGGGCTTAAATTGATATAACTATTAATTTGTAGTTTAAATTGATACAACCTCCAAAGTTCAAAGGTACAAATTGATATTTACTCAATTTATTAAGACTGAATTCTATTATATTATGTTGAGAATTTCACATTGGAAAAATTAAAGGATCTCATACTCTTAATAAGATAGATGAAATATTTCTCTTATTATCATTTTTTTAATATGAAACTCATACTATCAAATATATTATAGTCTACAAACTTGAATTTGTTTGCTTTTAGTTGCTAAAGGTTGTATAAAAACTTATTTCAAATAACTTATATAAAATTTCATTAATTATTTCTTGAAAGAAGAAAAAAAACGCGAAAAACTTTAGAAGTTATGACAAGATGTTTAATATTTGTTTCTAGTTTGAATCAAAGTATGTGTATTGTTAATATGATGATTAATCAAAGTATGTGTATTGTTAATATGATGATTCACACCGAATTACACAAGTTTAATCTTTATGTTTGTTTAAAATTTAAAAAAGTTACTTTTATACCTAACATAAATGATAGAACTGAGATAATCAAATATACAAATGAGATATTTAAAACAAAATTTTAAATATTAAAATCAATTTAAAAATTTAAGACATCGTTTAGTAATTATTTTGTTTTTGAAAATTAAGCCTATAGATACGATTTTCACCTCAAAATTTTCTTCTTTGTTATTTACCTTTCTCCAAAAATTTAAAAAATTAAGTCAAAATTTGAGAACTAAAAAAAGTAACTTTCAAAAAGTTGTTTTTGTATTTGAAATTTGGCTAAAAATTCAAGTATTGTACTTAAAAAGATGCAAATCATTATAAGTATTATAGGTGAAATAGACTTAATTTTCAAAAACAAAAACTAAAAATCAAATAGTTACCAAACGAGGTTTAAAGGTCTAAATTTAGTTGACGTAAAATATATATCATCCATCTTAATATTTCACCAGAACAGTAATAAAAATTAAAAAATATTTGAAAATAGCCCAAATGAACCAACTAAACTAATATACTGTTTATACTATTAATTCGAAGTTAAAAATTTAATTTTCTCATCTTAAATTATATATATTGAAAAATATCGGAGCTTTGCTTATTTTTTATGTTCATACGACGTGGAGGCAACCTCCAGTGAAGTGGCATAAGGGGCACGTGGGAATTGGGGAAGTAGACACGAAGGCGCTGCAGACTGAAGAGTCCAAAGCTGGAAGCCGGCAGGCCCTTTAATTAGGGCATGGTCCTTTAGGATCAGGGACTGTGCGTCCATTCAGGTTCGTCGAAATTCTCCCCTGCCCTAAAATTAATGGACCAATCACATCATCCCACGTAAGCCCTACCCACCCCCTCATTTTAATTAATTACATTTATCATTTAATCATTTTAATTTAATAAAAATAAATAATAACTCAAGGCTAGATGAAGTTGAAGGCTTGAAGCCAATTAAAATAAAGATTTTATTCGTGTTTTATAATGAAACGATCTCATTTTATATTACGAGTGATGACTTTACAATAAATAATAATATATTTTCTCAGAGATAAAGTAGAGTTAATGTAATTTTCTCTCTCTTTTCATTTAAAAAAATATTTATGTTTCTTTTCATAATTTATCATTTATGAAAAATTGAAATTGAAAATTATGTCGATTTATTAATCTTACTAAAATTATATGATTTAATGTTACTACTTTCTCCTGAGTTGTAGATTTGTATAGGTCTAAATTTTTATCTTATATTCGAAGTACAATATTAAAATAAATACAATTATTATATAGATATATGAGTTTTTTTTAAGGATATGGGTATAAGGATTAATAATTAATCAGACTATAAAATTTGATAAACACAATAAATATTCTATGTTAGAAAAAAAGTCATTCACTTAAAAATGTTAGAAAACAAGATAAGTTATCGGTTTATCAATGTCACTTTTTTTAAAAAAAAATTGAAAGAATAAAGTAAATAATTTTTTAATAAATATTTGTTAAAAACATGTGATGCACGAAATTAAATTTTGTTGAACACGAATTTCTTTTGCTGAATGAATATATTTTTTATCCATTCAACATAAATCTACCGAGGAATGAAATAAATGGTGGCTAGAATTATATATATATTTAAATTATCTTAAGTTAAGTTATCATGAATATAAAATGTATCGGACATAGTTATCTTTTATTATTGTCATTTCTTTTACAAATATCAAGTTGAAAATGATAAAATAAATTTCTGAAAGGAAAAAAAATAAAATAAATAACTTTTTAGTTAATATTTTAATAGTTTTAATGCAACGACAACAAAGTATTATTATAATATTCTTCTAAAAAAGTATTATTATAATATTGCAAATGGTCCATTTATTTGATGGGGGTTTTAATCATTTTGTAAATAGATTTTGAAAATCTATCTACAGGGGTTTATTGGCAGTAGCGGACCTCTGGCAGATAGGGAAACTATATATATGAAAATCATATTTAAGTTGAGATGACAAAAATATAATATAAAATAGGAATTTAATGTCCTTTCAAAAAAAAAAAAAAGTTTTTAATCATTTTCTTAAGCAAGGAATTTTCATAATTTAAATCAGGGATCTATTTTCGATTTCAATCCTTCAATTCTATATAATCTATGAAATTATTAAAAAGTAGCATACTTGAGTATCATTTTCACATTTTTTAACTTATATTTTATTCCTTATATAATCTAAAATTTTAAAGTCTAACAAAATATATACTTTATTTATTATGATTAAATTAAAATATCATTTATTTTCTAAAATTAAATTAACTCGTATTAAATTTAAAATATTCGTCAGATCTTAATCAAATAAACGATCTCAAGAAATGAGGCCACTAAATCAACCCATATCATGTATAATAAATGGAAATAATTTAATTCTTAAGAAAAGCTTGAAGATTAGGTGATTGATTAATTGAATTCCAGGTTATACCATATACATGTACATAGGATTTCCCATTATTAGCCAGTAAGAAACCAATAAACAAATATATAGGAGACCCCAAGCCATTTATTATATATTTTTTTATATACCATAAGCCCATGTGTGTTAATTCGTCTGTTTAATTGTCTATTTTATTTTATGGGAGCCCTATGATGCAAATTCACATTAAATTTTGATTATTTTAAAATCTAATGTGTACTACTGGCTACTGCTCAGTTAACTGTAGTTGGGTATGTTTTAAACCAGGATTAGTTAGTTTAACCAACACATGTAGTTAATTGAAACACTACTGCGTATTTCGGAATGGGCCATCTGTCATCACATGCTTAAAAGGAACGCCGCTATCTATACCAGATTTCTTCCACATGCCTAAGCTTTGACACGTACTCCGGTGTTATTTGTAGACCTAAAAAGCTATCTAAATAAGAAAAAAAAATAGTAATTAAAAAATATTTTCGTCATTTCCTATTTTGATTTCTAGGATTTGAAATTTAAATATGGTTTAAATCCTATTTTTGGTCCCTAAACTTTGAATCTTATTCTATTTTAATCTATATACTTTAAAAAAACGTCTATTTTAGTCTCTAAATTTTTATCCTGAAATTCCTGTTTAATTTTCATTTGCTTCATAGATAGATTTTGATATATTACATTTTTATTCTTGATTTTCTTTTTTTAGTTTAGTTTTCTATTTTTTTTCTAAATTTATACCATGAATCACTTCAAGTCGGGTATGATGAGGTTGTTAAGGATATATCAATCCAGTTAAAATGTTCAGTGTGCCTACTGATCCCAATTGTGAAAAAAAGAACTCGATATTTTACATTTTTATCTCTAAATTTTAGCTCATACTCTCTTTTTGTCTCTAGTATTAAATTTGCTTTAACTAATTGAAAGATTAAATTAATTATAAACTAATTTAGTTAATTAAATCAATTTTCATTAATCTTTTCTAGCTTAATTGAAAATTTAAAATGAAAACTAAAGACAAAATTTAAGAGTAAAGATTAACGATCTTGAAATCTTCTTTTTAATGGAATATGCATGGTTGAGGATTAATGGATGCATTAAGATATTTCAACTAAATTCACACATCCATAACACCCTCATCATATCGATCCACAAAGGAGATCCATTTACTTCAAAAACATATACAAGGAGAAGCTAAAAATAAGCTCAACATTACTAAAGACCGATCTTGAAATCTAAAAATTAAATGAAAATTAAATCATATATACTAAAAACTATAAAAAAAATATTATTACATGTGAAGACAAAGATAAAATATTTATTGAGGATCTCACATTGCACAAATTAAATTAAGGGATCTCACATTAATGTTTTTAAGATATTATATGTTACTCTTTCCGTTATCAATTAGTTTTGAGATAGAATCTTATATTGTCTAATAATATCCAACTTTTAAAAAACAAAAAGGATCCTGGAACATATTCAGATTTATAGATATTTTTTCTCTCAATTTATTTTTAATCAAAATTTTATATATATTTGTTTTTTTGCCCTATTAATTCAAATAGATTTGATATTAATTAACATGATATAACTCAATTGTACAGGGCATATTATTCTCAATCACAAGGTTAAAGTTGAAATTTCTACGCATGAAGTCTCACATCTTTAACCCATTTGAAATTTTGTGTCAAAAAATTAGGGACAATTGCAAATATAACAATCAGACCTAAAGTATTAATAGATATAACCTAATATAAAAAAAAACTACAAATATGGTTAAATTTAGATAATCTATGAGTGATAGACTATATAGTTAGTAAGAGTCAATCAATAATAGATCATATCGTTGGTAAGAGTCTATCAATGATAGAAGTCTATCGCTAATACTCTTTGCCATATTTGTAATTTTTTTAAAATGATATTATATACTTGGTTATGATCCTTAAAAATGATACCAACGGTAATTATCCAAAAAATTATTGTTTTTAGATTTATGTGTAGGATACTTGAAATGACAAGAATTTTGTAATTTTTTTTCTTTTGTATAATATTAATTTGAACACTTCATTTTCATGTATATAAAAAATTTAATAGTAAAAGTTATTGGAGATGGTTATGATCATTAAATAATATTAAATTTGTTTCTTCTTCTTGTTCTTTTTTTCTGATAGAAGTTAGAAATCATTCTTGGTTTATGTCACATAGGTTGTCCTGTTTCATAAAGCATCAAAATCATTTCCTAAATGTGACGAAAAACAAAGATAGTAATATATTAATATCATTACCTAAAATTATATATATTCCCCCAGTAAAGAAAATGTTTTGAATATATTCTAACCTATATTTTTTCCCTTAAAAAAAGAAAGAAAGAAAAAAAAAAGCACTTTCGTGTTTCAGCCACTTCCTACCAAATGCTTTGTTTTTATATATATAAAATAGTGACAACATATATATAATTGAATAAACCACTCGAAATAATGTTCGACGACCCCAAAACTAAAAGTATGCCCTAACCTAAGACAACGTTGATTAAGATAATAAGCTATAATCGATGATCATAATTAGAAGTGATTTGCTTTCACATTCTAAATTGGAAATTTAATTTGAGAGATGAACATTAAACATGTAGCGTTGACAAATAGTGGAGAATCGAAGATCTTGTAAATCTTAGTGGGACATCTTCACTCCATTTATCCGACAACTCATAACTTGTTTGTTTAAATTAAGGAATTTGTTCTTAGTTGTTTTAATTATGATGCAATATGGCTGTCAGATCTATATAATTAGTTGTAATATCTTAAACAAAAGTTAATTAATCCATAAACACAATCTTACAATAACTTTTAGATCCGGGTGCAAAGGAGAGACCCCCAAAAAATTGGAATCAAAAGTAATCTTAAAAGAAAGGAAAAAAAACCAAAGCTTGATTTACAGCACATGAAGGTGTTTTGTTTTCCTAAATTTCCTTAACGTGGTCAAAGATCTGCCCCACGCAAAAAATTGCAATGGAAAAGGAAAAAAAGAAAACACCCCTTAATTAAGGATTCCACAGGCTTTATTATTTTGTTTTTCTCTAAGATTAAGGATTAATTTTGGGGGAAAATTCAACATTTGTAAATTTACACGAATTCAAGAGAAGCTTGTCTTAGTTTCTGCACTAGTTCCTTCACTGTCATTGAAAAATTATCATCCATCTGCAAATTACATAATTAAAGAAAATTAAATTAGTCCCTTAAAGCTCAATATATATCCATAAAATTTAAAAAATTTGCAAAAATGTCAAAAAAAAAAAAAAAAAAAAGGGAAAGTCTTTATTGAAGTACCTGAGCAATAATAGTTATGTCAAGCCTGAAATTGCCAAATGGTAAGGCATTAGAGTTGAGAACTGTTAGATTAAGCTTCTCTATTTGGTTTAGTATATTTGAAAGACACCCTTTGGTTTTCTTGCCATGAATCCTCAACAGAACGTCTTTCCCGGACACTCTTGCTTCTATGTCCGGAATCGCTCCGTCCGATGACGAGCTGTTTTCCTCCGAGGAATCGTCGGTGACGACGATGGTAGAAATGTCGTCGGATTTTTTCACAAACACCGCCGATTCCACTGTTGCTTTCGCTGCTTGTTCATTTGCAACCTTCAAACGTTCTTGAAGATCTTTGATGTATGTTATTGCATCCCCAAGAATGGAGGCTTTATCCATCTAAGTACCAAAAACCATCGAAGCCATTGAGAATTTTAATATATAAAAAGGTTAAATCTTTTTTTAGAAAGAGGAAACAAAACATACATAAAGCAAGAAATAGAGAAAAAAAATTAAATCTTCACACATAAACTTTTAGGCTGAGCGTTATTATACACTTCTTGAAATTAAATTGCACATACATAAAGGGATTTGATCGATTCAAAATAAATTTTCCATAGTAAACCTTGATCTCATTTGAAACATTAACTTTGATATATACAGTAATGAAAGTATTGTTATATAGCACAATCCCAAAAAAAAAAAAAAAAAATTAGATTAAACTCTCAAAATTTATAGTGTAATTTATTAATAAATTTTGTTATATTTTTAATTCTTTAAGAATGTTGCTCTACACTCAATTATAAGTCCATTTTAATTGTTCATAATTAAATTTAGTATAATCCCATAATCCCATCGGATTACTAATTTAAAGAAGGGAGAAGGGAGAAGGGAGAAAGAAGAGAAATGAAGAAATAAGGAATAATAATAACCTTTTTGAGGTCAGGAATAAGGGCGGAAAGAGCAACAAATCGCTGGCTGAGCTTTTCTCTACGCTTTCTTTCAGCTAAGACATGATCTTGAGCAAGCAAAGGGCTGCGATTATTATTATTGATAGCCGCAGCAGCAGACCTCTTCATTCCCACGCCATGATTTTTTGGGGAACAATAATAATTTGGAATTGGAGTATTATTATTGTTATTGTCATAGCAAGGTTGAGCAACCACCGAAGACAAATCAATGTTTCCAAATGAAATGATTTGCGACGACGAAGAAGAAGCCGCCATCGAAGCAACTTCACGGCTCTTCCCACTACTGGTCCTCGGCTGCTTTGCCGGCGGCGGCGCCGGAGTTTGTACGGAATTCTCTAGATCTATGTGGGATGTGTAGCTTTCGTCGGAGAATGTTTGGAAATTGCTCAGCTCCTCTAATGTGCACTCAAAAGGGTTCATTTCCAAATCATTCATGAATGAAGATTCCAATTCCTAATTATAATTGCCAAAAAACCCAACAACTAAAATCAGATCTTTTCCCCATAATTAGTTTGTGCAACCAAAAAAAAAAAAAAAAAAAAGCTTTTTTCTTTTTTTACCATTTCAGATAACCATTTTGCAGATGAGATTTCCATGGGAAAAATGATGAACTTTGGTGTACTTTCTCACGATCTATGAGGATGAGCTGCAAAAATCAAGAACCAATTTAACAAAACAGGTCAACAAACTAAGAAATTAGGAAGATGAAAAATTAATTTGAAGTTTGTGAAGAAGAAGGAGAAGAAGAGTGAGAGAGTTGAATATTATTATTATTAAGGTGACCTTGAAGAAGCGCTTTGAAAAATGTGAACCGAAAAGCCAAGAATGAAATGAAGTGGAGAAGAAGAATTGGTAGGATTTATAGATGCTACCGTACACGGTTTGGGCTTTGTTATTTGATTTATTAGATACATTATTTTAAAAATTAGATTTGGCACGTGTGAATACCTCCTTCTTGCTTTTTGGGTTCCTTAGTCTTTTTGCTTCAGCTTTGAATTTCCACTTCCAAATCCAATGCTCTCTTCTCTTACCTTCGTTAAATATTATTCATTTTTCAGATTTTCTCTCCTCCACTATTATTATCTAAATTTGTTTCTCTTATTTTTCTTTCATTTTTTAATATCAAATAACATTACTTGAGTTGATATTAAAAGATGAGAAAAGGTCTGATTTACCCTTTATATTTTTCTCTTTTTTCCCCTTCAAATTAAATTATTGAATGAAGAGGTTATTATTTTTACCATGGGTGTCATTGACCTTGCAATAAAACTACTCCAATATTTTCAATCAAAGATTTTCCCGTAGATACTAAACTTTTTTTTGTTAGTATAAATCTCTCCTTTTCACTCTTTTTCATAAACATGGTTTTTTTTAACAATTAAATTATGTTAAGCTTTTGGGTTGATTGATGATTTAACGTGGTATCAGAACAAGAAGTCAAATCCTTGCAATGTCGTTTCTCTTTTGTAATTAATATTGTTATCTACTTGTTGAGTTTTCTACAAATTTTCAAGTCCACAATCAATGAGAAGCGTTAACGTGTTGATATAATTAAATTTACCATAGTTCATTCACTTAAACTTTTAGATTGATTGGTCATTTAACATATTAAAATATCAAATTCGATATTGTTATTGAGATTTCAATTTTACGAATAGTTAACTTATATGGACTATGACATTTTGTTCTCTATGAATATGTTTAAAAAAAAATGTGAAGAAGTTAGGATATATATGAAAATATCAAAAGAAAAATTGTTAAATATAGAACTTTTACTAATCATATTTCATAGCTAGATGTTGATGAAATGAACTTTGGTTTTATTTATAGGACAATGATTAGATGAGGTTCTCATTTTTATTTAATAATTAAAAAATATTCAACTTTAAAAATAATCTTTTCACATGATAAATTTTGATTAATATGCGATCCAAATTATATAAAGATGGGTACCTGCTCCTATTTTTTTTTTCCTTATTTGTATCTCTATCCATTGTTCCAACTCTGATTAATTCCAACAAAGAAAACTTTTTTTTTCTCTTTTGCAAAGGACCAACAAAGAATAACTTGTAGACCCTAACAATCACCCATATATTACATCAATTTTAAAATTCCATGTATATCCTAATAAAATAGAAATAGTGGTAATATGATTTGAGCATTAGTATAGCTATTAGTATTACCTACGTAAAATATCTAAAAAAGATTCTATATTTCGTTGCTAGATTGTGTCAAATTTCATGAGTGTTATCACATTTTTACCATCAAATTTTGAATTTAATTTAAATTTAATTCATATATTTTAATATTTTATATTTTTAATCATGATTTTCACTAATATCAATTTTTAGTTTTTATAGTATTAACTTTTGATGAACTCAAAATAGTTATGATGGATTCTTTTTAAAATATAATTTATTTTAGATGAGATAGAAAAGTTAATGAAAACTCATTTAATTATAATTACTTTAAATCTTTGAAATTAATCGATATCACAAAAAATAATAAAAGTGTAAGTCTTGAAATTTAAAAGCCAAATAAAAATAAAATTCAAAACTAAAGAATAAAATTTGATCTATTATTGATACTTAGGATCAAAGATTAAAATTAAATTCAAAATTTAAAGATTAGAGCGTTAATTTTAAATTTAGAGATTAAATTCAAAATTGAGTTCCTACTCCCTAAATTTTCAGGCATGGTCATATATTACTGTGAATGTGATCAATGGTGGGTGCTTTATAGAAGTAAGCGACAAATGAGGAAAGCCAAAGTATTGATCAATCTATGCTTGAATTTAGAAAACCAAAGTATCGATATTGTAGCAGTTAATGTTCCATTTGCTGATGCCAAGTACATGGTATGCATAAGTTTAGTCAATGATCAATTTAGGTTTTAAGCATTTAGCATGCAAAACGATCAAAACCAAACGTACATCTTCAGCTGTTTGGTATAAGTAGAAAGAGTTGTGTTCTGTGGGAGGATATTATTCACTTTTGTAGCATGAAAAAAATTAAGTCTTTGACGTTGGTTGTATATACGATGTAGGTAATATAATTTTATTCGTTTAGGTACTCTAATTTTTTATAGGTACCCATTTATTAACTTTTAATCTTTTATAGGTACTTGAACTCAAAAAGAAGTTTCAAAGTACATATTTGTTGACTCATCCTTTATTTGTGTTGGACAAATCACTCAAAAAATTAGGGCTCGGAACCTACGTAGTAGATTAATGACTTCACAACAAAACCAAATCGTTTTTGCTCTTTTTAATCCAGGGTAAGTAAAGTTTTTCTAATCAATTAGTTAAAAGTTCTTGTATTAACAGTAAACATATATTACTTGTATTTTATATAGTGGTCATTGGACACTGCTAGCTATTAACGCATATGATGATATTGTTCATTATCTTGATTCATTACGAACATCATCTCGGATAGATATTAGATACGTAACAGACACATAAGTCAACTTCTTGTCCTATGATAATTTTTGTCATTTTGAAGTTTACTTTATTTTACTATTTTGTGGGTATTTCTTGGTAATAGGGCTATTGCGATCTTTCGATCCCAGAAAAATATTCAAAAAGGTCAGAAACAAACATTAAGAAAAATCGTAAAGGCAAGTATAAATATTTATACGTTAATTAAGTTATATATATGTAGGTTATTCTTAGTGTGTATGCAATATAAATTATTTTAGTTTATTTATTATTGCAGTGTTCTTTACAAGTTGGAACCATTGAATGTGGATACTATGTGATGAGATACACGAGAGATATTATCACTAAAGGGAGCAAAGTAGTCACAGATTCGGTATGTTGTTAATTTAATACATATTTGCATTATTCTCAATTGTTGAAATATATAACATTTGACCAAATAAGTATTGACTTCAATATTTGGGTTTTATATTAGAGTGATACGAGAGACTCGTACAGTCAATTTGAGTTGGATGAGGTACGAGTAGAGCTAGTTGAATTTTTCGATCCCCACATGTGATGGTGACGATCTATATAACTTACAAATTAGCTAGATTGTTCATATATGTTATGAATTTTGTAAACATTTTATGGTCGTAAGTACATATATGACGACAACTATGTTCAAGGATATATATGCTCTTTTGCTAGCTAGGTTGGTGAAAAGTTTTGAATGGTTGAACAAGTTTTAAGAGTTCAATATATGTGTTGTTTGTTTACTTGGTTAATAAAATGATCATCCTCTATATCATTGTTGGACTTCAAAAAAGGAAATTATACAGGTAATTTCTAATAGTACAATTAAAAAAAAAACAAGCTTGACAAGTAAAACGTATCAAGTATTCCTTAAGTTGCCAGTTTTTGGGTGTCAAGAATAAATTACATTTGACAAGTAAAAGTTGTCAAGTAATAAAAAAACTTGATCCATAATAAATGTCAAGAATTTAGATACTTGACACTTACAATAAGTCAAGAGATCCCATATACTTGACAGTTATAACGTATCAAGTAAATTACAACTTGACGCTTTTAGGTAGTAAAAAAATTTCTCTTATTCTTGACACTGGATTACTCGATATTTTTAAAAAAGTCAAGTAACGCTGATACTTGATTGCGAAAAAACGTGAAGTAATACAATTTTTGTAATAGGGATGGTTTAAAAAATGAAGCCAAAATTAAAGAAAAGAAAGTACAAAATGAGCTAAAGAGAAGCTCAAAAGTTTAATACAAGAAGAGCAAACTAAATAAATGCTTCCCAATTAAGAGAGATACCAGCGAGGCCATAATTATGAAAGGACAAAGATTTGGTACACCACATAGAGACGAGTTGTCTCAAAGTTCTACGACTACCATGGAATATTCTATCATTTTTTATCGACTAAAGATTCCACAAAGTAGCAACGATCAAGTTGCTAAATATGTTCTTTTTGGATGTTGGGGCATGATGTAGGTGTTATGGAAGTGTCAAATTAATTGAGATGTCTCGATGCACATCCCTTTTGTGATATTTAGAAAAAAAACTAAATGAAAATTAGAAAAATAAAAAAATAGCTTATAAAAATTTATTTTTGATTCAAGAATTTACCTGGGGAGCTTCCTAGGTCTAAAAGTAAAGAGCAAAACCCAAAGGCTGTTTAGGACACACAGGACCAGGAAAGGGTTGGGACAAGTTTGGTCAAACAATGTCTCCATTTTAATCAGCCAATCACAAATCACTTTCCTCATACCATTGACCGTCGGTTACATAGTTACATCACCCGCATGCAATGTAAACCCCGCGTAGACCTACATCTAATCTGAATGCAACAAGCTAATTTAATACATTACTTAATTCCTCGCATTATTGTTTATTAAGAATTCAGTGACTAACTGAACCAATCGTATTTCCTCTTTTTCTTCTTTTCTGTAATCATATTTCATCTTAAAATATTATATTTTTCTCTTTTCACAATGACTTTAAAATAGAATATTCAGCTTCAATATTGTATAATCTCAATATATGAAAGTTATATAGAAGTAAAACTTTCTTTTTGTGAATTAGAAGTGGTTTGGGAGACTCTAATGTAATTAGATTATTGAAAATCAAAGGAATGTTGAAATGCATAATATATCAAGACCATAACAGAAATGGGATCATGAAACGTAAATATAGTGGGAAAAAGGATTGGGTTGAAAACTATAGGAACGAAATGAGTTTTGTATTACAGATCATACCCAAAATGCTCATTACATACATATATTTTTTTTATGCATTTCATTCAAACCTATTCCATTCCAGCAAAATAAACACATGTATATTCGAATTTTGAAAATGTTTACGATATTCTTCATTAATTTAGGTAATTTTAGTCCAAATTTAAACTAGAAATAAATCATAATTTTTGTGAAAATATATAGCGTGGTTGTTGGTCAAAATATATGTTTACAGATATGGAAATGATAAAAAAAAAAAAAGAAAAGAAAACTGACGAAAACATAATATAGTAATGGTTATATTAAATTTTGGGGAAAATTGCAAAAACCACGGCCAAAATATGGTGATCGTAGTTATAATAGTACTCTAAGACTTTCAATTGTAAAAATTAAGCCTTTTACAAATGTTAAAAAAGGACCCTCGAACATATAATTTTTTTTTAATAGAAATTTGACCCCTAAATGATAAAAACTTATTTGAGAATTTAATTTAATTTTTATCATTTGCTCGTCCAATTTCTACAACAATATTTTTTTTTTTGTAGGAGTCTAAAGAAGAGAGGGATCAAGGGGTGTATTGGGATATCTCAACTAAGTTGTCACCTCCTTAGCTCCTTCATCATACCTCGATACTAATAGCACTTCATTCAATCAAAATTAGGGTTATATACAAAGAGCTAGAGGATAGTTCAAGCCAAAAAGATGAGAAAAGAACATAACAAAAGGGCAACAACAAAGGGGCTACAAAAAAAGCTTTCCAGTTAAGAGCTATAGTAGAGACATCATAATTACAAAAAAATCGATGATTTGGTACTCCAAAAGGCCAAGGTGATAAAATGTCATCCCACAAATGGTTTTTGGTGTCCGTTAACACCTTGAAAAATTCTTCTATACCTTTCAAGCCAAATACACCAAAGAATAGCAACCATAATGTTACTTCGTAATGAAGGGATCAAATATTGAGCGAAAACATGTAAATGCCTTGAAGATTCCCGAGCTCCACGAAAAATTCTCTCGATCTTGCCACGAACTTCTTCTCGATCGAACTTGAACACAACCATGAGAACGCCTTATTATTCTCAAGAATTCCAATAGAAGGATAGGTGGTATCCAACTAATTGGAAGAAAAAAAGGTAGAGAGATTTCTCTTAGAAAGTAAAATGAGGATTTGTGTTTTTGATGGCTAGGGTACATCTCATCAAAATCAATTCTTGCCCTAAAAGGACCATAAGGAAGAATTTATATAAAGAAGGGTTAACTCTTTCTCTAAGTCTCTCCCTATTTACCCTTGTGCTTAATTAATTAAATAACGTTTATTTAATTAATTAGCATATTAATTAAATAACTATCTATACATTAAATCCCATTCAACGTAGATATTTAATTAACATAAAAAAACATTGTATGTTTATGTGCATCACCTCTCTATTAATTTAATTAATTAATTCTTTATGAATCTAATTCACTTGAATTAAATATTTGAATCTCATTCAAATATTTCCCTCCAACTTAATTTAAATTATAGATCACATCTATAATCAATTATACATTAATCACATTAAGATATACTTTCCTTAAATTGATTTGAACAATTCAAATTATTCTTCTTTAATATCATTTAGTGAGTTAACAAAGGGGTCTAGTGGACTTAGAGATCAGAAGCTTCAACGATATGAGATTAACTAGCTAAACTCATTAACCAAATTAATCAATATTCGTTGACTGTGGGTACACTCTACTAAAGATCCACATTTGCACTCTTCTCACTGCAGATATATTTTTGTGCCATGGTTATAGACCAATAACAGCAAGTTAGTCCTTCACGAGTGTCCATAACACCAACTAGGTCAAATTACCATTTTACCCTTGGGATACCGTTGTATCCTTAAGTACCAGTGCTTCTCTAACGAACAACCTGTTTATGGTCCAACTAATAAACAGAAACCCCTCTCGGGCCAGAGGGTAGGGCTCTTTGTTCAAGTACCAGAGATACCACTTAAGGGAACACTCATCTACTTACCCTAAAGTTTGGAAGAAGTGAATTCCATCTTGTGTTATTATGTTCCCAGTTTCTCACTCGGTCTTGTCCCCAAAATGATAGGCTTATTGAGTCGGCAATCTGGCCACTTTCACTCATACAAATCAAAGGACAATCTCTCATGAACAAGAGTTCATAATACACTCAGGATTAAGACTAAGTTGTCTAGGTCATCCAATTGAAATAAGAACCAAACTAGTTAACAACGTTACATCTCGTGGTTACCATTTCATGATTCGATCTTATGCAAACTCATTACATAGGATACCTCCACTCGTGTGTCACCTATATGAATGCATTGGACCATTACTTTTATATCAAATACAAAATGAATCGTATCCATAGTGTCACTAGGATAAGGTACCTGTAGGAATGTATCAACAACAGCGGAAGCAACAAGGATCATTTAAGCACTCTAATTCATTAATTTTGGCAAAATATAAAGCATGCTCTTGCAGAAATAAATGAGTTTCATGACATACCTTTGTAGAATTTCTTCAAAGCATGATCTCCAGCTGCAATCTTCTTCGAATCTTGTTGCAGACTACCTCAAGATCTTCCCCACTATTCTCTTGGTGCTCTAGATTGAGTTGTGGGAATCAAAACAAGCTTGAATCAAAGGATCATGAGAAATTGCTCACAACAACAATCTTGTTGAAGAACACTTTCTTCAGCACGATTTTTTTTCTAAAATTCTCTCTTGATTGTATGTCCGAAATTCACTCCAAACTCTTTAATATATTGCAGAGCATCATGCAAGGAAGAGAGTTGCATGAGTTGCAGCTCATGCTTAGATTAACACAAGGCAATGGAGATGGATTTTGTGTGAGCAAGTAGAAGATGGATAATGGAAAAACTTGTTTTTCCATTTGTGTATTATACCAACCTTTCAATATCCATCAAAATCAATTTCAAAATCAATTTTGATTTTAAAACTGAAAATTTTATTAATTTTATAAAATTAGTTTCATAAATTAAATTTCAAATAAAATTAATTAATTTAATATCAAATATTAAATTAGATTTTACATAGATCCATCTTTATATAGTTAAATCATATTTAAATATAAATTCTCCTATTCCGTTTAATTCTCAAATTAAACATGTAATTATATCTCGTATAATTACTAATTCCCTTAATTCTAATTTGAACGTTTCAAATTAACTTATCACGCTATTCTAGAGCTAATCCAATCACGAGCTAGTAAGGGGACCTCTCGAACCTACAGATCATGGGCTCCAACGATCCGAGATTAATTGACTAAACTCATTAGACCAAATTAACCCCCATTCGTTAACTAGTGGGTCACTCCACTAAAGCCCATAGTTGCACTCCTCTCACTATAAATATAATATGTCTACATGATTTAATCATAATCAGCAAAACGACCCTTCACAGGTTGTTCGTAATAACGACTGGGTCAAATATCTGTTTTACCCCCGAGATTACGTCTTATTCCTCAAGTTGCTACTGATCCTCTAATGAATAATTGGCTTGTGATCTATTCACTAAACCAAACTGTCTCAACTCAGTGAAAGGGTGGGACCCCTTGTTCAAGACCTGGATTGAGTACTAGAGAGAACAACCTTTTTCTTATCCCTAAATTGGGTAGGCGTGAACTTTGTCTTGCACCCTATGCCCAACTATCTATTAGGTCTTACCCCTGAAATGGGAGGCTTATTGAGCCGACGTTGTTGAGCCAACCCTCACCTATGCAAATCTAAGGATAATCCCGAATAAACAGGAGTTCATAGTTAACTCACGATTAAGATTGAGTTACTTAGGTCATCTAGGTGAAATAGTCAGTCTTATATAGTAAACAACATTATAAAGTAAGAGTGACTAATTTCTTGGTCCGATCTTATGTAAACTCATTGCATAGAACGCCCCCATTCCTCATGTCATAACATGTACGAATTAGGATCACATCGTATGTAGCATTTTACAACTCTTTGTAACAATTACAGATTAGGTCGCATTCAATAGTGGTACCCAACCTTATTCATGTACTATTGATCATTTTGACTATCTACTCAAACCTGATCCACTCTTATGTCTCCATATGTTCAAGTACTCATGTAATAGTCATGGATCTTAGTTTATTGGATTTAGACTTTCATATATACAATTTATAAAATCAATAATAAGTACATTGATTATAGAAAATGTTTATCATTTTACAAACTGCGAGTTTTAGGACATAAAACCCAACAGTACCCAACTTTATCCCTATACTATAAACCCTTTAGGCTGTTTCTTGAACATTGATCCTTATATGTCTCCACATACAGTTCAAGACTCACAAGACAACCTTGGATATTAGTTTATTAGATTTAGGTTATTAAGACAAAATAGAATACAATACAATCAATAACATTTATTGAATTAACATCGTTAACTCTTTATTGATAATGGTCAATTAATAACATTTATTATCTACGAGTTTTAGAGCATAAAACCCAACATATAAGATCTTAGTTGTTGAATTCATATTGAGCTGAAGAAAAGGGTCAAGAAGAGCGCTAACGGATTGCATATGTTGATTAGTAGCCCCATAGTAAAGACGGTTCCAGATGAGTATGGAGAACCTGGTGACCATAATAAATACATCAGTTGGGTTTAAGGTAAATAGATGAATTCCTTCGTTGATATTTATCCAAGGTGTTCAGGCTATTGTGTAGATACTCCATATGAATAATTTAGATTTCTTGGGAAAAATCATAGACCATTGTAAGTTTGAAGGTCCAATTTTAACACTTGTATAAGTTTGAGGGTTCAGTTTCTACCATTGAAAGTTGAATGGTGTAATTGCAACTATCACTATAATTTAGGAGTGGTTTTTGCAATTAACCATAGATTTGAATCTTGGATTCATATATAAATGAACGTTTTAACAAATTAAGATTACATTACAAATTCGATTCCTATAATTCATAGTTAGAATTTAAATTATATGGTTTGATAAAAACACTCATGAATAATCTCTATAGTAGGGACTATGTAAGAAAACTTTATCAAATCATAATGACTATTTATGAGATTTTATTAAATGTAATCACAAGGACTAAATTCTAACTTTTGGAAACGGTAGAAACTATATTTGTAGTTAAACTAAAAATTAAATACAAAATAATGAAAAAATAAAATATATTTTTCTTCGGACAGGAAGACATTAAATACAGCATACTCTCCAAAATTGTATCATCAATCTCAAGATATTAATGGTTAAAAAAAAGTCACAATAACTAAAATCGATCTAAACTATTAATAATAGCAATTAGAACATTTTAAAATTGAACTAATCAATTTAATTATTTAAATGTGCAATTTGATTATATAAATATGAATTGAAGATAACAAATCTAATGTTTAAGAGATTTTTCGCCGCTAAGATTGGAACTGAAGAATTAAAAAAAAAATAAAACAGAAACATGAAAAGCACAACCATTTATGATGGAGGTGTTCTTTTCCAAATTAAGAAACTTCCCAAGTGTTATGGGGTGGACATGGACTTATTTTTATTTGAGATCTAATGTCTTGTATAAAATTAAATAAATATAGCAATTATTATTTTTTCTTTTCTCGGTTTCTTTATATAAATAATTATACATGGCCCAGTCATATAATGAGGGCTGACCATGTAGATTTTTTTAAGTAATCCAATAGTGCCATCACATGAAAATCGTTGCTGAATTAATATAATATACAAATAGTTCAACTCACCAAAAGTTATAATTAACTATGATTAGTTCCCCTATTAAACATAAGTACTATTATTATATATCTCTTTCGATATAATAATGAGATGGAAATATGAACTCATAACTTTATAGTGATATACCTTATACTGGAAAAAAAAAATCTCTTACTATTACCGTAAGAACGAGTAAGTAGAAAATAATTCAAAAAGTAAAATAGAAGAACAAAGTTAGGAAACACAAAATTTATATAGACACTCTAAAACTACGGTCCACGAGAAAATAGCTTTGAAATTATTTTACAAACATGCAAATTCTCTTATCAATCCCAATTACAAAAACACTATATCAAAGGTTTTGTACCATTGAAACTCCCTTGAATTCCAATGGTGTTGGACTCTGCTTGTCACGCTCCATACTCAATCGAAAAGATTAGAAATTATAGCTAAAACAAAATTAATTTACCATTAATTAGCATGTTGAATATACATTTCCAAGAATAATTAGGAATTAGTATCCCACAATGTAAAATTAGAGAAATGAGCCCCATGCTTTTAATTTTGCATTTTCTAATGAAACCCTAAAATATTTAGCTACAGAAATCAAAATTAGATCCTGCCTGTCCCGCTTCCGTTTGAAAAGAGATTGTAGCTACTTGAAAATGAAAATTCCTTCTTGCCTCGACTTTGACTATTTCTTATGACTATTCTATCTTTCCTTTAGATTTTATTCTATTCTATACGTTTTTATGTAATCTATTTTAATCCAAGGAAATAGTGAAAATTAACATGTTTAGATTTTCATCTTACAAAATTAACATGCTTTTTGAAAATTCGTAAAAATAATTTTTCTTGGTCCATCTCAAGCAAGATCAACTATCGAGAATAAATTAAAAAATCAACTTTTTTTTTTCAACTTATTGATTATTTTGGACCTTTTCGATACATCTCTCTTGATTACACACTAATATTTGCTAATTTTTTTTAGTAATCTTCTCAAATCTTATACTATTTTCAAATTTTCTCCAAATTCGGTTAGATTTACTAAATATTATATCAAACTATTAAGTAATTTTTCAAATCTTTAGCATAATTTATGTTTTTACAATTTTATGAATTTCCAAAATTTCAAATGCATTTTCCAATAATCAAATTAAAATTTTCAGATTGATTCACCATTTCTAAATTTTGGGAAAGATTAATTTTTTTCTAAAAATTAGATAAGATTTAAGAATCTCGGTGTTAATCCTGCTTGAGATTCCACCGATAAAGCTCAAATATATGAATTTTAGTGTTAATTATGCCCGAAATTTCACTGAGAAAACTTAAATATATAGAATCTCGATATTATTTTACTCGAGATTAGCAATGAGATGCCCATAATCTCGGTCTATAATTTGGTGAGATGTATTGAGAAAGCCTATCGATAAATTGAAAAAAGCTGATTTTTTAACTAAAATCTTGTGGTCGATCTCATCCGAGATGGACCGAGAAAAATTATTTTTACGAGTTTTCAAAAAAGATGCTAATTTTATGGGTAAAAACCTAAACTAACTATTTCTAACAATTTTCCTTTAATATGTTACTTTCAAATGTTTTGTTGTGTTGTAGAAAGACAAATGTTATATTACAAATAATGATAGTTATTGTACACTATTTTTTCCTTTTTTCAAATTCGAATACCAAGGCAAAATACTAATTAGTTATTGTACTTTTAGATGTTTTTTTTTTTTTTTTTTTTTTTTTTTTTTTTTTTTTTTTTTAAGTATAAATATTTTTTTTATATTTAAAAATATCCCTTTTTAAAATAATAAAACTATTTTGGTCTCTCTAAGGTTATTTTTTCCTTTAATTAATCAGTATAACCTTAGATTTATTTTGAAATCCGAAAACTTGATGCATTAGATAAACGTAGCTTCATTAATAAATTCAAATATCTATTAATCATGATGCAATTAAATTAGATAATTAATTAGAATTTCCCTTTTAAAAAATCAAGTGGATAGAGTAGAAAAAAGACAATAAGAAAGATGAGAGAGCAAAATAGATCAAGTAAATATAATTAGAGGAAAAAATCATAATTTATCTTTCTCCGTACTTTTTTGTTAAAAATTATATAATTTTGATGGTTGTTTATTTAAACAATATTTTTGAGAATATTTGTAATTTTCGCAACAATAAATTATTTAAACGCTACATCAGTTTTTCCAAAAGAAAAATATTATGTGCAATATCTTTTTTAAAAGCTAAAAATTTTATTATAATAATTTGTGATTGGACACTTGAAATAATACAATCTCAAAATGAAGAAAGTGAAGGATACAAGATGGTCGTTCCTAACCTCCAAAAACTTGTTCCCACACATCTCAAAACCTAAACCTTTCTCCAAAATTACAATGTCAACGGAGTTTCAAATTCAAAAAGGCAAATAAAAGAGAAAAAAAAGTTAAAAGCAAATGCAAAAAATGTGGGAAAAGAATCAATTCATATTTTGGGTGTTTAAGACTTGGACTGAAACGACAAGAACCATCAACCAAATAGGACAATAAAGATTACATATTGATGGCAATATGAAAATGGAATATTAAACTCAAATACAAAGAAAATGGAACTTTTTTTTTTATTTTTTTAAAATAGTCTTGAAATTGATGGGTACTATTTGAAGTTCATTGTTTAAAATTGGTTGTTCGCAGTGTGAATATAATCAGAGCTATAATGTTGAAAATAACAAATAACGTAAGATTTTCTCATCGACAAAATAAACTTCTTCATATGTATTACATCCCAATAATCTATTTTTTTATAAAAATGTCAAAGTAAAACCTTTCTCATATTTGTGTACCAGGTCATTGTTGGACAGAGAAGAAGTTCTATAATTATCAAGTCCCATGACAAAGTTTGTGATGTTAATATGACGTAATTAAGCTGCAAATTCATATATGAACCCTAATATTCTATTTCTTATGGTATTGTGGAATAAGCTTAAGAAAAATTATGTACATTATAATTAGTAATAAGATTATTGGGTCTCAAATGATTTTATTTCTAGATTTTGTCTGATCTCATGCTATTTCTTTTAACCAAAAATCAATGTGCGAGAATTAAAATTAAATGGTGTCATGTTCAAGTTGTTAACCTTTTGGAGATACAATCAACCCTAATCTCTTAGGACTAATTTTTTAGATTAAGATTTTTCTTTAAATACGATAATGTCATAGTTAGTATTATTGTAAAAAGAGAGTCCAACTTTTCTAACATTGTGTTTATACAATCAACATTGAAATCAGAAGTTCGATTTTCTCATTTCATATATTATCTAAAAAAATGATAGAATTCTTTGTGTCAATAAAGCTAACTATGAAAGTTTAGGGAGGAAGGCAAGTCCATTATTAGAAAGGAAGTTTACAATATCCATTTTTTTAAGTTGAGAAAACGTGCAATAATAACAATCCCAACCGAATTACTAACTAATTTGGAATAAACAAAAACTCCGAACTAAAATTAAAATTTAAGAATTTTGTCATATCTATAATTTTTCATTTATTGGAAATATGCCTAGAATTATACATTTTGAATTTGTCATCCATTGCAAATTCTCTAAAAAAACAACGAACTTCAAACATTCGGACTAAAAAGAACCCCTTTTTTTTTCTTTCTATATTCTTTTTCTCTATCTTTGTATTTTTTTTACGATTTTCCTTATTATAAAATAAAAAAAGGGCCCCATATTTTATCTTTTCTAAAATAAAGGAAAAGAGAGAGGTAGAAAAATGCAACACACACTTTCTTTGTACGTTTTCTTCTTAGTAAAACTGTACAACGTAGTAAAAAAATATCAGACGTTAAAATCGATATTAACCGTTTAGGTAAGTGATAAAGAAAGTTTTAGAAATTAGTTTGCTTTAATTGTACTCGTAATTCTTGATTAATTAAGTAAAACTTGCATATTACGATTCTAATTATTCCGACAGTCCTGGAAATACACACGGAAATTAAAATTTGACTAGAAAATTAAAAAAGAAAAATGTGGACGAAGGTCAAAATCTCTCAACGAAAGAAAAAAGAATATGAAAAAATATAATTGAAAATGTGATGATTTGGTAAGTCGAAAGACTTGGAAGTTGGAAGGGCCAAGAGAAGGTTCCTCGCCTCACCACACCCTCGCATTAACTATATATTAATCATAAATAAATAATTGCTGAAAACCCCACCTAAATTACATTAATTTTAATTTAGTCCCTACTCTTTAGAGTGCGTGAGTGTGAGATTAGTGAGAGAGTAGAGTTTTCCATATTTTTAGGAACCATATTGTCAATTTTAACATAGCCAAGCATCTAACGATACCTGACGTCCTAAAATCCCTCCATTCTAGGTATCTCTACTCCGTTAATGATGGATTTTCGAGATTCCCTACTATCAGGCATTTGTAAAATTACAATCCTTATCCATCTCTAATTAGTGTATAATTAGTCACCACATTGTTTTCTTTCTCTCACCACTTTTCAATTAGCTTTTATCTATTTAAAGGCTCTCACATAGAGCTCTAATGAATTTTGTGCAGGGTATTTTCACATTCTTTTTCTTACTTCTTCTCTATTTTGCATTCCCTTTCTTACTTTCTTCTTAATTTTTCCTACCCTAAACATTTTTATTAATGATGTTGTCTATTTAATTTTTATCATTTTGTTTGTATTTTTTTGTCATATGAGCTTTATGTTGAGACCTTACTTTGAAACTAGAAGTCTCAACATCTCTCATTTAGTATATAGCGCACTTTAGATTGAGTTTATATATTTTATTTTTATTGCATCTTTGTTGAAACTAGACCATAATTAGGGTTAATTTGTGTATGTGTGTATTGTTTTTTGGAAAAAAAATCTTGATTGTGTGTTTTTTTTGTTTGGTCTATAACACAATTTAGAGTTCTTTGTATTTTTTTTTTAAAAAAACTTTTGTTCTCCTCGTTCAGATTTGAGTCTAAACTTTATTATTATGGTATGGCTTTCATTTTATCAAACTTTAATTTTAGAAATGTCTATCAGTTCTCTTAAACTTTCGATTTTTTCTTTGAACTTTTAAAACATTTCTAATAAGTTCTTAAGCTCTTAATCAAAATTAAGTTCACTAAATTCTCAATTTAAGTCAAGATCTAGTACTACTAGAAAAAAAAAAAAAAAAAAAAAAAAAATCTAAATTGTTTGACAAAAAGTCCAACGATGAAATGAAGATAAAAGATTTGATTTTTTCTTTTTCTATTAAAAGATTAGATTTTGTGTTCAAGTTTGTTTCAAATAAAAAAAGTCTAAAATTGTTTTGACAGAAAGTCTCTTTTTGTTAAACGATTAGATTTTTTTTATTCAAGTTTGTTTTAAAAAATATAAAATCTACAATTATTTTGACAAAAAGTCCAATGATGGATTGAAGATAGAAAATTTTAGTTTTCTTTGGTTAAAAGATTAAATTTTGTATTAAACACTACAAGAAAACACAAATTTTCCAATACTCAAATTCACCAACAAATGGATAAAAACGCTTTGGGAGGTTCCCGATGCAAGAAACATCGTCGAAAGTTTGGTCGGGAAAAACCATCGAGAGAACGTCTCCCAATGGCTAAAGCCCCACCGTCAGGAGTTATGGAAAACTCCCGACAACTGTAGATATACCCTTGGCGGTTCACCTATCCCTCGACCATGTCCAATGTCGTTGGGAGATTGGTTCAACAACTCAATTTCTGAAATGAATCTACCGACAACATACTAGCCATCAGGAGATGGTTGAACTCTCGAAGATATTTCAATAGCTGTCAGGAGATAGTTGCACTGTCCCATTTTTTCTTTTTTAATTTTGATCTCAATAATCTAAAATTCAAAACATTATTGAGCAAATCAAACATTTTCATATAAAGAACGAAACAAACAAACAAAAGTCGATATATAGTATTCTTTGTTACATAGAAGAGAGAAAAGTTTGAAAGATGGTTTATACAACAAATATGCCTTAACGAATTGATAGCTTGTAGAAATACAAGCTATTGCAACCTTTTACTTAGAATTATGAGGGTTGATGAGCAGAGCATGAGTTGGTATTGCTAAAAATTCATGTGGAATAATGAACTTGCGTTGATTAGCACTAAAAATCTCTGCCAACCCTATATCATACGTTATCTTGCGTCAAAATGTATATTTTGTAGTTGTCGTAGGAGTCGATCAAATGCGTTAATCTCAAACTATTGCAAAGTTGATCACATGCGTTGATCACAATAAAGAAAAGTTGGTCGCATGAAATGCTGCAACTATAGAGTGATAGCCATGATAGAAGTATGACCGCAAAGAGTGGGTGGAATGCACTGATCCTTCAGAAGAAACGATTATGAACACATTCCTCGGGAGTATTAAAGAGATAAGATCATGATGACATTCTCACCTACCACGTCAGTAATGGCAGTGACTTATAGCAGAATTATCAAAGTTGTCGGCATTTGGCTCTATAAATAGAACCTTGAAGCCCAAGTTCAAATATCCGGGACTTCTACCTTGGGCAGATTCTTGTGATCATAGACAAGAGCATGAGCAAGAATTTCTTTGAATTTCTTGCCTTCCACAACTTCCTCCGATTGATGATCGGAGCTTAGCCAGAGATAGAGCTCGAGAGAGGTTACTCCACCGGCAGTCTTGACACCCATCTGATGGAAGCAAGAAATTGCCTATATCTAGCCTTCCATATCTCTTATTACCTCCATATTGTATAACATTTTGACTTAAGACATTAATACACTTTGTAAGCAATGTATCTCTTTAGTTTCTTCAATATCATTTTCATTATCTCCTTCTACTTTATCATCATTTTCTTTCACCGTTATGAGCTAAGTGCAGATTGCAAAAGTTATCACATACTCAATCATGAGTTATAGAGATATAACACATGTAGTTAACCACCGAGAGGTGTGCGTAGCGCGAGTATAGTGAGTCAATCCTGTTTGCTTAGTACGAAGCTATCACAATGCTTGTCTATGATCAAGTAGTTATAGCTAACTGCCCGAGAGGGTAAGTAGTTGTGGAACTCACTAAGCAAAGTAAAAAGTGTTCCTAGAGATAGGAATAATCTTATGCTGATAGGAATAATCTTATGCTCAACGCAACCATGCGTTATAGAGATATAAAGCATGTGGTTGACCACGGAAAGGTGTGTGATGTGTTAGTGTGGCGAGCTTGGATTACCCTTGTATCTAAACTTAAGGACTTGGTGATATCTTCTCCCCAACCCTACTTCTCCATGTATCTTATTACGCGTTAATCGTTGCCGCATCTCTATCGATTCTCATAGTCAAACTTCAATTGTTTAGTCTGTTTAGCTAGGAGTAGGAGTAGCACATAGTTAATCGGCTTATTTCTTTTTATTTTTATTCTCTACCTCAAACACATTACTTTAAATTCATCTTTTAGTTGCAAGTCCCTGTGTTTGACCTTAGATCATCCCGAGAAACTTGCGATCTTATTATACTTAACGAGAGAGTAAGAAAACTTGTGACAGGAACACACGTTTATCATATACACATAATTAACACATACTCTTTAGACCAAAGCATGATCATCACATGCCCATCAATGCATATCAATTATCAACAAATAAATCTTATCGTCAACAAGTTTTTGGCACCGTTGCCGAGGACTTGGTATCTAATAGTTTGTTTAGTTGTATTTTCACAAGCCTCATTTTGATCCTCGGCGTATTGTAGCTTGTGCGACCAAGTTGCAAACAATATTTGAGTGAACGTGCCGCCTGAATTCAATATTGACCCTGAGATCGAAAGGCTATTTGTCGCATGAGCTGGAAGCAGTCTTAGAAGCATGGTAACCATCATGTGGCCAATGATTTCTGGAGACTCTGGTGGTCGGGACAACGAGTCCCTTGACCTAATTAGGCGAGTTCGATCCCCTACGTCTAAGAGTCCTTGCAGTAGCTTCACTCCAATTTCCTTCAGGGACGTCTTCAACTCTATCTTTACTTTGTTATTTTAGTTAACTTCTTTAGTTGATTGATTCGATTATTGTCGTTTTGGATTTACAGCTGCTTTTCTTGGATGTGGGGTTGCGCTTGCTCCTTTTTGGTGCGATAATAATTTCCTTTTAGTGCATTGTTTCAAAAGAAGAATTCTCTCCCTTATTCAACGCGTGATGATTTCTTTCGCATGAATTCTAAGTATTGACGCAATCACCATTCTAGCCGCATCTATTCCTTTCTTGTTATCCTGCATGCGTTATCCTTTTGAAATTCTTTTTTGACTGTTTGCCTTTTTATGTGTTCATAAATTAGCATCCATGATGATACTTATGAAAGTTCACTAAATCTGCTTGCCAAAAGTTGCATGGCTCACTTCGCTTTAGTAGCTTCTTCAACAGTTTGACAGTCTAATTTTTTTTTGCGTGCAAACCTCTGCTCAAACTTCTTTTACCGCATCTCTGAACAATTTTGTCTTTAACTTTTTTGCAAGGACCCTGCCACTCTCTAAATTTGGGGGTGGGATCGGTCTGAGTGTTCAATATAAACATTATGATAACGTTTAAAAAATGATCATAATAAAAACTCCGCCGTCAGTGCAAAAAGGAAAAACCCAAACTGATAAGAGTTTAGTTGTGCAAGGTACCTACCCGTAGTTGGATACTTCGTATGACACATGTGCAGGTAAGCCAAAATGAATGTAGGTGACCAGAATCAACGCATAATAACAACTCCTCTGTCTGGCGTAAAATAAATTTAGCTAAGATAAGAGTTAAGCTGACTATGGCATGCAACCGAAGTTGGATGCCCACATGACACCCGTAAGGGTAAGCATAAGGAAGAGCGTAACCAGGTTCAATGCTTTAATCTAATAATGAATCACAAGCTCTAAATCATTTTGAACGATCGCATTGTGAAAAGCTAAAGACAAAGTTGGCTGTGATGAGTAAAAGTTTTTGAGTGGATGCTTTTCGAAACTAAACTTGGACAATATTTCTTAGAAGAAGTGGCTAAGTTTGAGGAGAGTGTTGCTTCCTAGACTAGAAGTGCAAGTAAATTATATTCTGAGAAGCTAGTCAACACAGAGGAAAAGTCAGAGGGCACGTTTTGAGTTTCCTTAGTATAAGATATGCTTGAGGACAAGCATGATTCTAAATTTGGGAGTGTGATAGCTTGTAGAAATACAAGCTATTGCAACATTTTACTTTGAATTATGAGGGTTGATGAGCAGAGCATGCGTTGATATTGCTAAAAATTTATGTGGAATAATGAACTTGCGTTGATCAACACTAAAAATCTCCACTAACCCTATATCATGCGTTATCTTGCATCAAAATGTCTATTTTGTAGTTGTTGCAGGAGTCGATCGCACGTGTTAATCCTAAACCATCGAAAAGTTGATTGCATGCGTTGATCTCAATGAAGAAAAATTGGTCGCATGAAATGCCACAACTACAGAGTGATAGCCATGATAGAAGTATGACTACAAATAGTGGGTAGAATGTGTTGATCCTTCAGAAGAAACGATTATGAACGCATACCTCGAGAGTATTAAAGAGATAAGATCATGATGACATCCTCACCTACCACATCAATAATGACAGTGATTCAGAGCGAGATTATCAAAGTTGTCGGCATTTGGCTCTATAAATAGAGCCTTGAAGCCCAAGTTCAAACATCCATTAACCGTTGTCACATCTCTACCGATTCTCATAGTTAAACTTTAATTGTTCAGTCTGTTTAACTAGGAGTAGAAGTAGCGCATAGTTAATCAGCTTCTTTCTTTTTATTTTTATTCTTCCTCCCAAACACATTACTTTACATTCATCTTTTAGTTGCAAGTCCTCGTGTTCGATCCCGAATCATCTCGAGAAACTTGCGATCTTGTTATACTTGACGAGAGAGCAAGAAAACTTGTGACAGTAATGCATGATCATCGCATACATACAATTAACGCATACTCTTTAGACCAACACATGATCATCGCATGTCCATCAACACATATCAATTATCAACAAAAAATCTTATCCTCAATAGGAATACGTAGAAGAAAGTGTGATGACATCTCCAAACGGCATTTCCAACAACATCTCCAAACGACATCTCCAAACAACATGTCTGAAATAGTAGTTTACCCTACAATTACATTAATTAGAACACATTGTTATATATATCAAGATTAAATGTATGGAGAACTTTCAACTGGCCGTCATTTGAAAACTAATCTCAACCCACCCCACACAACATTCAAACTTCATGATAAACCTCCACAAACACACAAAAACACCACGAGTTGAGCTACAAAATAAGTTTAACTAATCTCAACCCACTCCACACAACATTCAAACTTCATAAACCTCCAGAAACACACAAAAACTCCAAGTTAATCTAAAAAAAAAAAAGTTTAACTAATCTCAATCCACCCCACACTATTGGCTTATATATCCTAAAACTCGCATTTTATGAACTTTAAACATATTCTATTTGCAATAAAGTTATTATTGAGGTTTATTCCATAAAGTTGTTATTGAATATGTAAATTGCATTTATAGTTTTCTAAATCTAATAAACTAACAAACCCACGACTATAATATGAATACTTAAACTTTATATAGAGACATAAAAGAGGATCAAGTTTGAGTATCTAACCAAAACGATCTATAAGTATATGGATAGGGTTGGGTACCTTATCCTGCGGACACTATGGATGCTTCTTGCTTTATATATTGATACAAATGATGTGATCCCAGAATCGTTCATGTGGAGACATGCAAGTAAAGGCATCCTATGCAAAAGATATTTGCATAAGACCAGACCATGAAATAGTCACTTTTCTTTAAAATTTCGTTTACTGTTAAAACTGATTATTTCAATTTGATAATCTAAGATAACTCGATCTCAATCCTGAGTTAACTATGAACTCTTGTTTATTAGAGATAATCTTTTAATCTATATAGGTGAGAGTGACTCATTATCGCCCCTCAATAAACCTCTCATTTTAGGGATAAAATCGAGTAGATATTTAGGGACATAGTCTTGAAAGATGGAATTTGCTCCTATCCGACTTCAGGAATAGTAGATAGGTTATTCCCTTAAGTACTGACTCCTAGTCTTGAACAGGGGGGCCCCGATCCTCTCTATGATTGAGAGGGACTTGGTTTATTGGTATGACCACAAACCAATTGTTCATTAGTGGACCAGTGGAGACTTAAGAAGCAAGATGTACTACAGGGGTAAAACGGTAATTTTAACCCAGATGAAAATTCGAACAACTTGTGAAGAATCGAATTACAGATTTTGGTTAAATCAAGTGGACAGAAATATCTATAGTGAGGAGAGTGCAACTATTGAGATATGTTGGAGTGTCTCGGTAGTTAACGAATATCGATTAATTCAATGAAAAGAGTTTAGCCAGTTAATCTCAAATCATTGGAGTTCATATATGTAAGTCCATTAGGTTCTTTTACGAGCTCATAAATGGATTAAACCTTATAGTAAGTGTTGAGTGGATTTGAAACGTCCAAATTCGGATTAGGGTTTGGATTATTATATGCAACATAATTAACATTTAATTATCGAATTAAGCGAAATAGGAGAGTTAAAATACTTAAGTTTAATTTAAATATTATCTATATGAATATTGATTCATATTTGGATTATGTGTTTTATTAATTTAATATTTCATATTAAATTATTTTAAATTAATTAACTAAAAATAAGATAAAGTATTTAAATTAATTTGAATTTGAATACTTTCAAATTCAGTATTAATTATTTTTTAATTTGATTTGATTTTTGCGAAAAATTGAATTAAATTAAAAATAAATAATATATTAGTAGAATTTTCCAAAATGTTGTACCTAATCAATCAATTAAGTGGAAAATTGAGTGTCAATTGTTTAATTAAATTGCATGTTCAAAATCAATAAATAGTGGTTTTAATTTCAATGGAAATGCTCATGCAAAATTCAATTTTGAAGAAAAACAGTTTTCTGTCAAAGCTCTCTCCAAACCTCAAAGTTCATCCCAAATCCATCTCAATTTGGGTACCACCACCCAATCTAAGCCAAAAGTTTAGTGGTGAAGGCCTTGTGGTAGTCTACTTCAAGATTACAAGAAGAAATTCATAGAGATTTGGAGCAATTGGTGGATTCTATAAAGGTAATTTCTAAACCCTAAATTCTGGAAAAACCATGAACATGCATGCTAATCCACTAAAATTGATATAGTTAGAGTGCTTAGGATCCTAATTTCTTCCATGTTTGATTGTCAACTCCATCAATCAGTACCGGAGCATGTTTTAAGCACTCAATTTACGTTAATTTTAGCTTGGTGGGTGTTTTTCATGAGTTGCATGAAATGGGTGCTGAAATGGATATATTATGGTTTTGGCATTAGATTTCTCTTCAATTATATAGTAGTTGTTATAATTGCCTATTTGTTTATGGATCTTAATGTGTGATTAAGAGTTTGTAAATTTGTTAGAGTCAATAGGATTACAATTAGGTTGCAATTAAGTTGTGATTAAGAGTTTGTTTTGCCTCGTAGCGTTACAACGCTGTTCTTCAGCCAACTCAGAAAAGAAGATTTTTCTCGTGGCGTTGCAATGCTGGGGTTGAAGCGTTGCAATGCTATTCATCACCAGCCTAGAACGTACACGCGTGAATGGGCTGACGGTTCAACTGGACCGGTTCAATCGGTTCGGGTCATGGAGGTTCAGTTCAACTCATGTTAAACCGATTCAGCCCAAATTTTTTCCTTGGAGATCCGGCTCAGACGGTTCAAGACCTGTTTTAAATTATTTTTGTAATTTTTTTAGGCTTTTGCCTACTTAAGATGCCAAAACCAGTTTATTTCAGTGTATGTTTAATTATTATGCATTTTGAATGTATGTTTAATCAAGTTAAATCTTGTATGTGCATAAAATAAGCCATGTAGATTTAAAATCCCACTATAGGAAGCATGTTTTATGCATTGAAAGTATGTATAATTTGTTATAATATATAGTATGCATGATTTAGAGTTTCATGTATTTGATATAATCTGTTATATTAAATTATGGAATGCTTAATGTCTATTATTGATTCAAAGCATGTCTATAGTTTTATAAAGTGTTATAAAATGATTTAGACATTTAAAATCTGTAACAAAGATAAGAAACATGCTCACTTAGAGTTAACAAATAACAACTCTTTTTAATAGTTAAAATAGGTCGTTATCTTGTAAAATGATAGTTACAAACTCACTTTGACTATAACCTGTTGGAGTTGATGCCCTAAATCTCGTAGGGTCCTATAGCTTGTAAACATTATTGAACAAATTCATCGCGTATTTAATTAAATAGATGATATTTTATTCAAATTCATTGTCTATAAAATATATGTTATTTTAGTTGCATTAACCACAAACCAATAAACTAACATCCAAGGTTATCTTTGTAACTTAAACATGTATGTAGAGACTGAAAATCCACATTTTTATGTTTCAATAGTTTGTAACTTAAACATGTATGTAGAGACATACGGGTGGATCATGTTTAAGTGGTAACCTAAATGGTCTGTAGTCGATGGATAAGGCTGGGTACCTTATCCTGGTGACACTACGAGTATCGCTCGTTTTGCAGGTGTGACAATTGTTGTAAAGTGCTATAAATGATCCAATCTTGATCATTTGTGTATAGACATGTGATGGGGATATTCTATACAAAAGATTTTGTATAAGATCGGACCACGAAATGTTTAGTCTCATTATATAATGTCGTTCATAATAGAGACTTACATTTCACCAAGATGACCATAGGTAACATGACTTGAATCCTGAGTGATTTGTGAACTTCTGCCTATAAGGGGCGGTCCTTTGATTTGTATGGGTGGGAGCGGCCAGATCGCCGACTCAATAAGCCTACCATTTTGGGGATTCATCTGATTGGGGAGCTGAGAATACAGCTACACAAGATAGATCACTTCTTATCCGAGGCAGGGGTAAGTGAATAAATTGTTCCCTTAAGGGTTGATTTCGGGTCTTGAACCAATGTGGCGCCACACCCTCTCCTGGCGGATTTAGTCATAGTTGGACTATGATCTATGTTCATTAGAGGGATCAGTGTACTTCTGAATATATATATATATATATATATATAATATATTCTGCCAATTAGGTTATCTATTTTTATTATTATTTTGGTTTGTAAATTAGATTCTATATTAATCTGTTGTGAACTAATTTATGCATTTTTAATAATTTATATTTGTTATCGATAGGATAATTTTTTACTTATTGCTTGAGACATTTACTAGTTAAATTTAGTATTTCTATTGTTAATGTTTTGAAGGTTATTTATGAAAATATATTTATATTATTTGCAGATATGGATATCCTACTTTGAGATTGGGTAATATTTGTGATAATGTTAATTTGTGATATAGAACAAAATATTAAATTCATGAAGATTAATTTGTTGAAAAGATCACAAATAAAAATAAATTTAAATCAACAAAAAATATATGTTATATAAATTTCAAATTATATTAAATTAATAAGAAAATTACGTGAACAATCGTATGGACATTATTGGAAGATTAGTAAATTTAAGACATTTCCATGTACAAATTCTGCAAACAAATACAGTTATCAATAATTTAATTATTTTAAAATCACTCTAAAAAATAAAACCCACTCTAAATAAGTGGCGGTAACACTGATAAAATAGTTAACATATTTTGATTAAATTTATGAAAGGTGTTTTAAGAATTGGTAAAATATCATCTTGTGGGGCGCTTAGGCATGCAAGTTTGTAATAAAAAGGCTAGAACATCTAGGGTTTAATTTGAGCGGGTCATGAAGTCTAGAAACCTCAAATGTGATGTTTAGAGAGTATAGGCTTAATATGGATTTCCAAATCAATATGTTTGTAGGTTAGTTATACTTTCCCTATATATATATATATATATATATATATATTTTTTTTGGTATAACCCCTAATATACCATGGATTAATTTTTGCAATAATTTTGAATGAAACTTTTTTTTTTTTTTTTTTTTTTTTTTTTTTTTTTTTGCATAGGGTGAATGAAACACTAATCTATTTATTTTAAAATGAAATTTATATTAGTTAAGTCTTTTTATGCTCTTTAAATTAATTTCATTTGTTCTAAAAATTTCTATGACATCAAGATAGGACTGACAACGATTTAGTTACTTTTATAATAGCTTTAGTTTTTGGCAACAAAGCTTTCAATTTTTAGTTTTATAATAAATTTGCAACAAATTTAGTTTGCTTTAAAATTCTAATTTATTATTTTTTTTATAACTATTTAGCTTTTGACAACAAAAATAGCAAATTTAAATTTTAATTTACTAACACATTTGTAACAAATTTAGTTTTACTTTAAATTTCTAATTTATCTTTTTTTTTTTGTTGACATGAAATAAATTGACCTTTGACATTTGTATTTAATAGCATTCTTACTCCATATAAGTTGTTATCTTTTTTTTTTTTTTTTTTTTTTTTTTGTGAAAATGAAGAAAATGAGGAGGAGGAAGCACAAGAAGGAGGGAAAAAAAAAAACAAAAACCAATCACTAGTATTCGACAATGGACGACATGTAACAAAGAAAATGTGACAAATCTATGACTAACACTATTTACGATACGCTCCAACATTTAAGTTTCTAGATCAAGGAAATTTGTTTGTTTGTTTGTTTTTTATTTATTTTTTTTTTAATGTTTGTGAATTGAAGAAGGGGGAATGAATTAGAAATCCAACGGAAGGGGAAGGAAGAAAGGAAAATGGAGGGAAAAAAATTTGACGATGACCCATGATCATGGGTATCGATGATTAACAACAGATAATTGTTGCCAGTGGTCATGACGGTTACAATGATCGATCGACGGTCACAGACGGCTGTCGACGATTTGTTGTTGACGGTCACTGGTGACCATTGATAAGATTTAGTAAAAAATCATATTCCAAATCCATATGGTGTTTCCTTAATCCCACAGCGGAAGCGATTTATCACTTTTTATTTTTTGATTTGGGAAGATGAAAAATTATAGAATTAAAATAAGAAATGTACAGATATCAATGTTGTGTAAATTAAGTTAAGTATAGAATTTTCGGATTAAGAAGTTTACCTTTTAAGAACTTCTTCTTTCATTTCTTCTCCTGACGAACTAATCTTTCAATAATTTCTCCTTCCACGTACAATGATGTCTCTGAAAGGGCTTCATGGCTATTTTATAGTAAGAACCGACTTGTGGGAGCTCCTTTTTTTATTGAAAGAGAAAGGGAATTGAGTTTAATGGATGAAGTTCTTCTCTGTGATTTTGAGAGAGGGAAAAGTTTTCATGTTAAAACTTGTCACCAGATTGTGGCAAATGCTCTGCAATTAAGGAAAAGAGTGGAAGTGTAACTCCACTCTCCACTA
>NC_052351.1:22460772-22618549 GCF_009727055.1 Benincasa hispida
TTTGAACGCTCAAAATCGGAGCTCAAACGAGAAAGTTATAAGCAAAAGAAGATTGGAGAGGAAATCCAACGTGGTAGTGACACGTGGCATCGAAACGTGGCACACAATGGTCAATATTGATGGCGTGGCAGCTGACGTGGCGGATGACGTGATGCTCCAACCGGTCACTTTTTACTGATGTGGCACATGATGTGGCAGTGACGTGGCAACCATGGACGAATGAGATAATGACAAGTGGCGGTCACCTAGCTTCACGCGCGGATGCGCGCGTGCACCGCACGTGCCTGCGGTTTCTTCACAGAATGCGGCGCGTGATGCTGAATCTCCTCCTCTGTGCACGTGGTGCTCATATCATCCGGCTATTTTTTTATTTTCATTTTTATTCTCTTATTTTCCTTTAATTTCCTAATCCAATTTTCTCTAAATTCTCACCAAATTTCAGTCTTTTCAAATCTGATTTCCTTCCTAAATTTTCATCCTTCAAATCCTTTTTATTCTCCAAATCTCAATAATTCCAATCTTTCAAAATTCTTTTTCAAATTCTTTCTTTTTCTATTTTTATTCAATCTCCACCCTTCATTTGTAATCATATCCAATGGCCAAAATTTATCTCCCTCATCCATAAATTCAACTTGATTTTACTCTTCATCGATACACCAAAAGCTATCAAATCTTAAGCTCTCAATTCTTTCTACTTTCAAATTCTTGTCCTCCTTGCTCCTAAATTGGCCTAGAGTTATTTTTGTGAGTTTTTTTTTTTGAGTGCTCAACTTGTGTATTTAGCCTTCAAGAGGTAATATTGTGAGGTTTTCTTTTAATTTTTGGGAATTGTATTAAGGTGTGGGTACACCTTGGGTTGGGAGAAAAAGAAATTGGTTTGATCCTAAACCAGTAAAAAGGATCTTGAGTTTCTTTTTAGCCTAGGAAAAAGAGGGTCGTGTGTCGGTTTGGTTCTCACCTGCAAGAGGACCACTTAGTGAAATACCCAAGAAAGAGTCTTGGAGAGTGGAGTAGACAATTTGCTGAACCACTATAATTCCCGGTGTTTTCTCTTCCTCTCTCTTTTATTTCTTGTTTTCAAATTTTTTGCTTCTTGTCTTAGTTATTTTTTAATCTTTCCAAAGTGTGTTATTTAAATTTATCCTTGATTAAATTGTCTTAAAATTAAGTTATCATAGCTTGCGTGATTTAAGTTTTGTCTTGCATAAATTTTCATTAGTCAAATTAGTGGGTTAACTTTATTGAGCATTGTTTGAAGATAAAATTATTTTTTTAAAAAAAAATTGGTAGTCAACCCTATTCACCCCCCTCTAGTGTTGCCTTTAGATCCTACTATAGGTTGTTTAAAACATATCGTTCAACTTTTGTTTAGTAAAACAATAATAGGACATTGTATTAAAATTAATCCTAGAAAAAGACTTGGTAAAAAAAAAAAGAAGGATGCTTCATATTGGAAGTAAAGAAAATAGAGTAAACATTATAAAGTACTATTTCATAATTAAAAAAAAAATGTCACCAACAATTGACAAATCACAAATGTTCAGAAGAAAAAATGTCTCCAACAATGTCAATATATATGTGTAAAAATGAAAAGTCATAGTACACTAGATTATAAAAAAGATTACTCTGAACGTAAAACTAAAGAACCTCAAACTAATTAGGAATGAATTGTGCAATTAATTTGGTCCCTACATGAAAAAAAGAAATTATAGTTAGATTAAAATTAAGGTGAAAGCAACTTAAACAAGAAATAAACATACACTAACATACCTTTTGATTATGTTCGTAGTGAATGGAGGTCGAGGGAGGAGGAACGTTTGGAAGCATATCAGAGTTGTTATCTAACAATAATCCGAAACATATTAGTGAAAGATCTTACCTCATATAGAAGAAAGGAAGGAGCATACTTTTTATAAGGCACTCGTTTTTTTGTTAACTACCCTCATATGATTGTAAAAACATTGAAGTCAGAGGTGGAAGGAAGGAAAAAAAAAAAATAATAAAACAGGCAAACTATAACTATGAGAATGCAAAAAAGGCTTAAGCCGAGTGGGAAAAGAAAGTTAGAGTAGAAAAGTTGATAATAAGGACTCACTAACACAATGTATCAGAGGAGGCAGTGAAGAATTCTAAAAAATAGGAGGAGGAGCAAGTCGTGTATAAATAGAAGAGACAATAAGGGGTGATCAGTGAGGGGAATTAAGTGATCTAATCTCAATAAATATAAACAGTGACCTCATTAAACACATATCAAAGACAGTCAACTCAAAATTAAATATAGTAAGTAGAGTGAAGTAAATATTAATTAGATGGTCGAGTATAAAAGAAGATTATTTATCAGTGCATTAAATACAATATAATATATTAGATAAAATTAGACAAAAGAAAAAAATTCAAAGTGATTGGATGTATCTCTTTCTTGGAAGAAATCCAACTAAAAAAACGAAATTATCATATGAAAATTTTGTAAAACAGAAGTTCAATTTTAATGTACAAAACATGAAAAAAAAAATAGTGAAATCAATTTAAATGGAAGAAAAAAATCAATTGATTAGCTAAAAAAAGGCTATTAAGATGTATAGACAAAACAATCCACAAACCATAAACACAAATAAAGAATAAATGTCGTTAAACAAAAATAAGAATGCAAAATTTGAAACTAATCATTAAAATGGATTAAAATCAAATTTGAAATGAAATTCAGATATTAGAATACAAAATTTGTAACTGATTATTATTGGCCCTAGAAAAAAATAGATAAAAAAAAATCGGTTGTGGGGTGGATTGATCGCCCTCCAACCAAACTCCAATAACATGGTCAACCCCTACCATGAATTTAGTTGCAAACCGAAATTTGATGGGAAAGCAGAAAAAAAGGACAAGGAAAAGACACATGATTTATTATTAAAACGGCAAGAGGAGTTTTGAAAAAAAAAAATGAAGGAAAACAGACGAAGAAGAAGAAGTATAAAAAAACTAAAAAAACACGAAGAAGAAAACGTAATAGAAGCGAAAAAAAAAGGAAAGCACGAAGAAGAAAAACGTATAACGAGTGGAAAAAAATAGTTGAGATGAAGAAGAACAAAAAACTCTAGAAGAACAAAAAACCCTACTCAGAAGATGGAAACCAAAATATCTATATAAGAAAAAACCCTAACACACAACTGTGGGAAAAAATGTACAAGAAAAAAGCTAGACAACCATGGGCTAATCTAACATGCAAAGAAGAATAAAAAAAATTGTGGAATCAAAACAAGAACGTATATATCCAAACCCAGGACATAAATTCAAAAAAAAAAAAAAAATTGTAGGCTAATCTAACATGCAAAGAAGAACAAAACATGAGGGCATCAAAATGCGAACATACAGATGTAAACCTACCTAGGACATAAATCCCAAAAAAAAAATTACAATGGTGGACTAATCGAACATGTGAAGAAGAACAAAACATAAGAGAATCAAAACATGATCATACAGATCGAAACCCAGAACATAAATTTCAAAAATTTTAGATCTAAGCAAAAAAATAATTAAAAGAAAAATGATTAGTCAAATCTACAGAAAACAGTTCATATCTAGTAGATCTAAAAAAACTGTCATAGAAAGAAAAGAAAAAAAAATAAATAATAAAAAGAGAAAAGAAGAGTTTGGGAAGAAAAAGAAAAATAAAACACAAACGAGCCAGACAGAGAAAGAAGAGAGAAGAAGAGAAAAACGAACCAGACGGCAAAATAAGAGAGAAGTAGAGTAAATATGAAGAGATGTATGAGAGAGAGAAATGACAAAGTAATGAAAATGTATGGGAAAACAGGTGAGAAAACGAGTAAGTAATGAAAACATCTGGAAAAACGGAAGTGATAAAATGGCGGGTTATTAAACCAATCATTTTATTTTATCAATGCATCAAACACAGACCCAATATTTTTTACCCACCCAAAAACTCGAGTTGGCCTACCAAACATTCCCATAGTGAATTTTAATCTGACTTATAAGGAGGGATGAATTTGGAAACTAGGGTCATGGGGCAGTTGCCTTCAACATTAGGCATCTTAGGGCTAATACTCAACTGTATAGCTATATATTTAAAGAAATGCAAATATAACAAAAAAATTTAATGGTAGACTTTGTTGCTGATTAAACTTATTAGTTATGGACTCTGAGAGATCGATTTAAATTTTGTTATATCTGTAAATTTTTTTACATTGTGCTACATTTGTTATATTTTGGACATGATTGTTATATTTGCAACGTTTCTTAAAAATTAATTTTATTTTTTTCAAGGACAAACAAGTTTTTTTTTTGAAAAAGAAAAAAGTTTCTATTTCTTTTAGAAAGAAAATAAAGAATTAAATATACAATCATAAGCCATAAATAACCTTATAAAACCAATTGTGGTTCTCAGTTTCTTAACTGTGACAAACAATTAATATCTAACATGATTGAAGTTGATAAGAATTTCACAGCTCATTTATTGGTATTACATACTGTTCTTCCTTTTATTTTAATTTTTTTTTCAAAGACCTTTTTATTTTAGTTTAGGAACAAGGGGGGACCTTAATTAAATGCTATATATGATTCCAAACATAATGTTTAATGGATTTGATTCCAAGATAATGATGTGATGGTCAATTCCAACTAAGTAAGAGAGAGAACAGTTTTTTTCTTTTTCTTTTTCTTTTTCTCTTTTTTTCCTTTTTCAAAATTCCTAATTTATTGTATGGATATTAGTATAGTCCCAGTCCAAACGTTATTTTATTTATGGTATTAACAAGTTGTACCCAAAAGCCAAAATTATAACATGTCCTAATCAAATGATTTAAGTCGTGGCATCAACGTCATTGGCTAATTTGTGTTTTTTTTTTATTCCGTCTTACAACCATTGTTGTTTTTAAATAAAAATAATAATAATAATAAAATACATGGCCTTCCTTCTCTTTCTTTTTTTTTTCCCCTCATTTTTTACTAGTTATAATAATGAGAGAATAGTATCTTGAATCTTAGTCTTAATTAATTGCTTTTAATATTTTAGTTGATAAGAATTTAATCTCCATGCTTTTAAAGGGGTTACAATCTAATATCTAATATCTAAACTTTAATAAGTAATAGTTTAACCTCTATAATTTACAATTTATAATAATTTAGTTCCTATCATAAAAATTATTAATATGATTTAATGAAAATTTTTATTTATGTAGATTAATAAACTAATGAAAATAAAATTTATTTATAAATATAAAGATTAAGTTGTAATAAATTGTAAAATACATATACTAAATCTTTACTTATTAAAGTTTAGGGATAAATTCTTACAAATTTGATAGTATAGAAAATAAATTGTTATCAACTAAAGTTTAAGGATCCACAATAAATTCAAAATCCATGTTCTTGAATGGAGCGCTTTGGGCCTCATTTGTAATATCAAACTCACTTCGTTCCTACAATTTTCAACCAAACTCACTTCGTTCCCACAATTTTTAATTCAATCATTTTTTTCATCGTTTCCACGCTTCATGATCTCATTTTTTTTCCACTCTCGATTTCTCACTCATTCTGACATTCCTATGATTCCCAGTAATCTTGATTACATTCCAGGCTTCCAAACAGCTTCTAAAGCTTTCTTAATGTTTTTTTAACCTAAATATATGGTAATGGAGAGATAAGTAGTTACATTACATAGTTTTTCACTCTAGCAAATCTCATTTTCAACCATTCATATGAAAAATATAATTGGAATCAATTCTCAACCTGTTGTTTATGTTTGGCAAACAAAATTTTAAATATATTTATTTTCCTCAGAATGATGGAGAGACGCAACTCATGCAATGAGTTTAAAATCGGATCAGAATCTATTAAACAAATCTACAATAAATTTGATCCCTAAATATAAAAAAAGAATAAGTTTAGATTTTTGTTCCAATTATGCGATATGGTAGCTCTAACAAATCCGTATAAATAATACAGTTCCTCATACATTATTCCAATAGAATGAGTTCTCTCTCTCTAGATTTTGATAATCTATTCAATAAGATGCTAATTAATTTCAATGATAAGATCAAATCCAATTGAAATTAAACAGCCACATATTATATGTATATTCCCTAAAACCACAAGAAGACAAGCACACGGTGGGAGGAAAAAATAAACGAAAGTATATATTTAAAGAAATATTTATATAATATAAATATAACAACAATTCATAAATTCAAGTAAAACACATAAAATTAGAACATATATATAAACATGATTAAGAAGTTAAGATAGAAACTCTCACATAAGATTGGGAATATATAATGTTGGAACCAATTAAGTTGAACATTTCTATGTGATTGGGATCTTTCTTGACATGATCTTCGCAGATAGCAACGTTAGAGGGATAATATTAATAATAAAACTTTGTCCAGTATTGGAGCTCTAATAAAATAGAGTTGAGAAAGGTGATTGCTTTAGCTTGACGACAAAACTTAATTTTAGGTTTTTTTTTTGTTTTTGTTTTTGTTTTGTTTTGTTTTTTTTTTTTTTTTTTTTTTTTTTTTTTTTTTTTTTTTGAGTTGGTGGGGTTTGGTTGGGACATCTCTATTGCTAATGTGGAAGGAAATTTTAAGTTGGAAAGCTACCTGAAGTATTGAATGTCTTGTTGGTCTAAATTAGGTTAATTAAACTGCCAATAATTGGAGCTTGGCCATATCTCTAATCCGAAGTCAAAGGTTTTATTTTGTGATGCTTTGGTCTATTCTTTTGATTATTAAAGTACAAATTTTTATTATGGTGTGTTTGGTAATGTTTGTGAACCTTAGTAAAGGTGTTTATCGATAATTTTTGAGAAATATACAAAGATAAAAGCAGTCCGACTAGAGAGGAATTCATTTAAGATAAAATAGTGCAATAAAAGTGAAACCATAATCAAGAAGGGGAGAAAGCCATTTTTTAGTATTCAATTCAATACAATCATTGTAGCTATAAGGGTACATTTATACAAGAGGGAAAGAAAACCCTAGAAGTCATAATGGACAAAATAGGTGGACCATACAAACATCATTCACCAATGAAAAGAATATTATAGTGTACATAAGGTATTTAATTAATTTGTGGAGCTTTATTCTCTAATTGAGATTTTTCCTTCACACCCCCCTCAAACGATAAGGTGAGTTAATTATCCCGAGTTTGGATATGAGATACACAAATTGTGAGTGAGACAAAGGTTTGGTAAGACTATCAGCCACTTGGTCTGTTGATGAACATACCTGATTTCAAGAGCACCCTGAAGGACTTTATCACCCATAAAATGCACATCAATCTCAATGTGTTTCGTGTGGGCATGGAATACCGGGTTCGTGGCGAGAGACTATCACTTAGATTATCATAACTGGGGTTTGAGGGGTGCTAAGATCGAGTTCATGGAGGGCTGGATGAGCCAAGTTATTTCAGCAGATGTGTGAGCTAGAGCTCTATACTCAGATCTTGTACTTGTGCGAGCAACAGTTGTTTGCTTCTTTGAGGACCAAGAGACAAAAGAGTTACTGAGATACACACAATATGCCGCAACAGATTTTCGATCATCAATATTCGAAGCCCAATAAGCATCAAAGAATGCAGTGATGGAAAAATCATCAGAAGGTTGAATTAGTAACCCCATGTCTTTTGTTACACTTACGTACTGCAAGACACGTTTGACTCCCTACCAGTGAGTATCAGTTGTCTGTTGAAGGAATTGGCTAAGATGATTAACAATGTAAGCAATATCCAGTCGTGTATTAGTCAGATATTGCAGGGCTCCAATGGTACTTCTATATATGAACGGATCTGGCATGGGAATGCCTCCAGTTACAAGAAAATGCCTCCCAACAACAGAAAGAGTGGGAGACGGCTTGAAAGAAGTAAGTTTGAGCTTGTGGAGCAAGTCATCAATGTATTTGGATTGTTTCAAAAGGAGCCCTGAGTCAGTCTGAGAAACTTAATCCCTACGAAGAAGTTGAGGGAGCCAAGATCTTTTAGAGAAAATTTCTTTCCTAGGGCTGTAACAACTTTGTTTATTAGATTCATACTATTTCTAGTGAGTATCACATCATCAACACAAACTAAGAGTAACATAATAGCCTTGTTTGTAGATGAATAATGAAGTGTTTGCCTGGCTGTTGATGAATCCCCATGATGTCAAGGTGGATTTCCACATACTATTCCAGGCACGAAGAGCCTGTTTTAATCTATAGATAGCCTTCTCTAAATTCCAGACGTGATTAGGGAATAAAGGATCAATGTACCCAGGTGGTTGTGACTTGTAGAATATTTCATCGAGTTTCCCATTGAGGAAAGCATTATTGAAGTCCTAAGTTCCCAACTGTGAGAGACGACAATTAAAAGTATAACCCGAATAGTTGGAACTTTAACAACAGGGCCTCAAAGAAATCTAGATCGAGATGTTGGTGAAAGCCCTTGGTTACAAGTCTGGCTTTGTGACGTTGAATTGACCCATCAGAATTTCTTTTGATCTGAAACACCCATTTACACCTAACAACATTCTGATCAATAGTAGGTGAAACAAGGATCCAAGTGCGATTCTGATGTAGGCTTGAAACTCATGATCCATGGCTTCTTTCCAGACTGGTGTGGACAGGGCATCTGTCATTCTTGAAAGTTCAGTATTGCGCCAGTCTGTTATGCAGAAGGATAGCCACACTTTGGGCTTAAAGATACCTACCTTGGCACTCGTTATCATGGGATGACCAGTTGGGGTTGAGGATGGTCAATAGTTGTAGGTAAGGGTATCCGTGAAGTGGAGTAGGGCAATTGGGTGGTGGGAGACAGAGAGGCGGGTTGGCTTGGGGAAGACAATAAGTCAGTCGAGACTGAACTTAGGGAAGGATCCCCTCAGTTTGGGGAAAAAGCTGACACATAATGAGGGGAAGTGAGACCAGATGGGTTGGGTGATGATATATATGTGGCAGGTGAATATTCTTGTGTTGGCCTATTGATTGTGGGGCTTGGGCACGAGGAGGTGCTAATGGTTTGGGCCGATTCATTTGTGTTAGGCATAGGTTGAGAGGGTGTCAGGCTAGATTGGACTATTGGTAATGGACTGGACCATTCGGTGGACTGAAGGCCTCATGGAGCATTCGGAAGATAGCCTGTGGTACCTGGACTAAAAGAGTTCAATGATTCACCTGACAGCCCAAAACTTCTTTCACAGGGAAAGGAATTTTCATCAAACTCAACATGTCTTGAAATGTAAATTTTATCTAACGAGTTGAGGCATTCGTTTCCTTGGAATAGGGCCTAAATAAATACACTTTTTTTTTTATTTGTATTGAAACTTTTGAGAGTTGTATGGTCTGAGGCATGGGTAGCAGGCACAACCAAAAGTTCTGAGATCAGAAAAGTTCAACTGTCTTTGTATTAATTTTTCCATGGGAGGCTGTCCTCTTAACATCGTAGATGGAAGCCCATTAATCATTAAAGTGGCTATCATGAAGGCCTCCTACAAGAACTTTAAGAGCATTAAAGTTAGGGCTAGTAAAGTTAGTCCCATTTCAACTATGTGTCGACGCTTCCTTTCAGCTCTTCCATTCTGAGATGATGTATAAGGACAAGAGAATCTAGACTTAATCCCCTGGTCAGCAGATATTTGATGTACCTTTTTGTACTCACCTCCATTATCAGATTGAAAGACTTTAATAGATTTTCCAAATTGACTTTTCACCAGTTTTAAGAAGTGATCAAAAGCAATCACTGCATCACTTTTTAACTTTAAGGGATATATCCAAAAAAAACCTATTAAAATCATTAATGAAATGTACATAGTATCTGTAACCGTCAGTAGACATGGCAGAGGTAGGACCCCATAAATCTGAATGAACTAAATCAATTGGAGTAAGGGCATGAGATGAAGAGGATGAGAAAGGAAGAGCATGATATTTGCCAAACTTACAAGCTTCACAGAAATTGAAATTTTCATTGGCTTTCACTAGTAGATTACATTTTTTAATGACATCATGTAAAACTTTTAAGGATGGATGTCCAAGTCTCCTATGTAGAACAGTTTTTGACAACAATATTAACCTAACTATTTTGAACAACTGCAAAGTAAGCCATTATCTTATCTTCCAACTTCAAGCAAGAATCAACCGAACCTGAAGCACTATCAGTGGCTCTTGTTGTTCCAACCTTGTAAACCCATCTTTAAGTTTCTCCTTTAACACCACTTTGCCCGTATGAATATCTTTGACAAGACAATAACCATCATGAAATTCAATATACACCTTGTTATCTTAAGCCAATTTAGATACACTAATGAGGTTTTTAGCAATTTCAGGAACACACAAGACATTTTCAGATTCAACATTTCATCAACAGTGGCTAAAGAGTATGAACCGATATGAGAAATAGATAAGGCACTACCATTACCGATCATTACTTTCTTATTACCTCCATACTCAGATAAATGTGTCATACCAGCAGAGTATGAGGTCACATGATTCGAAGCCCTACTGTCCATATACCATCCAGGATTAATGACCGATTCAGGTGTGGCGATGAATGGGTTGTTATTTTGAGCAGCCAGATATGCTTAATTAGACTGTTGTGTTTGAGTATTGGCTCCATTTTATTGAACATTCCCTAAAAATGGTTGTCCCCGATAGATTTGATTGTTGTTTTGATTGGAGGGAAAGCGATAGCCAGTTAGTTTAAAGCATGTCAATACAGTATGACCTTGTTTGAAGCACATTTGACAAGTAGGATGATAGTTTCTACAACCGCGTCCTCTTCCTTGATTGTTCCCTCTTAATCCGTTGTTCTGTTTTGATTGGAGGAAAAGCAATAGCCAGTTAGTTTAAAGCAGGTCAATGCAGTATGACATTGTTTGAAGCACACTTGACAAGTAGGACGATAGTTTCTACGATCGCGTCCTCTTCCTTGATTGTTCCCTCTTGATCCGTTGTTCTATTGGGGAGGTTTAATACTTGTGAAGGACTATTGTTGTTTGTTCCCACCGCTGCTTGTGGTGAGATTCACCAAGGATGTGCTACCAAATGATTTTGTTTTATGAGTGTTTTGTAGATCAATATGTTTTTCAAAACTCAACAACTCTGATTGCATATCAGACCACTTAGCGTTCACCCTTCCTTAGATTGTTGCAACCACTGGATTATACTCCTCATCAAGTCCATTAAGGACTTGTGAAATTAAAGATCGAGTTGGGACAGGACTACCAACTAACTCTAAGTTATCAACATGATTCTTCATAACATGTAAATAGTCATTCATTTTCATAAATCCCCCATGAGTAGATTGAAATACCTGACGAAGATAGTCTTCTTCAGCATGAGACTAGATGCCGAAAAGCTCTTGAATCGCATCCCAAAGGCTTTTGATAGTTTCGTGACCCATTACATGAGTTGCAACTTCAGCTGTCATCAAGTTGTAAAGCTCATGTGCAAGTTTGTATAGACGTGGTGCCTAGCCCAGCGATGGTGACAGCTGCGAAGGTTGGAGCTACCAGAGTTATGGGTGAAGTTGCAGTGGCTAGAGATGAACATAGGTGGACAAATATTTTCACTAGTGAGATGCCCCTTAATGCGATAACTCCTCAAAATCGGCAGGACAAGGTTCTTCCATAACAAAAAATTTCTCCAATCCATCTTGATGGCGTGAATCTGATTTAAAAGCTGATTTAATGGTGGGCTTTTGTAGGTAGGACTGCTGAAAGATCTAAAGACATTAGCAGATGCATTGGCCATCAAGCTCTGATACTAAGAGAGGAATTAATTTTTCACAGTAAGACAAAATAATGCAATAAAAATGACATCAGAATCAAGAAAGAGAGAAAGCCCTTTTTCAGTATTCAATTCAATACAATCACTGTAGCTATAATGGTATATTTATACAAGAGGGGAAAGGAAACCCTACAAGGCATAATGGACAAAATAGGTGGGCCTTACAAACATTATTCACCAATGAAAATAATATTACAGTGTACATAAGGTATTTAATTAATTTGTGGAGCTTTATCCTTTAATTGAGATTTTTCCTTCACATAACTAAGATCAATGATATCGAAAGTGTAACGATAGAAGAGTCTAGATCTAGTAGAGACCAAAATGTATAACCAATGATATTGCATCCTCCCATTATGGAGTTGCTCTTAAAATGTCCTTGTTTCTCTCCGTCCAAAGATTTTAAATGATAGCCCTAAATGAAATGAAGCAAAGAAGATCCTTTGGGGACTTGGGAAGATTATTTATTTCCTTAAACTTTATGTGAGCACAACATTCAAACTAATTTTAGCATTTTTGACAAGTTTGTATGTATTTTGTTACACAGATAGAATGTGTTGGTGCTATTGTTTGATTAGGTATATTCATTAATGTTATTCCCTCTAGTCTACATCTGCCCATACAAATATGTACTTGATCAACTCAATTCGAATCAATCAAAATCGCATACACCACAATACAAGAATACATATAATTTTTAAAAACATTAACTTTTTAAATGCTCAAAATAGCAATTAAGATCAATAGCAAATGCATGAAAAATAAAATTCTAAAAAATAAAAGGTAGGAACTTCAAAATAAATAAATAGACGATCAATCAATCTCTCCAAACACATCATTATTATTCATATATTAATTCAGCTAATCCAATACCAACAATATATTAGAAGTATGAGATTTCACTCGACATTAATTTATGTTATTACTCAAAGCCAAATCCATTAACAATAAAATTAAAATGTTTAATTAGAATCCTCTATATAAACTCGACCAAAGTCTCTCTTAGCTTATCCCCAAGATTTCTCGTTGTCATGCAGAAATCAGCCTCCATCTGAAACAAAGTAACCCATATTTATTAAAAAATATATATTTAGATGCATCTTAGGTTGTACTCATTTTTGTATAGCTCATTCAAGTGTCTAGTCACATATTAAATTTTCATATATATATATATTTCACTTTGCAATCGAATGGGATGCATGGAAATAGTGCTACTTGGTATTACTCATTTATTAATCAAATTTATCCCTAATAATAATAGAGAAAGGGAGTTTTACCTTCGCAACAATGGTTATGTCAAGTCTGGAGTGGCCAAATGGCAAAACGCAGCTATTCACAACTGTTAGCTTAAGCTTCTCTATTTGGCATAATATATTTGTAAAACATCCTTTGTGTTTCTTGCAATGAATTCTTACCAGAACATCCTTCCCAAAAACTCTTGTTTCTATATTAGGAACTGGTCGGACCGAAAATCCGCAACCCTTCTCGTTCCATGAAGAGGTTTTGTCGTCGGAGTCGGAGTCGAGATTGATTCTTTTCACAAACACGACAGATTTAATTACTTTCTTCTGGTCTGCTGCTTCTTCCTCAGCCCATTTGAGACGTTCTTGAAGCTCTTTAACATACTTGATTGCTCCCTCAAGCACCGAAGCTTTGTCCCTCTTTCACCAAAAATATTGTTGTCTAATTTCATATCTATTTAGAGATCCTTCTTAAAAGTTTTATTGATTATACATTACTTCATATCCCTATATTTTCTTTAATCCTTACATATATCTAGTAGTAACTAATCAAAGAATGAAAGTATAAAAACCAATTTCACTTGAAACCTTAACATAAAAGCACATAGAATAAAAAATGTAACATCAACCCCCTCCCCCATTTTTCAAGACATGAATAAACAAACCAACCTACAAATACACAACCTGCTACTTTCGCAAGGCAAATACTATCTGAAAAAACTTCTTTCGAGATCAAAGAACAATAAAGAGAGGATGTTAAAACTGCAATAACATGGACAATTTTGTTCTCTTCTCTAGCGATGTGACAAAAAAAAAACACTAAAGAAAATTAAAAAAAAAAAAAAAAAAAAAAAAAGAGCACCATAATTCAGAAAAATAAATCTCATCTGTATTGAGGAGATTAATAACCTTCAAAAAAATGAGTTAAAGACCTAACCACTCCATTCAATGGGCTTTCAAACCCTCCACAAAAGCCTTAGCTTTGAGGAGGCTAATGCAAATCATATATGCAATTTAAAATTTGACACACACACACATATCGAATCTAAGAGATTTTTCTCTATCAAAATAAAACGTAAAAATATATCTTATAGACTAAAATACTGAGAAGTGAGTTGTCCGAAGCCTAACCGATACTAACCCTAAATAAATTATGAATAAAAGAAAAGAAAAGAAAGAAATGAATATTATGAGGAAAGTTGTTACCTTGTTGAGGCCAGGGACGAGAGCTGAAAGTGCAAGAAAGTTTTGTCTAAGCTTCTCTCTTCGTCTTCTCTCAGCTATAACATGTTCTTTACCATAATTTCCACAATTATTTCCACCCATTATTATTGTTGCGCCCTTCTTAATTTCATTCCCTTCTTCTTCAAATCCAATTAAATTCCCATTTTGTTTCTCATCGGAACTTTCGGATATTAAAAACGACAAATCCTTATCTAAATTAATTCTCCCATAATCAAAATCATTCTCAATTTCAGCTGAATAATGATCCCCACCAAATGAAATCAACTGGGAACAAGTCAAACTATTGACTTTTTCGTTCAGCTCATCCAGTATTGTGTAATCATGAGAGTAATTCTTCATCTCGTATTCATCATATGAACACTCCATCATTTCCTAAAACTCGAAACATTAATTCGTTTAAATCAATTCCAAATATATTAACAACATATATCAAAATTAAATTTAGCCTTACTAGTTCGGATAAACATTTGGCGGATGAGATTTCCATCAAAGAATTGAAACAGTTCTAGGTTATATATATGCTTCAAACTGGGAGAAAAAAAAATGGAAGTTGACACTTGAGAATCACTCTATATATGAAGATATATAAGCTAATTAAAATCAAGAAATGAAAGGATATATACAACATATGAAAGAAACCCTGTGATATATATGTAAAAAAGAATTTGTTATTACCTTTGACTTAAAATGAATGAAGTAGCCATTATTTTTGTGAAGATTATATATATATTTGAAGGGCTTGACGTGAAATCGTAGGTGTGAAAAGTTATTGGGAATTTTGAACTGCACATTTGGAGGCTCTTTCTTCGACTTCTCTTCTTTGTTTCATTTTAATTCCAGGGTTTTAGGGAACTTTTCTTTTTCTTTACCCTTTTAAATATATTTGATATTCATTACATAAACACAAACTTTACGATTATATTAAATAATTAATGATCCAATATTTAACAAAATAAATATATAATTTTAATTTTATTAATAAAATAATATATGAGTATGTATTTTTATTAGAAGAAAAATTATTAGTAGTGAATATATAAGGGACATTTTTTTTATAATCAATAAAAATTAGGTTGTGAACTTGTGGGTCTCATATATATATATATATATATATATGAGGGAGAAGATATAGATGCGCAAATTCAAAATAAAGAATGAGAATGAGATCAACAATAAAAAAAAAAAGGAGTGAGTTTGTTTGGTCCAATCAATTGATTCAATCGTTTCTTGTTTCTTTTAATTTCTTGTTTCAGTTTTCTAAAAACAAAATGGTTTGCTAATTGTTCATGTTTCTCATTTTTCATTTTTTAGAAATGTTTCTAAAATCGTATATAGTATTGAAAACAACAAAATCAAGCTTCTTGGTTACCAAAAAAAAAAAAAAAAAAAAAAAAAAACCTCGAAGTAATTGTCCACATTTACATATCTATAATCATTCTCTTTTCTTTAACTAATGTGGGATTTTGTTTGCCCTCCTTACAGATTTATGGAAAAGAAGATAGATTGGACTTTCTTTTTTTTCTTTTGTTGGAGACATAAAAGTTCATTCATGGCCATCCATCTCTCCTTCCCTTCACCCACCCAAAAAAATTGGAAATTTGGTCCATTAATTCACACTATTTCCCAAAACAAAATAAAAATGATAATGGTGGGGAAACCAGAATATTTCTTTTGACTAAATATGGCATTGCAAAACATAAAATTATTATTTGCTTTTCACAAAGAACACATGCAATGATGCAACTTTCTTTCAAGTTCAAAAGAAAAAGATGAAATTGGGATCATCTAAAGTCTAAAGTTTAATAGAACATACTTTTTAAGATTAAATTGATATTTCTACGTTCAATCATTTTTATATTTTTTATTTATTTATAGTTCAGAAAGTTTCTATCTTATGTTGTTTTCCATATCTATGTTAGTTGTCTTAAATCTTGACTTTAATTGTGCTCACTCTATATCCAAGTTTATATATATATATATATATATATATATATATATATTCACACAATACCCAAGTTGTATTTAGACTATTAGTCCTATAAAGCACCAATAATCTCTTTTAAAAGTGACACTGAATCTTCACTTCCCCTCATTGTAATTTGAACTGCAAAATAATTGTGAAAAATAATGATTTATATCCGTAATAGTTGTATCAATCAAAACTCAAAACTTTCATAAGTACATAAAAATCCTTTGTTTGTAATTCATAAACTAAGGTCGCGTTTGATAATCATTTTATTCTTTGTTTTTGTTTTTTAAAATTAAGCCGCCAAATTCCTTACTTTGTTATTATTTTCTATCAATGGTTTAAAAAACCAGGCCAAATTTTGAAATTAAAAAAAATTACTTTTTAAAAGTTGCTTTTGTTTTTGAAATTTGGCAAAAAAATTCAACCATTATACTTTTTTAAAAAATGAAAATCAATGTAAGAAATAGAGAGAAAATAGGCTTAATTTTTAAGAATAAAAAACAATAATAAAATTATTACCAAATGGGGTCTAAAGTATTCAGCGTTCGTTCCCTTTAAAATCTTGATCAACTCAAATTTATATAAATAGCAATATTAATATATCCCAACCTCACCAAATTAGCAAAAAGATGATCAAATAAATTTTCTTAAATAAGTAAAGAAAAATTATATTTTGGTCTTAATTTAGGTTTTTTTTTTTTTTTTTTTTTTTCCTAAAGAAATTTGATTGTGTGAATGGGAAGATGGGAGAAAAACAAAATAAGATGGGGTGTTATGACCTTTAAAATGTTAAGGGTATTTGACGCACAGGCTTAGAATCATAAGTCTGAAAATATTAAGCATAGGGAGTTAAATTAGAAGATCTAGGTAGTCTGAGTTTTAGAAAACTGTGTTTATATTTGGTGTGTAGGTTTTGGAAATATGAGTTTAAAAAGTCTATATTTAGAGTGCATGCTTAAGTAACATGGGAATGAAGTGCATGTTCATAAAGCTTTAGTTTGTAAAAAAAATTTTATATTTAATCACGGGTTAAATTATAGATTGGTATAAATTTTTCATCTTAATTATTTTAATATAGTTAAGTTTAAAATAAAATTAAAAAAAATTAGAAGAATATTTTCTTTACGAATTTTTTAAATAGAGATTTTGACTAAAATTATAATTTTATTTAATCTATTGTTTTAATAATATGATATTTTAATTTTACTGGATTTTGAAATAAAATTTTTATTAGACTTTTGTCACTTTAACTAATTTGAAAATAATCATTTTTTTACCAGTTAACTTCAAATTGAAATAAACTAGTACTTTAATATTGAATTCAATTATTAAAAAACTATAAATTTTTTTTATCAAATTAAATTTGAGGAATTAAATTTTTATTTGGTTGCTAAGTTGTTTTAAACATTTTAAACCTATACATTTAGAAAATGATTCTAAGTCTTTGATCTAGTTAAATTGACAAAAAAAAATGTTACTAAATTAAATTAGGGTTTTCTACACATAAAGCCTAAATAAATACCTAATCATATAATTGCAATCTAATGACATGTTTGGAATGACTTAGAAAAAAAATACAAAAATATCTTTCAAAAATTCATTTTTATTTTAACACTTTTGATAAAAACTCCTTAAAATAAAAACACACGTGTATTTGGCAACTCTTTCTTAAAAGTATTTTTATATAAAACTTTGTTTAGTTTGTTATATATTAAGAGTGTTTTTATTAATATTTTTCAAAGTTGGTCGGTGGCGGTCGCCAGAAGTGACATTCAGAGGTTGGTCGATGGAGTTGGTGACAAGCATTCGTCAGTGTGGGGGCAAGAGGGTTTGCCAAGATTGGTTGGTCAGTGGGTGATCAAAGTTAGCTAGTGGCGATCGTTGGAGGTGGCAGTCTGAAGGTTTGGCCACAATGGTCATGCCAGGGGCGGTCGGAGTTTAGCTAGCAGCGTGGGTCGCACGGAGTTGGATGAACGTGGTCACCGAAAGGTGCGTGTCCAGAGGTGAGCTGTACGTACTTCCTAAATTAAATTAGAAAAAAAAAAAAAAAAGTGTAAAACCCATGGGTTTGAGTATGGGAAAAGATGTAAGAAGCCAAAGTTTCCTAAATCTTTACCCTATCCCAAACAAGAGTTGGGCTTAGGATGCCTAACCCATCTAATTCCAACCCTTGAAACAAACATGTCCTAAGAAGATAAGTAAACAAATGTTTTTAAATGTTAACAATTTTTTTATTTGCATCCGATTAAAATATTTTCAAGTTATTAATATATAAAGATGTTCCCTCCCATTCAAATCAAATTTTATAAGGTAGTCAAAATGAGCATAACTCAACTAGTATAGTGCTTGTACTATCAATATTCAATACCTTTTTAAAAAAATATTATAAGGTATTTGAATACTATCTTTAAAATGTAATTTTCATTTTTTTTAGTGATTATGCCATAAATATAAAGGGAATTCTTTATGAGGGCTTTTCTTTATTATGGTCTCTATTATACAATTTGTGTTTGGAGTGTTGAGTTAAGTTGAGTCAGTCTGTGTTTGGAATACAGAGTTGAATTTAGGTATCTGGTACAATTTTTCTAAATGAAATTGATTTTTTCTTGGAATTTTTTCTCAATTTTTTAAAATTTCCAACTACACATATTTTCCTAAATTTTTTAATACTAAAAAATGTTCTATTCTTTTTTCACAATTCTTAAAACATAACAAATTCCTATAACGTAAACATATATACTAGACACAATTTTGAATTCAATCTTTTAACACTCAATTACATTACATATATTTTTTCCATTCCTAAGCACCAATCATATTCCAAACAAATGTAAATTTTTCACAACTACTTAGTACTCAATCATGAACACTAAAGAAGCTTAAAAATTGAACAACTTTTTATTTTTCTTTCTTGAAAAACGTAACATATTTTCACCACACAACTTGAACACTCAATTGCATAACAATTTGATCTACATCCCAAGACATGTCTTATTATAATAAAATGAAAATTTTTTCTAATCCCTAACCCTCAATTTTTAACTGTCAATTAATTTTAACTCAACCATAAATGTTAATTAAAACAAAACAAAACAAATTCTTATCTCGTTTCTTGCCCATTGGTGAAATATGAATTTCAATTTTTATGGTTAATGATTTTGTTGTATTTTTTGCAAACGTTTAATTCTTTACATTTTACACTAATAAAACATTTTTTGTTTGTGCAAACTCGTTTTTTGCAAACATTTTTTATGGTTAAGTCTAATTTACCGCTTATAAATGAAATAATAATATCCACAAAAATGTCTATGTAATGTAAAAAAATACATAGCAATGAATAACACTCAGTATATCACAAAATATTCTCCAACAATTGAACAAAATTTAGACTATAAAAAATAGACTCCAATGTAAAACTAATGAACCTCAAACTAATTATTGAAGGAATTGTGCAATTAGTTTGAGCTCTACAAATAAGATAACAAACTATAGTTAGATTAGAATAAAGTTAAATGCAAATAGGATCAAAATCAAACGTATTACAACTTACCTTCAAAGTTTCGGAATGAATTAGATCGAAACACCAAGAATAAATTGTTGGGATGTATGCCCTATAGCCTTGTAGTTAATATGTTATTTGAAATAATTGTTGATAATTTTATATATGTTATCCATTAAAGAAAGATCCAAGGTTATCTTATGAAACGTGAACAGTATGTGGTAGATATACAGGTTGATCATGTTTAAATAATAACCTAAATAGTTTGTAGTATATAGATAGGGTTGGTGTTTTATCATTGTGACACTACGGATATGACCCACTTTGTAATTGTTATCAGATTTGTAAAGTGTTCCAAGCGATTTGATCATAATCATGCATGTAGAGACATACAAGTGGGGATATCCTACAAAAAGTTAGTATAAGATCGGACCGTGAAATGATCACTACAAGAATTTTGGGCTTTAATGTCAGTTGAAAAAAGTGAAACCAGATATACAATGTCGGTTTTAGAAAAATGGATATTTAATGTCAGTTTTAAACCGACATTGAAGATAGGCTTTAATGGGTCTAATTTTTTTTCTTACTTTATTGAAAAATCCCTTTTCTCATTTTCAACTCGCGCCTACACGCCCAAACCTTTTCATTTCTCTCTTACCCAAAACCTATCCATCCGTGGTCGTGCAAATCAGGTTGTCCGTCGTCCGTTCGTCTCCGTCACGTTTGGGTCTCTCCTTGGGCATCGTCTCAGTCGTCATCCGCCCGTCAGTCTTTGTCAGTTTCTGTGGGTCTTTATCAATCTTCAACAATGCAAATCTGTAGTCGTGGGTCTCTACCTTCTGTAGATCTGTAGTTATCCATTCGTCCAGCTTTTCCGTCCAAAATTCAGAGCCCCAGATTGGTTAATTTAGTGGGTTTTAAACTTATAAGGGCATCGTGAAGCTATTAGCTGCAATATAAATATTTCTTTTTTTTTTTTTTAGGTAAATTCATTTGGGGTTGAAGCCCCCATAATCTAATTTTCTTTCGTCCTTTCTCTAATTTTAGCTTTTCTTATGGATTTTTTCCTATGTAATAGAGTTGAACAATGACAAGACTTGATTATATTGTCTCAAAAACTAGAGGTCAATCTTTTTCTAGTTTAAAGTATGGATGAATCCAAATTATATTTTTTGCAAGGATTTGAATTGATTTTGATATCTTGATTTCAAATATGTTTAGTCATGACTTTAATACTTTAAGATGTGTTTATGATTGGATTGTGGCGCTAATATTACTATAAATTGATACGAGATTCATAATCATCGTATTTTCAACTGACCTGTACGTGTTTAATTTGCATGGAATGCTTCTCATACTCAAATCTAGTTTAATTAATATTCTTAACAAATGAATTTGAGCACTTCATTTTGACTTTTTCTATGTTTTTTAGTAGACCTATGGTCGTGCGTTTGTGAACATCTAGAATAGAGTTCATGTGATCAAATTTGTAATTAGATGATTATTTTACTTTAACTAGATCGTTTGAAACTTATAGGTTTTAAATCTCTCTTGGACATTAACATTTTTATTTAATATTCCAAATGTGAATGATTTAGCTAGCAAATCTCTAATGAAATAATTGATTTGCTTGTGCATCTTGTTATCGGACTAAATACTTAGCAATTTAAAATTCTGACATATTAGACTTCTCATACATTTATATATGGATCCTTATGTATAGAGATTTTGTGTTATTGAAATGTTTCAAGTTTGGTATTTGGGCCATTTTCATGATTTTCTCCTGATCTTGTGATATTAACTTATTTTTCAATGCATAAAATTCATGTTATTTGTGTGAGTCATTTTTATTTGGTTCATGGAACAAGTTATGGTTGATCCTTGTTCATTGTCATTTTTTTTACATATTTGTAAATAGATTCTTCTATATATAGGTTTTCAATGATTCATATAGCAATCTTCTTAACTTGTCAATGAACCTAATTTACCCCAAGATGCATTTACGAGGAAAGTAATATGACAAGTCAGTTCTTTTACTATATATATAAATCTATATATTAACTTAAGTACTCATTCATTTTCTTTATAGAGTACCAAGTTATGAGTTTAATGATTTTCCTAGACTTGTAAAGCTTGTAGTTTAATTTTTGATCACACAGTTTTTTTCAATCTCTTGGATCATGATGTTGGCATTGCAGATTTTTTGATTTATGATTTGATTTGATTTGATTGATGGGTTTTGTAGACGACATCACGCATCTTGCGGAATGGAAGGTGGAAAGGTTCAAGAAGAACATTTTGAAGAGGGGTTGTGTTTGAGACTGCTACAAAGAAGGGAAATGACTATCCTGTTGGCCCTATTCTTCTTGGATTCTTCATTTTTGTCGTCATTGGATCATGTAAGTTTTAGATTTTGGATGCTAATTTCCTCCTTTCTTCTTTCATATGGTTATGCTTATGTTTTACCATACTTTGGATTTTTTTTATGCGATTCGAGCTTCTATGTGGTTGTTTATAACAAGATTTTTATATTTTGTATTTTTATTACGTAATTTTTCCTTGTTATTGTTAGAAGAAGATTGTTGTTGTTTAGATTGATGGAAATGTAGTTTTGAATTTCTTTTTATATTGCTATATTGATGGAAACATAGTTTTGAATTTCTTTTGATTGTTGTTTTGATTAGATACTTGTAAAGTTTTAGTCTTTATAGTTGATGATTGGTCATGTTTGGCAAAATGGACCTATTCTTTGGTCATAAGTGGGAGGGATAATTGTGGAACTCTAGAAATTGAGTTGGTGATTCAATTTTATTATATGATTCAACAATATCATTTCGCTCTTTGATTGCCTTCAAATGTGACATTTCTTGGATTGTCTTTGTGATTTCAATGCAATAAAACTTTCTTGAAATCTATACAATAAAAAAAATTTATCAAAACTCATAAGGGTTACATAACAAAGCTCATAATGATTAAAACTAATATTATCTTTATGATAACGTTTTTTTGCTCGGATTGAAAAGTTTGTGATTTCTATTGAACTCATATTAGTTCTAATATCTAAACTTTGTTTTGATTTTATAGATTTCAAGAAAGTTGACTTTTGTTCGAGGAAATGAAATTTGGATTGAGAATTGTAGTGTTGCTTATCGAGGTGAGTAGTTTTCTCTTCTATTCCAAAATACAATTTTGTTGTTTGAAGAGATAAATTTGTTTAGTTTCTTGTGTTTGTAAGTCTGTAAGTTTTGTTGTTTATGGTTATGCCTTTTGCATTATTTATTATGTTCCTAATTAGTTTTTTTCTTCACATTGATAACATTTAGTTGCTCGAATTGATAAGTTATTCATACATGTTTTTAGGATGTTATTTGCTGTAGAATATACCAACTGTTTAGGTACCATTTAGGTACATGCTTTTGATTTTGAGTGACATGTTGTTTGAAATTTAGGTGTAAAATATGTAGGTGTGTAGTTTAGAATATAAAATCTCCCATGGAGCTTCACGTTTCTAAAAATATATGTTTTTGGCTATTGGGTGGGATATGATTGATGTAATAATGACTGAGCTCTTTAATTGGACTCATGCATAAACACTTCATTCTTCGTTGCCATTGCTAGTTTATTCATTTGTTCTTTTACTTTTATATTGATATGGAATTAGACTTCTTAGGTGTTATCGTGGCTTTTGCTTCTTGTTTCTCTTTTCTTCTCCTTTCAGATTGCAACTATGTCGAAGGGTATTCTCGTTCAAGAAAGCTAAGGAGGTTACAAGACTTGGCAATGCATAGGTATTGTGGCTTCTGGCAAAATTTGTCAGGTGTCTTAACTACCCAATTATATTGCATATTTCAGGTGACATTCACAAAGGAGCAGATCTCATTCTTTCACTTCTTAACAAAATGTATGTACTATAGTTGGAGGTAATTTACAAGAGTTACTTGAAGGAAAGAGAGAGAGTTTGATAGATTGTAGTTCGTGGAGTTGAATATGCTTTTGGACTATAAAATTGACAACTCACAAGCCTTCTAGGTAACATCCAAGACAAACTTGCTCAGTGTGCACTATTCTTTGTGAAAAGAGTTTATTTTTCCAGTATACTAAAAATATTTACATAATTCTTACAACTCGTCAAGAGAAGAAACAAAGAAACAAAGAGTCAATACTCATCATACTTCATAACAACATTAAGAAGGTTGACAAGTTTTTCCAGGCTAGATAGGAAGATTGCATTGGACATGTTTTAAGAAGGTTGACAAGTGGAGAAGGTGCACCTAGCACAAAAAGGACTTCATAACAACATTAATAACAAGTACAAGGAAATATTTATAAGATGCTTATCTTAAAAGTCTATTTGTTCTAAAGTTTTGGATTAGATTCAGTATTGGAATGTTATTACTATCCTGCATTTATGGTAGTCATAGCTTAATTGTTTATGACTTCCATTGAGTGGTTTATGGTAATGGAACTTCTTAGGCATCATTGTTAGTTTATATTTATGCATTATTTGTCTAAATGAATCCGGCTGCACTATGGTAGTTTGTGGGTCATTCATGCATTGTGGGTTAGGTTAATTCTTCATTATCATCGTCGAATCTTATGTTATCTCTTGCTTAACCATTTATTGTAGCACTTGTAGTTGATGACTTTAAATTTTGATCAAATTTTTCCACTGTCATACAATGGGGTTGTCTTTGTTGTTCTTGTTCAACAATTTTCCTCTAAATTTGCTGGGCTTGCATTGCATTCTCTTGTCCTAATCGGTGATTCTCAAATATCGCAGAACAGAATTTGATACGATGAGATAGAATGCAATAGAAATAAAGACACAGGGAACGGGTTACCTACTCTTAACGGTCAAAGCGAACCCTTTCATTCCGAATTAAAGTTCTGGAGATCACTAAGTCTCAATCATCAATAAATCGCATCACAAGGTAATTTTGTATACATATGTCTTTCCTTGTTTTGTATTGAGTTATTTTTATTTGTTCTTTTTTATTAGTAGAATACTGACAGCTAAAGTTTATAATAGAAAATGTGGTCCAATGACTGATGTTTGGCCATTTCTTTTTATTTATAAAATGCAGTGGTGAACTTCTTCGATTTTTTGCCGATAAACATTGTCTTAAGAATCTTAAGATGGAAGGTCGTTCTAGTTTGGGGAGTTTTTCCATCTGTTCATCAAGTCTTGGCACACTTTGCCTTTCTGATCTTTGCTCCCTCTCTAAAATGGTTATATCTCTTGTCTTTTTATCTCTTACAATGACTACCTCTGATGGAAAAATAAGTTTGCCCATTCATCTACTATTTTTATATATAAGGTACAACCGTGAACTACTTTCTTGATGACAAAATTAATAGAGCTGGGGTACTTTTCCCTGGTGTTGCTTGCTTTTCGATTGTGGTATGTCTTGGCTCTGTTGTTCACTCATCCAACACAACTGATAACAAAGCGGAACAGAAAAAATTGTTTGGCGATACAGAAAAAGGGTTGAAGTATGTTTCTTTGCTTATTGTACCAATGTTTATAAACTTCGAATATCTTTAATTGTCTTGTTGGTCTTATGATCTTATTCATATTAAATATCCTTTGCCTGCCTAGCCATTAAATCCAAATTTGAATGTGTTTCAGCATTTTGGCTGTGAATCATATGCAGTGTGATTGTTTCTAAAGTTTGTCTTTGAATTCATATGCAGTGTGATTGTTTCTAAAGTTTTGTTTTTGGATTCATATGCAGCATTTTGGCTGTGAATCATATACAGTGTGATTGGTCTTATAAACTTTGTTATTTGTTCTGTTGAGAGAAAATTGTTGTTTAAATATTGTTGGAAATGCATTTCTTTAAACAGGTGTTAAAGTAATGCTTTTTTGTATTGTTGTGGTAGTGTTGTCATATTACCGAAATTTTTATAAAATATAAGAGTTATAAAGTTAGTTGTAGATTAAAATGTGGTAATGTTCCTTAGTTTAGCATTGAAATTTGAGATCATTACAATGACTATTGTGCAGCTATGGTAATTGTTTATGGGTTGAGTCATTTCTATCGTTATTTATAAATTGCTTATATTAACGCAACTTATATTTGTTTGTTTATACACTCTCATATGACATCGCTTGTGATGGAAAGAACACATGTGCAGAGGAAGAAAAACGGATCTAAAGTACCTTAATTAGATTAATTATAAAGATAAGCATGCATGCAATCAAATAAGTAAAAAGGGAAAAGAATACAACTTTTGTAGTCTTTGAATCTTCTCCAAATCAGCTCCAATCTCCTAACGAACGATTCGTAAACCACCATGAGAGTCTTCCTGACTATTTGTCTGCCTTAGAACCGGATGGTGGAATCCGGTAAGTGACTAATTTGGAGAGAAAAAAACTAAAGCTTTGAGAAAAAATGGGATGATATTATCATAATCTCATTTAAGCCCACTATGGCCAAGAAGTCTTCAAAAGCATTAAACACTCATTTTAAAAACCATTACATGCAAACATGCAACTTTGAGTTTGATGAGAATTTGACATTCAAAATTTTATTAACTCAAAATGTGGGATTTAGTGGCACAAGTGTCTTCAAATGAAGACAACACTTAGCCATGCAAAAGTTGACAATCCCCACTCACAAATATTGGATCTTTCCACGAACTTGGTCAAAGTTTGACTTTCAAAGTCCAAAGTTAACAAATTTGACTTTTTGACTTTCAAAAATCAAAAGTCAATAGTTTGACTTCCATTGCATTTTTACTTAGTCAACAAATTGACTTATAATGCAATTTTGACCAAATCCATTTAATTTCAAAATTAATTCTAATAATTAATTTTTAAAAATTAAATTAATATTAAATAATTCATTAAACAATTTAATTAATTTAATTTTATATTAAATCCAACACTTATCCCAATTTATATGAAACTATATTCATAATCTTGATATTTAAATCTTATTTAAATGTCTCTTATTTTCTCTCTCTTTACGTTTAATTCACAATTAAACATTAGGTTAAATATATTGATATATTTAATGCTTTGCTCCAAAAATCGAATTTAAACACTTCAAATTCGTTCGTTACACTGTTCTAAGGTTTAGTCCGATATGAACTAATAGGAGGACCTCATGGACCTACAGATCATGGGCTCCAACGATCTGCGATTAACCAACTAAACTCTTTAACCTAATTAACCACCATTCGTTTACTACCGGGTCACTTCACTAAAGTCCAGTAGCTGCACTCCTCTCTCTGTAGATATATTATGTTCACTCGATATAACCATGATTAGTAAGTTAACCCTTCACAAGTTGTTCGTTACCCTCGAGATTACATCTTGCTCCTTAAGTCCTACTGATCCTCTGATGAACAATTGGTTTGTAATCCAAACACTAAATTGAGTTCCTTTAGGGCTAGTAAGAGGGTGGGCCCCTTATTCAAGACCTAGAGTCAGCACTTAAAGAAACAACCTCTTACTATCCCTAAAAGCGGGTAGGAGTGAATTTTGTCTTGCACCCTATGTCCCCAGCTATCTACCCATCTTACCCCTGAAAAGGAAGGCTTATTGAGCCGGCGCTGTTGAGTCAATCCTCACCCATGCAAATCTAAGAATAATCCCAAATAAACAAGAGTTCATAGTTAGCTCATAATTAAGGTCAAGTTACCTAGGTCATCGCATTGAAATAATAAGTCTTAAACAATAAACAACGTTGTAACGACTCGACCTTTTGAGTACTCCGATAACGGTCATTACTCATAATTACACATTTATATTCAAAACATTTTGACCATTGAGGAAAATAAATTTTATTAAAATAATAAACACAGTTTTCCAAAATAAATAACAAATAAGTAAAACCTTTGTTTGGGGACCCAAATGAAAAAAAAATAACTTAAAAAAATAAAATTTTGACCAACATTGAGTTCAAATCAAAACTTTTATATAGCTTGAAAATGTAAACTGAGCGGAAGCGATTTACATGTCCCATATAGCATGATCACATATCCCTCTCGTCACCCGCCGGTCCGTTCACATCATTACCTGAAAAACATAAATTAAGAAATGTTGAGTATAAAATACTTAGTAAGTGATCCCATTACCGGGATCAGGCTATGCATCCACGAGCAAAGAAAGATAGCCCGTGGCTTATACAACTACATCGGTTTTTGATGATGAAAGGAAAACCAAAAGACGTACTATCTTGCCTTGAAACGCATATTTAGCGGCCCGTAGGCACACCGTCAAACATGATAATAACATGAACGTGAACCCGTCGACTCACGCATGTCTAGCGGCCAGTAGACACACCGTCAAACATGATAATAACATGAACATAAACCTATCGGTTCACGCATGTCTAGCGGCCCGTAGGCACACCGTCAAACATGATACTAGACCCGTAGGTCTTCTGAAATAAAACATGCGTCAAGACGAGACAATAAACCATTCTACTGGTCTATTCATGCATCACATACATAATATCAGTACTGATTAGAAATTTGAACATGCTCATAATACTTGTAACTGTCATGCAACAAATAAAATATAATGACAAAATCATGCTTCAAGATTCCATTAGTTAACTTTATAATTCTAGACTAAGACGCCTGGCACAAAGACACCGATAATAGTACCATTTACTTCAACTTGGTAAAAAAACGCAAAACAAAATCTCCTTAGAATTCTTTAGCACACTTGAATCAACCTAAAGTTGTGGCTTGATCCAAGACAAATTCCAAAACTTGATTCAATTAGTCAATCTGATCAAGAATTAAATCCAAAATCAATAATTTAATTTTCCACTATTACTCTCAATTCAAAAGAATAGTTATCCAACAACTTACAAAACTTATCGATCTTTACAAAACAAAATGGTCTCTAGCTTGATGATCAATGCCTCAAAACTTCCAAATCTTGAATCTAAGTTTCACACCAAGGAGAGGTTACTAATTTAATCCAAAATCAAATGGTTGAATTTCACCTTCCAAATTATAAGGAAAATAAGTCTTACCCAAGGTTTTTCTCAAGATTCCGGTAAAGATCGGGCAGTGGCAGCTGATGGCACGTCGACTCGTGGATACTATAGATAGGCAGCGGGTGTTGTTGTAGGATGACATAAATTGTTTAGGCTAGCGGCTGGTAGTGAGGGTCTTACATGAGGAGGGTTTGCGAGAGTGGGAGAGAAGGAAATTTCTAGTTTTACAGATTTTATTCAGCAGCAATTAGGAAATTTCTAGTTTTACAGATTTTATTCAGCAGCAATTACGAATAACAAAAGTTTTAAACAACAATCCAACCGTTCAAAATTAAACTATATATGTCTCGAAACCAAATTTGAGCACGATCCAACGGTTCAAACTCCAGCAATCGACAATTTTGTGAAAGTTGTCGCTGAAAAACCGAATTGCTTTCTCCCCAATTTTTTACCTCTTTTCACTCTCATTTGATTTCGAAAAAATATCAATTCTTTTTTTTTCAAATTTTGAAAAGATAAATAAAATATTTTATCACAATATCTCCAAAATCTTCAAATATTCTATTAAATTTGTAAATTAATTAATTTTTCAAATTATCTTAATTTAGGCTTCAAAAACCAAAATTAAATGGCATAAGATCCATCCATTTGACACAAATTAAATCATTCCAAATATTTAAATCAATTCAAAATCACATGAAATTAATTATCTCCTTAATTTATTTTTTTTTTAAATTAGCCCTAAAATCCAAAATTAAAGGAAAACAAAATTCAAAATTTTCAAGATAATCAGTTCGAATATCTAATCAATTTAATCAATAAAAGTTTTTCAATTATTTCAATTTAATCCCAATTTTCCAAATGAAAGGGAAATTTAAACTCAATAATTTTAAAGAAGAAGGATTTTGTTGAAGACAGTCTTCAAGATGTATTCTTCTCTTTCTTTAACAGCATGCTTATGAATGTATGTTTGTATTGTCCTGTAATTTCTCTGCTTTTCAAGTTTTCCAAAAGGAAATCCATTGGCACACGCGTTCAAGCATTTCCATTGAGGAATACGATTCCTTTATAAATAAGGTTGTCATTAAGGGTCTCGTTAGAGATAGTCTTCGTTGGAGTTGGTTGTTTGAGGTGAATGTTAGTGTTGGTTGACAAAGGTGATGTTCACCGAAGCTGATCATCAAAGATAGTCTTGTTGGAGTTTTCGTCGAAGGTGGTTGTCGGAGCCCGTAATTGGTCATTGGAGATGGTCAATCGAAGGTGGCCATCGGAGTTGGTTATTGAAGTTCTCGTTGTAGGTGGTTGTTGGAGACCGGAGTTGGCCATTGGAGTTGGCTGACGAAGGTGATTATCGGAATGTATCGTCGAAGTGTGGTAGAGGTAGTTACCGATGGTGGCAAATGGGTGGAGTCATTGAAAATATTAGAGGGGAGGGAGAGAGTTGGGGTGAGTTGGAGGAAGAGTTGAGTTAGAAAATATATAAAAAATATTTGCAAATATAATGTGATTGGTTTTTGGTGTTTATTTATTTATTTATTTTGATTTTTTATTATGTTCTTTGGTTTTCTGTGTTTGGAAACAAAAAAACATACATGTTTCACAGTTGCCTTTTTATTTTACAAAAAAACCTAATAAACGTGATGATCATTGTTTTTTGTTTTTGGTTTTTGGTTATATATATAAGATGGGGAGACAGAGAAATGTGTAAAAAGGAGAATAAAATAGGAAAATTGCAATGGGTTGGAAAATATATAAAAATATTTGCAAATATAATAATGGTTTTCTATATAGCCAAAAAAAAATAAATTTGGGAAAAAAATAAATCTGCTTCCCAAATTTATTTAGTTTTATGATTTTATCCTATCTGTATTTCATGTATATTAACATGCTTTATATTTTAATATATCAATCAACTGATATACATTATATTTGATATATCCAATCAATTGATATACTTTATTTAAAGAATATCATTTATATAACTGGATATATCATGACTTTAATTTTGTTATGGTCGACATTATTTGTTCACTAATGATAAATATTATTTTTATTTTTTTTCATGTTGATATAGAATTTTCATTCGATTAGTTTAATTTTGATGTTTATAGTACATGCTAAATTCATTAATTTTTTTCAAGTGATATATCAAATATGAATTATATTAACTAATCTATTTTATTTTTAAATTTTTTATTTGACTTGAATGGTATATAAGTTATATTTAATTTGATATATTAATTGTATTACAAATATATTATATTTTGTATATTGATTGATTGATATACCTGATTTAGAAAGAAAAAAAAAACATTATAGTACTATATTATTATAGTTGTGTTATAATAATTTGTGTTTGGGTTGTAGATCATTTTAGTTTAGGTTATTATAATATGTTTTTGGAGCTATTATTTTCTTATTAGAGGAGAATGAACTTATAATAATCTTAGAGCTTCAATCATATTTTTTTCTTATTAAAGGAGAATAAACTTATAATAATCTTAGAGCTTCAATCAATAGGCCATTTCAGTCTTCTTTTATCCTCAGCAATGCCCAAAGACTCCCATGCCTTTCTTGGTGGAAAAAACCACCGGCGATTTCCAAAAAGTCTTTATTGCATTTTTAGAGCAAGAAGCAGAACTACAAGAAAAATGAAAATATGCGCAATCAAATAGGGTCACTATTCGCCTATTACTAAGTTAAGTAAAGGCGGAGAGTGGATTCTAGATTATATCAGTCGGGTAGGCTGGACTGGAGTTCTGGAAAAATCTCTACGAATTCTTCTTTGCAAGAGATATCCCCGGGTGGTTTAGTGATGTCTCCGGCATTTTAATTTGAGAAGAGAATAGTAGATATTGTAGCAAAAAATAAATAAATAAATAATGTAAAATAGTAAAACAATATGAAATAGTAAATATTATAGCAAATAAGAGTTTTAACATAGTATTTACGGTAGCTAATTGAGACTGTAAAATAGTATTTCCTGTAACAAAAGATGATTATTATAGTTTTTAGAATAGTACTTACCTCAAATTTAGATACACAAATACAAATATTTAGTGAGAGAATTTTAGTAAAGAGATACTTTAAAGGGAAGAGTATTAGTCAAAGTAGAGGAGAGACAGTTAAGAGAGGAAGAAAAAAAAAAAAAAAAGAAATCTTTGTGAGAGTAAAGTTGGGGGCAAAAGATATAATAAGATAGAGAAAAACATTTAATAAAAGAATACAGAAAGAAATATTAAAATATAGAGATACTTGCATAGATAGTCATCAGCCCATAAATACTATAATTTATAAAACAAGGAAAAAGTAATTATATATATAGAACAAAAATTGATAAAAGTCCAAAATGCCCACGCCAAGTCTACACCCACTTCTTCCCGGTTTTTTCAAATTGAAAGTCATCATTGATAGCAACTATCAGCGATAGCCACTAAGAGTTGTTATCAGTGATCAGTTGCTATCGCTAATAATTGTTATCTATATTACTTATAACTGCTATTAGTAATAGCTTTCAATTAGAAAAATGTGATATCAATTGTTATCACAAATAGTTGCAGTCAGTGATATTGCTATAAGTGAATATTACTGATAGTTGTTATCAGTGATAACTTTCTATTTGAGAAATGTGTTATCAGTTGCTATTACTAAAAGCAAAATTGCTATCAGTGAATCACTGATAGTTGCTGTCGATGATGCTTTCAATTTGACAAATGTGTTATTAGTTGTTATCACTAATAACTTCTATATGTGATAGCTGCCTTGAAGCTTCATGCTCAGAACCTTCTCTACCTTCGCCAAAACTTAACCCAATCCACCTCTTCACTGCCTTAATCAACGAAACCCACCACCCGTAGTTTTAACTCACCCTGTCGTTTGGAGCATCGCCAACGACAACTCCGACAAGGAATTCATTGACATCATCTATGAGAAGACCGTGGAGAAGCCATTGCGAATGTTTCAATTAAGCTTCAAATTTGAGACTTTGGCAAGGAATTCGCCGACTACACCTCCGACATCCCCACCAGCTCCAGCTCCAGCTCCTGCACCAATCGAAAAAAGGAAAAAAGAATAGAAAGGGAAGAAGAAGATGATGCACGTACTACAAAGGGCAAACTTGAAATTAAAAAAAAAAAAAAAAAGTTGGTTGGTTGATGTGTACTATATTTGTAAATATTTTTAAAATGTACTTTAATTTTAGATATTTTCCTAATTTTTCTATCTACTACAATTTTCCTATATAATTGTTACAGAGAATAGGAAGTAGAGGAAATTTGATTTAGATAATATTAGAGGAAAAGGTAAGTTTAAAGAACAAAAAAAAAATTGGAGATAAGTGGGATATTTTTCTGAGTTAACAATTAGTTGGAATAGAGTTTTATTTTAAGTATAAAAAGAGAGGGATCGTCAAACCTTCAATCTCTATGGAAGAAAGTAATGCCAATAAATAGTTGAACTAAGCTCAGATTGAAAATGGGGATAGAGATTCAAACTTATAAATCTTAGAAAAATAATGTTTTAACTCGTTAATTTTTTTATTGCATTGAGGAAAAAAAAAAAAGAGAGGAAGAGATATAGTAGAAGAAAAAAAGGAAAGGCAAAGAGAGAGAGTGATATTTTAGACATAAATTCGTAGGAGAAGGATGATGTCCTAATATTATCAAACAATTCCATTTTTCAAAAATCAAAAGCTGAAAATTAAGAAAGAAAAATAAAATAGTTACGAGATCACACTTAGGAAAATATTTTAGGCTATTGTTCCCTAGTTTCGTTATCTAGTTTTTTTTTTTTAAAAAAAAAAAAAAAAAAAAAAAAAAAAAAAAAAAAAAAAACGAGTGAATAAAAAAACTTTTAACGAAAAAGTAAAGTTTTATGCTTAGAAGGTTCGCATGAGCATAACTAAATTGACATAAAAGTATGTACTCTTAACCAGGAGGATATAGGTTTGAATCTCCACCTCTATATTAATGAACTAAAAGAAGAGGTTAAATACTATTTTAGTCTCGGCACATTGAGCTTTAATTCATTTTAATCTTTGAGAACGTTTGAAGCAAGAAGTTGGTTATTATAATTCTAGATTATTATAGTTCGGTTATACTAGTTTGTATTTGAAGTGTAAATTATTTTAGTTTAAATTATATTAATATGTGTTTGAGGTATAAACTATTTTAGCTTGAGTAGGAAATAGTAAATCCTACGACAAATAATAAAAATAATAAAACGGTAACAAATAGTAAATATTGTAACAAATGAGTATTTTGAAATAATATTGACTATAGCTAATTGGAAAATACAAAATAGTATTTACTATAATAAGAAGGTGTTATTATAGTCTTAGGAGCACACCTTTTAACCTTTGTTAAAATGTTCATATAGTAGTAGTGTTGGGCCCTATCATGTATCGTTAAAGGTTTTAAATGAAGTCTTCAATACCTCACAAATCAAACACTCTTTTTTCCCTTTCCTTTCATCATATTCAATTCATCTAAACCCAACCCCTTTCCTTACGGAATTCCTTTTACAAGTTCCGTGAAAAAGAGGTAAGTAATCATTCACCCCACCAGAATTTCAATCACATTTTGTGGTCTCAACATAATGGACAACTTTTACACTTTTCTTTTAATCAATTTTGTTTCACATCTGCAAAGTCTAAATCCATAGTCCAAGGAAAAGATTGCCAATAAATTTCCAGCTGAATTAATAACGAAAAAGAAGAGGAGCAAGACATTCATGACACTCAAGGGGCCCAATAGAACTCGTTAAAAGCCATGGCTCTAAAGGAGAGAATCAGCTTGCCAACAGAAACACAGGCATTTGACCAATATGAGCAAACGATCAATGGAAATTGATTAGGAGGAAGAGATTTATGAAACTAATAATAGACAAAATCAAGGGGAAATGGAGGAGAGCAACTGAGAGGACTCGGTTCACTGTCAGGTAGAATCTATACAATAATACAACATAAGATAGCAACAACACTCTTAAGTTTCTTCATCTGTGTTCAATCTCAACCATGGCACTGGTGTTCTTTTCTAAGTAACTTCCCCGTATGACAAATTAATTGACTACTTTTGAGTTATTCTCGAAACAAGAATGAAGTTGTGAGATCTAAGGAGTTATAAAAGGCAGAAAGTTGTGAAGTCCTAGTGTAAGGAGTTAAGAAAGCATAAAATTGATGTTTTTAGTTATGGAGACTCACAAACTCCGTGGACAAAAGGAGAGAAGTTCAAACTTCACTCCTACCCAACTTCAACTCCTTGGGCCAAACAACCTCTAAGAATTTAAATCTACCCTATCGTTCCAATTTTATCAGATGTCCCCGAATGGGCAATTTAAATCTACTGTAGCTTCTACACCATACAATAGTCTTATGTTCCTATCTCCAGCAAGGCAAAAACAGACTGGTCAATACACTAATGAGTAGAAGAAGTCTTATTATGATATAGTTTAACTCTCAAGTCTTGTACTCTTGTTATGTCGACAAAATGGATAATGTTGGAATCAGATTTTTCCCTAGGGTTATATGAAGAAACACTTAAAACAATGCTAGCGTCTTTGTACCATTTCATAGCTTCTGTGTGACATTCATTCCCATGGCCCATTCTAATCTTCTCTGTACCATCCCAATTATGTCGGAGGTCCTGAAGAGGCATTCTTGATGCTCACTAGCCACTGCCATTCTCATTCTTACAGCCTGAACTCTCTTAATTAATTAAAGTAAATGTAAAGAACCTACCATCCCTAACTCTTGGATGCAGCAAACCAACTACCCTACATCCATAAACGCCACAGAATCTGTGATAGCAGATGTCAGGGTGACGATAACAGAGATGCGGGAAATAAAAACAAAACTTACAGGCTTAACTTTTAAAAGGTTTTCTCAATAGTTTCTACTTAATTAAACTAAGCTACAAGAATTGTGCCACCACGACAGAGTTATATGTTCAAACCTTGATCGTGGATTTCTTTGACAAATGAACTAGTCTTTCTTCTGCGTCCAGATCTTGACAGTTTTGTCATTTCCCAGTGCTCCAGAAGCAATCATGTTCTCGCTGGGGTGACAAGATACTGATATAACTGTGTCAGAGTGACCTTCCAGTTTTTGAACTATTTGCCTCGTCTGCAGTTCCCATAGGTATACACAATTATCTTCTGAACCACTCACGATATACTTCCCATTTGTCACGGAGAAGGTGGAGGAGATGCAGAATTTTGAGTTAGTATGGCCCGTATAAGTCTTCAGAAATTTTCCAGTAGAGAAGTTCCATAATCTCTGTAATTTCAAAAAAAATATATCCAGCATGTAAATAATCAATACTAAAGAAATGATAGACAAGTAGAGATAATGGAAAGTGAAGATCAAAAGTCTGGCTTGCTTGATATCATCAGTTCAAAAGACAAGCTTTTCAAATTATCATATTGGATTTTCATTCATAAACCTTGCTTAGTCGTCTATACATCAACATATCATGCGCAGCACCCAGGCATTCAGAGTTAAAAATAAAAAGTAACAACAAGCATAAGTCTTGAATGGAATCCCTTCCTTTAGTGGAACTTCGGTTAGTAGGCTTGTTTTTTAGATGCCCTTGTATTCTTTCATTTTTTTCTCAATGGAAGTTCAGTTCTTTAAAAATAAAATAAAGAAAAGATAACAACAAAAAATTACGACCAAAAGAAATAAACTGTTCTATTCTTACACAAGTTCCAAATCTGACTTCTGATAATAAGAGAACCATCTTCATCAGGAGTTAAAAACTTAAAGGGACCTCAATAGAAGGCACATACAGAAAATTTTGACAACTTAGTGCGCCTTCAAATTTCTAATCTCAAATTGAAGTTATCATGAGTTCCAGTTCCATCAAGATGAGAAAACAAGAAATCCAATAGAAGTATATTCATTTGCATTGTAAATAAAGAAATGATGATGAAAAATAATTCTAAATCAGTTTCATATTATCACTAATTTAGTCCCACTAATTGTTTTTATACCCTCACATTTTCCGGATGCAAGATAAGATTTATATCTATGTGTATTCAGTCCTGAGGTTTTTCTTCCATAACTGTAATGGCAATTCTGGTAAAGATATTCCTAGTTTCCACTTATTGTTAGACATAAAAAATCACTACAATTTCTCAAACAAGTCACCAACAATTGAAGAAGTATATATTAAGCAAAAGAAGGAAATAGCAATGCAGAAGCGGCCCATAAGTACCTTCAACTTAAATAATAGATCAAAAATTCAAAAACAACATCCCAACTGTTCTGAATCTTATAGGCAGAGTATAACACTGAAATGCAAAGGAGAAAACACCCTCAAGAGAGTGATCGAATATAAGGTCCACACACATCATCTCCCGAGCAAGAGTAAATGTTTGCTGAATGTTTTTTTTTTTAAATACTCCAAGACCTTCAGTCTAGATGAAATGTTCCATATGTAATACCTTAGCCTAGGCAATTGCTTCGGGGTTTTGAACAATAAAGAATTTCAATTGAAATTTTTGCCTAAATGAGAGAACAACTTTCAGGTGATGAATAAATTCCACACCTACCAATACGAAATTTAAGCAAATGAACCAAAATGATGCAAAATTACCCAGTAACTAAACCACTCATCCACAAAGCACAAAATATGAGATAAATAGCGTAACATATAAGCCCAAATCATGAAGAAAAAGATGTAAGAAGAAACTCACCAACGTATTATCTAAAGTCCCAACAAGAATAAATTTCCCATTGGGCGAGAACTTGACGAAAGAAACGGGTGGGTTTTCATCATCAATCAAAGTTTTCACACAATGGCCAGTAGAGGCATCCCAAATCCTGCACAACCCATCATAGCTACTCGAAACAATCAGCGAACCATCACGATTGAAATCCACGCCAGTGACAGGATCAGAGTGGGCCGGAAGAACTTTAAGACACTTGCCAGATTTGACGTCCCAAATGCGGACAGTCTCATCGAAGGAGCCAGATACAATCATGTTGGATTGGGGATTGAAGTTAACACAGAATACATAGTTAGTATGGCCATTGAGCGTCTTGACAAGGGACCCAGTAGAGACATCCCAAAGGCGAAGAGTCTTATCGTCGGAAGCTGATACAAGAAAACGAGAATCGGAGGAGAAAGCTAAGTCGGAGACACCCTGTTCATGACCTTGGAATTCTTGAACTGGGGTCAGAGTGGAATTTGAGCAAGAATAAGTGCGAAGGGTCTTATCCGCGGAGGAAGAGCCAAGAAGACGACCATCCGCTGAGAATTTGACGGATGAAATCGCCCGCTTGTGGGAAGTTAGGGTTTGGGAGAGAGTGTAAGGTTTATAGGAATCTGGTTGAGATGGCTCAGAGGACATCTCTTCAATCTATCACTGAAAAAGGCGATTCTAAGGAATCTAATATGAACTCAACGGAAGAAAGCCAGAGATGAAGGCGAAGCGAAGATTCAAGTCCTCCGGCTCCGATGATAGGAATACAGTTTACTACGATTTTCAGACCGCCTAACGCGATGGACGATCTTCTCTTACAGCTCGACGCTTAATTTTGGCGGGGATATAAAAAACCAAAACTTGAGATTTTTCTTTCTTTAAATCAGATTTCTGATCTTTCATATCATACAGATAATGAGAATTATTGTAAGATTAGGGTATGTTTGGTTCGAAAATCTCTTCATTTTTCCCTCTCTTTTTTTTTTTTTTTTTTTTTTTTTTTTAACAACATATTGGGAACCGGCGGTGCATAGTGGTTCGAAAATCTCTTCATTTTTCCCTCTCTTTTTTTNTTTTTTTTTTTTTTTTTTTTTTTTTTAACAACATATTGGGAACCGGCGGGCACTATGCACCTACTTTTGGCCCTTAATCATCCGTTGGTGGATAAAAGAATTTTGGCGAATATTATATAGTGAGAATTTATTTATTTATTATTATTATTGGTAAAACAACATCACAAACAACTGGGAAATTACACCATGAGACATCAGTGATAAAAATCATTAGGGTACAGAATTTGAAGAAGAGAAAATATTCTCTCCTCAAAAGCCTTTCTCACAAGAGAGTACGTTAGAATCTTGAGCTCTTAATTTAGAGCCCTCGATGATAAAAGTCACATCATAAAGATTGATAGGCCTTTTGTTAATTGTGATAACCAATGGATTACTCTTATTAATTGTTTATGATTTATCTATCAGCTGAGTTGGATAGAGGGAGGGTGCTAGTCACATGGTAGTTAAGTTAACAATTTTCTATCGGACTGCACATCTAAAATACACGTTGTCTCCGTCAAAATAGTTGTTTATTATGCTGATGTGAGAAAATCAGTGTGTGAGAGTTCTTGAAAAATGATCAAAGCGAGGATCCTTCTTGGAGAGTATGCTTCTCTATAACAAGAAAATTCGTCTTGAATATATCCTTGGGGTAGTGTGTGTTTTTTATCTAGTTATTTGATTGCGTTTAGAAACTATTTTGTAGAAAAGATTCTCTTCAAGCGAACCAGCCTACCCTCGATGACATTTCAATCTGGCACCAGTGACATAATAATACCGCTCCTATTTGTATTGTAAAAAACAGGTGTCAATTAGGTGGTCTGTGGACTTTTGTTGCTCTCCACGGTGCTTTCGGACTAATAGATTGAGTTGCTGTGATTCAATAATAGCAATCGCAAAGTGGAAGGTCAAACCACAATAAATCTTGTTATCTTCTCTTATCCTTTCAATTTTTTTTTTTTTTTTTTTTTTTTTTTGCATCATTTTTATTCAAGTTCTTAGTGTGTTTGTAGTTTGATTACAAGGTTTTGTGTGCTGAGACATTATACCTTATTGTTCAAGAGATTAATCACCTACAAATAATCAAATTCTACAATAACAATCAACATGGGAGAGGCAAATTGAACATCCAAAAAGATGCTGCACTTGTTACTTTCAATTCTTCAAGTTTATCTTGAACCAAGCACACAAAGTCTCAAAATCCTTTTTCATTCAAATAGGTCGATTTATTCGTGTATTCCTTTTCTATTCGGACGTCACATTTACATATATACTTTAAAAGGCCAAACCCATCAAATTCTGTGCAAGAATAAGAGCATCACCACCGTAATGTGCTCATACTTGTCGGACAATGACTAAAATTTAAGAATTGCAATGCTTTTACTGTGCGTTCATGCCTTTAATAAGACTGACTAAAATTTAAGAATTGACGCCCCTTAATCAAATGATAATTAAGAAATCACTTTACAATTCATAAAATGTTTCGCCCCACCAAGAGTATTTACATCAATATAGTGTGTGTATATATATATATATATATACAGGCAAAATAGCACCAAATATTACATCTGGTTAGCTATGTTGCCCAAACCATTCTCCCCCTATTGACTAATGGAAGAGGAAAATGAATTTAGGCGTCAATAACAAGTATCTTCGTCACAAGATGCTGCAAGTCTGCTCATTTACAGTTGGTTTGAGAAAAAAAAATGTACTGTCATCAGGGATCTTGGTCCTACAAAACAGCCAAGGTCTAGCCTCTATGATCAGGGTCGTTAAAGCAAAACCAACATGGCACCCTTACCTGCTAGCAGAAAATGCAGCAAAGCATGCCAGATCCAAGTGTTTGTTTTCAGTAACACAATTCAGGAAAAGCCACGTTAATGGGATGGGCTGTATCCATTTCTCGTGTGGCTTGATGAATTTCTAGTAATAGATGCTGCTATATGTCCTCGTCCACTATAATTTCTTAGTAAAAGGTACTGCTTCAATAATCCTGTTGGAGAATTAATTGATATGTTAGAAGATAATATGCATCTCAGAATGAACGTACCCAAAAGAAGTCAGGAGCGACCGGACTGAAACTTGTGATAAGCTCATTAGATAGGCTCTCAAATGAGTGAGAAAAGCAATCCAAATTGCTCTCTCCAGAAAAACGATCCAATACAAGCTAATGTTAATTGCTCATACAACAGGACTGAAACTTACCTTCTGCTGCTCGCTATGTCCCCAACTACAGATGATGATGACATGCAGCTCCCACCGTGAGAAGCATGACTTGTCATATCCAGATACGACTTGTAAAGATCTCGAGGATGTCTTTCAGGGGAACCAGACCACATGTTTGGCTTCGCATCGACATTCCTCGCCCTTGAATATACTGGTGGTGAGAAGTCAGGACATGGAAAGTCACAGAAGTTCTGGTTTCCCTCCCTGCAAAAAAGAAATATGATAAATGATGATCTTGACAAACATCATGCAAAGAGCAACGTGAATATCCAGCATATAGGTACTCTATTCCAGAAGATGGGCCGACTGATGTAGATCTACTAGAAGAGAGATTAGACGACTGCTTTTCAAGAAGCCCCAGAGAAGGAGTTATTGTCCAGCCTTCAATAGTCAGACCCTGCTTGGCTGCAAGGTGCAATATCTGTTTCTCGTCAAGTCCCAGTCCCATAAGCAGGTTCCACAAGTTTTTCAGCGATTCTCGTTGATTGTGAATAACTTGATCTCTCATTGCCATCTCTAACTGAAGCTCGGAATTAGCCATTCCCTAGTATTTCTCAAAATGTTAGGTTCTGAAGAAGATTACAGAACCATAAAAATATAAGCCATCCATATGACCTACAAAATTCTTTAAAACGTTTTCTTTTTTTTCCTTCACAGATTACCAGAACTCCTATTCGATTTCATTTTCTTTCTTCGCCCTAGATTGATTTCTATAACTGACCGCATTCAACTGAAGTAGAGAAAATCAGGTCCAGAAACACAATAACAAGTCAAAACTATCAAGCCAAATTTCTTTCCATTTTTCCATCTTTAATAAGATAACTTGCCTAGTGTGTGGAAAAAGTAATCTACTAATGACCGACTATGCCATCTTTACAAAATCAAAATTAGTGCATTTTAAGAGGGTGTGGTATGAAGAAAGCTTGAATGTGATGCTTGGAAATAGTACGACTGTCAGTAAGAGAAAATTTGAATTGTAAAGCGTGATATAGTTGTTCGTTTATTTATTATATTAAATATAATTAAACATTTAAAGTTAAATTAATTTTATTGACAGTTTTTTGATAAATTAATTCTAACTTTTTCTATAATAGATGAATAGGTTCATACCAAAACTTAAAATTATTTTTGTTTTTGTTTTATTTTATTCTTTTTTTAAAAAAAAGCATATCCGAAATGGTCTTTGTTATATCATAATCTCATTTGCATTTTCATATCTTTATCTGAACGAGGCATATTTATCTCGTATCTCACCCCACCGGGGCCAACTGCCAAGTCATAAAATCCTATACATTATACATGCTCCAGCAAATCAACTCTTCTAAGCTAAGAGCCTAAGATCAATCAAGAATAAACTAACCAGCAGTCTATACTGACTAAGTATCTGCAAGTAGGTTTTATTCCCATTTCTACTGACGGCTTCATCAATCATGCCTTGAAGTTGACACCGCTGTTTTTCATTTGCTTCAATTTCCTAAAGAATTAGAATTAGTATTACAAGTACTACACAATTCATATGGATATTAAAGGGAAGCTTAAGCATAGCTCCATACCTTCTGATAATTAATTCCTGCTTCATCATTGTCACGAATGTTATCTAAAATCACTAGACGTCGGGCAATCAAATCCTCTACGATTGCTCCATCGATTTCAATAGCCTGTGAGTGTAAAAATGTGTGCCACATTTGCAAAACACTAAACCATGATTTTTCTATCATACTATTCAAAATCAATAGAGAAAACAGAAGAAAAAGTTGCAAAATAGAGATGGACCTGAGGTCTTGCAATACTGTCATCAAGTCGTTGGAGTTCTGAGCGGTTATTGAGGTTGGTTTCTTCTAGCTCATACATAGCCTTCTGTAAGTTTATTCTTTCCTGGACGTTCTCACTTATTTCATGACTTACGATATTCAACCAAGACAACTCATCGTCTGCAGCTTTTTCAGCAGGTTTAGTACTGAGCTGGGATTCCTTTTCAGCGAGTTTCTTTTTCAATTGACAAACCTCAGTCTGAAGAAATCAAATAACAAGAGATCAATATATGGGTCAACAATCTTCAAAAAAGAAATTAAATTAACCGACCACCTGAAGACTATCAATCATCCGTTGGTAGTCTGATACATGGCTGTCTACTGCTCCAATGTTTTTCTGAAAAACAGAAGATTTTGAGATCTGTGTAATGGCAATTATCATCTATAACCATCAAAGTCATATAAACAGATCTTTTCAGCAAATCACATCATTATTTTTAGATAAGAAATAATTCTAGCAAATGACATCATAGGAACAAATAATTTAACAAAGTAAAAAACTTAAGGTTGGAATTTAAAAGGATACAATGCCATACTGCATGAAAGGGAGAAAAGAAAGAGCACAATATCGAAATAAAAGAACTTAATTTTATTCACAAATAAAATAAAATAGAACTTAACCCCCCCAAACCCAAGAGTACAAATCCGAATGTGACATTCAGGGACTGAAAATCTTACCTGGACATGTGTCTTAATTTCCTTTGCTCGGTCAGCATATTTCAATGTATTCACAGTATGATGATACTGAATATCTGCAGGTGATATTGTAGCAATCATCACAGTCTGAGAATTACCACTTAAACCATCTTTCAAAATTCGTGTCAATTTACTGCAAAAATAAATAATAAATAAACAATGAAAACCAGCTATGATGACCAGAAATAAAGTTTCAAGTTCAAGTTCTTTTAGTTAAGATATTATAATAACACTGACATAAATACCTGTTCCGGTAAGGGACATAAGCGAGACCTTTTTTCTGCTGTTTTCCCAACGCATTTATGCAGTTTGCTAAAGCAAGGAGTGAACGATTAATGTTAGCTCCATCCCTCAGTTTTTGGCCAGAATTATTTGTCTCAGTAGCCCGCTCACTACCAGCAAGATCTACAAGTGCAAGTTTCCCATGCAAGACCTGATTTGGATATTTGTTTCTTTGCTTTCTTTTCACACTAATCTCCAAAACTGCATGTGATCTGTTTATGTGATTTTATTCAAATTATTTCGAGCAGTAAGCTTCTGTTGCATAAGGCAACTAAAAATGTTAAATACGTTCTTGATGGTAGTGATATGAGGAACTAACAACTGATCCGTGGTTATGCCAATTACTATAAACTCATAGACTCTGTGTAATATAATGGATGAACCAATAAAGTACTTGACTAGTTATGAATTGTTAAAGGACGCTTATATTCAAAGAAGAAATAGATGGAAATAAGATTGAAAACCCGAATAACTAGGTACTGTTGTGCATGTTGAACGAACTTGAGCCATTATTGTGGGCAGTGGTAATGACGAATGCATAAAGCTTCGCAATCTCTTCTTTAACATTAAAAAGCAAGGTCTCAGATAATAATTTTTTTAACACAAAAACCAACCTTAGTTAACAGCCAAACATAAATGCAATACTCAAAGAGAATATGAGATATTCTGGTATCAGAACCCTAGCCTTTGACAACTATGGACAACATACCTTGAAGAGGTAGCATTTACCTCTGTGCAATCTGTTTTCCTTCGACTATTACCCATGTTCAAAAGTTCAAGAATTTTATCAGCAGAACGAACCTGAAGTAAACCCAAAATCGTAGGTAGTTTGATTATAGAGTGAACAGAAAATAGAAGGAAAAGAAGCCGTTTTGGAGAAAATGCAGCTTAGAGAAAATTTAGAAGGGTCCTTTTCTATAGGCCAGGAAAAGAACGGTGATGCAGGGATCCAGAAAGAAACCAGGGAATTTAAGTTTATTAACAACCTTCACAATAGTTTAACAGTTCCTACTGGAAAGAGAAGTCAGTAATTGAACTGACAGAAAAAATTGAGACTTTAAAGAATATGCATTGAAACTATTGCAGCACCAAATCATAAATTATTAGTAGCATGTAACAGCCAACTAATACAAAAAAAAGTGAAGATTAAAGACCGTATTGCATTTTGGCCTCTAAATTGAAGGCCTTCTCACTTTGAAAAGACCATGTATGTTGATTTATGCAAATATTTTATTTTATTTGATCTTATTTGCTGTAATTATTGTGTTAGATTCTTTCTTTTTCTATCAATATTTTCCTTATTTCATTTAGTTTGTACTCTATTTAAATTAGGGACATTGTACTCTTGTAATATGAGAAAAATAATATATTCTCCACATGGTATCCGAGCATAATTATACTCGAGCCCTAAAACCCTAATTTTCTAAAAAACCTAAAAAAACAAACCTAGGAGTGCTGCCGCCAACAACCTTTTCCCTCATTCGTTGCTATCGCCAAACATTCAAAGACCGTCGGCCGTCGTTCCACCACTGGGTTCATTAGGTCGTTTCTCTCCGTTGGGTCCGTCGTTTCTCCGCTGGGCTTTTCAGGGTTTGCAGTCCGCCGCTGTTGACGTGGCTCATTCGTCACCCTTTTTGGTCCGCCGCAGTTAACATTGCTCGCTCGGTTGGTCCGCCGCAGTTGGGTTCGACAGCTGCCATTGTTCAGTCGGTCTTCGCCAACCTTTTTTTTTCTCTTCGGTTTCTTTCTGGTTTTTTCCAGATGTACTGATTCTTTTTTCCAGATCTACCGTTTTTTCACAACCGCATTCCTTTTGAGTTTGTATTTTTTTTCAGCAATATGGCAGACACTAAGGCACCCATTACTAAAGTTTGCGACAATCGTATCCAATCAACTGGTCCCACTGTCCAAATTACCACCATTCGACTTAATGGGGAAATTTTTCTTCGTTGGTCCCAAAGTGTTCAGATGTATATTCGTGGACAAGGGAAGATTGGCTACATCACAGGAGAAAAAATTGCCCCTGGTCCAGATGACCAGTCATTCGCAGGGTGGGACGCTGAAAACTCCATGGTTATGACTTGGCTTGTCAATTCCATATTGAAGACATTGGCTCCAATTACATGTGCTACTCTACTGCCAAGGAATTATGGGACAGTGTAACTCAGATGTATTCTGATTTGGGCAACCAGTCACAAGTGTTTGAGTTGAACTTAAAATTGGGTGATATACAACAAGGAACTAACTCAGTTACACAATATTTTCACTTCCTTAAACGGATTTGGCAAGACCTTGACCTTTTTGATACGTATGAGTGGAAGTCTACAGAGGACCAAAGACACTATAGGAAAACTATTGAAGATGGTCGTATTTACAAGTTCCTTGCCGGCCTCAATGTTGAGTTTGATGAAGTTAGAGGTAGAATACTTGGAAAGTCTACTCTTCCAACTATTAATGATGTTTTTTCTGAAGTTCACAAGGAAGAAAGTCGCAGGAATGTTATAATCTGCAAAAAACCTATTGATTCAGTTGAATGCTCTGCGTTGGTGACCGAAAATACTGCGATGAAGGCTTCTAATCAATCCAACAAACCACATGAAAAGCCTCGAATCTGGTGTGATCATTGCAATAAACCTCGTCATACGCACGAAACTTGTTGGAAACTCCACGAAAAACCTGCAAATTGGAAAAGTTCTAAGCAAGGTGAGCGAAATTTTCATCAGCATACCTCTAATGCTCATGTTGCTGACTCCATTCCATTTAGCAAAGAGCAAATTGACCAAATTCTGAAGCTATTAAAGTCCACTTCCTCATCTGGTAATCCTAGTGTTTCCTTGGCACAATCAGGTACTTGTCCTCAAGCTCTCTCTTGCATCAATTCATCTCCATGGATTATTGATTCCAGAGCCTCTGATCATATGACTAGTTCCCCTTGTTTATTTGACTCATATTCGCCTGTGTATTGCAATGAAAAGATTCGTATTGCCGATGGTCGCTACACCTCTATTGCAGGAAATGAACTATTCCTTTGACTACAAAACTCACATTACATTTTGTCCTTCATGTTCTAAAATTAGCCTGTAATTTGTTGTCTGTGAGTAAGGATGCTAATTGTCCTATTATCTTTTGTGAAACTCATTGTATCTTTCAGTATTAGGACTCGGGGGGACAATTGGACGTGCTAAGATGATTGATGGTCTCTACTACTTTGACGACGTTTCCTCTAATCATAAAAAAGTTCAGGGCTTGAGTAGTGTCTGTTCTCCTTCTGTTAAAGAAACTATAATGCTTTGGCATCGTAGATTAGGGCATCCGAATTTCGTCTACTTAAAATATTTGTTTTCCCACCTATTTAAAGGTTTTGATTGTTCTATTTTTCAATGTGAAAGTTGCATTTTTGCCAAACATCATCGATCTAATTATTTGCCTAAACCTTATAAGGTGTCATCACCTTTTTCCTTAATTCATACTGATGTTTGGGGTCCGTCTAAAGTCTTGACTCGGAGTGGTAAGCGTTGGCTTGTTACCTTTATAGATGATCACACTCGTTTAACTTGGCTTTATTTGTTAATAAAAAAGTCAGAGGTCAAAGAGATCTTTGTTCAATTTTATAATATGATTGAGACTCAATTTCAAACTAAAATTCGAATTCTTCACACTGATAACGGCACTGAGTATTTCAATGAATCATTAACCGATTTTTTACAAGATAAGGGTATTCTTCATCAGGCTACATGTCGTGACACGCCTCAGCAAAATGGCATTGCTGAGCGAAAAAATAGACACTTACTTGAAGTTGCTCGTGTCCTTATGTTTTCTATGAATGTTCCAACATATTTGTGGAGTGATGCTCTTCTTACGGCTGCATATCTGATTAATAGAATGCCGTCTAAGGTTTTGAGTTTTAAAACTCCTATAAATTACTTCAATGAGTTTTTTCCTAATAACCGATTGTCCTCTGATTTACCAATTAAATTTTTTGGGTGTACTGCTTATGTCCATACTCCTACCCTCTCTCGAACTAAACTTGACCCTCAAGCTACTAAATGTATTTTTGTAGGTCATGTCCCTCATAAGAATGCTTACAAATGTTTTGATCCTTTGACCAATAAGTATTTTGAGAGTATGGATGTGTCTTTTTTGGAAAATCAACATTTTTTTAGTCCAAATTCTCTTCAGGGGGAGACATCTAACCTTGAAGATAATTTTTGGAAAAATTCATCTCTCCCAAACATCAGTGGTCCTGAAATTATGAATTCTAGTCCTTTAATGCCAAGTGTGGACAGTTCTTCCGGGGGAGAAACACTAAGTCGAAATCCTGAACTTCAGGTTTATACAAGAAGAAACTCAACTCAAAGAGATCGAGATCAAACAGTTGACATATCACAAGACCAAACAAATACTTCGATGAGTGATCCTGAAGATCCAGGTATTAGACATGCGACTCCTCTTTCTTCTAGTTCTCCATTTCCTAATTCTTTATCTGATATCTCTGATCTTGACATTCCAATAGCCCATAGAAAAGGTATTCGTCAGTGCACCAAATACCCTATTGCAAACTACCTCTCTTACCATAGATTATTTGATGATTATAGAGCTTTCACATCTAGGATAACAAATCTATTTGTGCCAAGGAATATACAGGAAGCCTTAAATGATCCGAATTGGAACTTAGCAGTTATGGAAGAGATGAGTGCTCTAAAAGAAAATGGCACGTGGGAAGTTGTTGAGCTTCCAAAAAATAAGAGACCAGTAGGATGTAAATGGGTGTTTACTATAAAGTGCAACGCTGATGGGAACGTTGAAAGATACAAAGCAAGGCTGGTTGCTAAAGGCTTTACATGAACCTATAGAATTGATTATCATGAAACATTTGCCCCTGTTGCAAAAATCAATTCCATTAGAGTATTGTTATCTATTGCAGTTAATTGTGAGTGGCATCTTTATCAGCTTGATGTAAAAAATGTCTTTCTTAATGGTGAACTTGAAGATGAGGTATTTATGAACTTACCACCAGGGTTTGAAGCCACCCTTGGAACCAACAAAGTTTGCAAGTTAATGAAATCTCTGTCTTAAGCAATCTCCTAGAGCATGGTTTGGGCGTTTTGAGAAAGGAGTGACAAGTTATGGTTTTCTTCAGAGTCAAGCAGATCATACCATTTTCTACAGACATACTAATCATGATAAAATGGTTGTTTTAATAGTTTATGTTGATGATATCATTCTTACGGGTAATGATGAAGCTGAGATAAACAATTTGAAGGGCAAGCTAGCTAATGAATTCCAAATTAAAGACCTGGGAACCTTGAAATACTTCCTAGGGATGGAATTCGCTAGATCAAAACAAGGTATCTTTGTTAATCAAAGAAAGTATGTCGTTGATTTACTCAAAGAGACGGGTTTACTTGGTTGTCGTATAGTAGAAACTCCTATTGAGCCAAACCTAAAATTGCAAGCCGCAAAGGATACAGAGATAAAAGACAAGGAGAAATACCAGAGACGTGTGGGAAGCTTATTTATCTATCCCATACCCGTCCAGATATTGCTTTTGTTGTTAGTATGGTGAGCCAGTTCATGCATGTCCCAGGGCCAAACCACTTTGAAGCTATCTACAGAATTCTAAGATATTTAAAAGCGACTCCAGGAAAAGGGATATTATTTAAGAAGAATGGTCATTTACAAGTGGAAATTTACACTAATGCTCATTGGGCAGGTAGTACCACAGACAAGAGATCAACTTCTGGGTATTGTTCCTTTGTTGGAGGCAATCTTGTTACATGGCGAAGCAAAAAACAAAGTGTGGTAGCCAGAAGTAGTGCTGAAGCAAAGTTTAGGGCTTTAGCACATGGCATTTGTGAGGGCATATGGTTAAAAAGATTGTTGGAAGAATTAAAATTTATCCAGGTATCGCCCATACGGGTTTATTGTGACAATAAGGCTGCTATCTCTATAGCACACAACCCAATCTTACATGATAGAACAAAACATATAGAGGTTGACAAATACTTCATAAAGGAGAAGATTGATACTGAGTGATATGTACTACCTATCTCCCTACAACTGAGTAAATTGTTGATGTACTGACTAAGGGGCTTTCTAGATTACAATTTGACAAATTGTTTAGCAAGCTGACAATGGAAGACATTTTTAAACCATCTTGAGGGGGAGTGTTGATTTATGCAAATATTTTATTTTATTTTATTTTATTTGCTGTAATTATTGTATTAGATTCTTTCTTTTTCTATCAATATTTTCCTTATTTCATTAAGTTTGTACTCTATTTAAATTAGGGACATTGTACTCTTGTAATATGAGAAAAATAATATATTTTCCACAATGTACTTGGCAACAATCTACATAAACTTAAAGGATCTTGTGCAAGTTGGAGTATATGTTAGAAGCTCAAGACCCAAACCATTATAATTGAGAAGCTAAAAAGTTTTCGTCACAACTTCCACAACAATATTGAACAGGTTGAATTATCAAATTTCCTGACAGAACAGTGTTTAAATAAAGCAATGTAATTTTTCATTGAAGAGTGAAAATTTATGTAGCACATAATATTGATTTCAAGGATCTAATAATACAAGAAAAAGAATAAACCTTGATACACTTAAGCCCAGCAACAGTTATTCCTTGCTCAGGATCCTCTCTAAGTTCTAAATGACCAGATGATTTTTCAAGCAAATCGTAGATTACCTGAAAATAGTTTTAAAAGATGATGTTAATGTTTCTGTTAGACAAAAGGTAACCCACATGTACGATTGCCAAAGAAAGGCAAGGCGAGCATACTTCATTATAGACTTCAAGATATGAGCAAGTAACTTCAAATTCATCAGACCGCTTGTCCTTTTTTATAAGATCGAATACAGTATGCAAACTGAGCACCATGAGTCCAGGGTCCTCTTTGGTCCCAACCATTGTATACGTTTTACCACTGGTAAAAGGAGTTGGATGTAAAAAGGAAACTTGAGAATGGTTAGTGTAGATTGGGATATAGAGGAATAAAAGAAAAAGTTATATTCCAATTTTACATTTGTGTTTCATTTATACTATACAGAATAAATTGCTCAACGCTGCGTTTCAGGTTTAAACTATATACTCACTCTAAACATTGACATTAGAAAAACCTAATCTCTTAAACTGATTGCACGCACCACCAAGGAGTCAGATTAAGTTTTTTTTTATTATTATTATAAGTTGTACGAAATTTTATCAAGCTATATTGATAACTACAAGAAAAAAAATTTGTGATTATTCCCCGGACAAAATCTAACTTGGTTGGATACCCTTTCTTTAGTGGGGTTTCTTTCTATGGACTCGGTTTTTTTGTATGTCCTTGTATTCTTTCTTTTTTCTCAACAAAAGCAACAAAGACTGTACTAACTCTCTGAGAACTAGAAGTACATTCCACTACAACCTTGGGTTTAAATGAAGGTGAAGAGAAAGGAGCCAGTTTAGTTGCATGTTTTAAACAGCACACAAGGTGTAACTCCTCTAAAGAAAAGATGGAGATAACTTCAGAGCAAGAGAACACCTCTTTAATACCTTCCAGTTGAACCATAGGCAAAGACAGTCACGTTCAGACCTTGAACAACACCAGACATTATGGAAGATATACTTTTTGTGTAGACTTCCTGAATACACGGGAATTGGAAAATAATTAGGAATAAGCTAAAAACATCAGAAAGAGAATATGTTTCAATGAAATAGTCAGACTAATTAAGTATTTTAAATGATGGAAATGAGGTACTGTCATTTCTTAGCAACAAATGTAAGAAACAAGAATTAGCAACCACGACAACCAATCAGTATTTGAAGTTCATTTTCCAGGCAATAAGAAGCAATATGACACCACATCCTAATACAATAGCAAGTCAATAATGAGTGTTGTCAGAAACAAAGAAATTCCTGTGTGAACATTTTAAACTAGTAAAAAAGTCTTAAAACATGAAACCATGCCTCGATATAATAGACTCACCAATAATGGAACCTTTCACCTTTTCCTGTTCATAAAACGTAAATCTTACATCTATAGAAGCTTTGGGAATGAAAGAATTTAGAGAAAATAAAAATAAACGATTTGGTTGTCCAGATTAATCAAAAAGATTTAGTTTAACGAATGTACCAAAGAGTCCAGAATGATAATCACTAAGATCCAAAAATATTTTCAGAATTCAGAATTTTTGGCATGTTTTCAGCACTATTAATTCAATTTAATTCAATTTCATAATCACTGCCCAAAGATCAATCAATTGTTCGACATGTAAACAGACCCAATGAACAAAAATTCGGGGTTGGAGATAACTTATACACACCAGATTAGTACTTTCTGGACCAAATGCATGGTCGAAACAATATTGCTTCTCCTTCGTTCGGTTTTGAATGCGGTCGAGGTAATCCTTTGAGAGGTCAGGATCCAGGATAAGCACCTCCTAAAATTTTAGGGATGCCAAATTTCAGCAATAATTTGGTTGACAAAAATGTCAATAAAAGAAAATTTTCAAATAATCGCAATCAGCTTAGGTAACCTTGCTTTCAATAACTCGGACAATATCACGGCCACGCTCTCTCTCCCTTAGGGGACGGCATTTCACTGCAACCTGAAGAACATAATGCAACAAGGATTTCATAAACGAAATAACGCAGTAGGAAGTTGGATGTTGGCAAAGGAAAATGACGAACCGTCAGAGTCGTGGATTTCTTCGCTCCGGGTGCTCTGATGCTGGGCATTTTTAGCACACATTTATTTTGGCAACACTCATTAAACAATCAGATGGAGTTCATTAGGTCCAAGACTAACCAAACACCTTGACAACAATCTATAAAACATTTTTACATCTTGGATTCGCATTCTGAAAAAGACATTTCCTCACATTTCATTCCAAACTCACGTAACAACCGAAAGGAAATTATAATAAACTTAAGAAGAAAACATTTCCAAAAACCGAAAAGTAATCAATTCCTCTCTCTCGTCACATCGCTAACCCTAAAATGGCATAGAAACCACATGCGAAGATCAAGGGAACTCCTCCCATCCTGGAAAAGACAATCAAGAATCACATACGACAAATTACCAGAAAACAATGCCATAAAACGACGACAACAGAAAAAGGAAAATAAGAAGAGAAAAGGAAAACAAAACGACGAACCTGGAGAAAACGGCGAGAGCAATGGTCGAAGTGGAAAAGCGAAAAGAGAGAAAATGGGTATGGGGAAGAAAAGGAAAATAGAAAGATCAAGCATGCGGCGGTTGAATGGCGTATGATAGTGGCAATGCAAAGTAATGAAAGAGAGAGAGAGAAATGGAAATGCAAAGAACGGCCATTAAAATGGAGTAACGACGGAGAGGAGGAGGAGGAGCTGGAGGAGGAGGAGCTGGAGCCTGGAGGAGCTGGAGAAGAACTGGAACGATCGAGACCGTTGGTTGGTTTCGAAACGGACGGCAAAGGGCGATTGAAATTTGGTTTCCATCGGTAACGAACAGGTTGCTGGATTGATCGAGACCGTTGGTTTGATTTGGAAATGGACCGCACATTGAAATTGAAATTGGTTTCGCGTTGCGTATGATAAGGGTAATAATTACGAACTTTTTAACACCTTTTTTATGACGCTTCTTCCCACCTCCTTTTCCTTTTTACTTTCTACTTTCCACCCTCTTTTTCTGAGTGATTTTTTTATGACACTCGTCCATCCTCTTTTTCTTTATTTACCTTTATATAATGTTCAATAATGTTAATGTTCTATTTTTTTCCCAGTAAATCAAACTTTGTACCAGGGTAATGGGTGTATAATTTTCTCTTTGAGATATGAGTTTCAAATTCTTACGCCCTAACTTCTAATCTCGAAAGGAAAATATGTCAATTCCTATTGTCTTATATGCTCAGTCTGACAATTCAAATTTTTTTAACTATTTAAGAATGTAATAGAAAGATATGAGAAAATAGAAGGAGATGGTTAAAGGAATGGGCCTATTAGACAGGTCATAGAGGATGAGATGCACGTGTGACTCAATTGTTATGGAAAATCCCTTGTACTAATATGGTACAACCATTCCTTGCCAACGATAACCCTCCCTTTTTTTCAATTATTTTCTTGTTTTTCTTAAATTATTGTCTTCTTTTTTTCATCATTTCCTTCTTCTGATAAACTGTGATAAATAAATAATATGAGCTAAGTATAATTTAATTTATAAGTTGATCAATATAACATCTCTTATCACACGCATATATTCTTTTGTTGAAAAAAAGAATTCTCATTAATGGATTTTTTCTTAAGAAAAAATAATAAATTCCACAATTGTCTATGCATAAATCTCGTCAAAGTGATTCGGACAGAGTTCAAAACTGTTGATGCATGGATGTGGTGTCGTAGCACATACACAACAATGTCTAAGTTCGCAAGTTAAATGGTCTAGTAGGACAAAGCACATTTGTAATTCATACCTCAATGGGTATGGTGTCTTTGCCTATTTGTTGGGTTCATTGCCTACCAATTACTTGGACTTGCACCGTAAAAAGGGACAAAAATGTTGAAGTAAATGCTATAGTTCTATTGTTAGGGTTTTTCATTATTGTAAATATCTTGTTACATTTTTCATTTTCTATGTTTTGTACACTTCTATATATTTATATCTTTGGTAAATGAATAGAATATTCTGATACTCTCTTAAATCTAAGAATTTTACATGGTATTAGAGCCCTCTAAACAGGATTTTGTGGAGGGGTGAGTTTACACTTTTGCTCACAGTCATCGTCTTCGGTTCGCTCGCTACCGTTAGCCACCGTCGTCGCAGCCGTCAGCCGCCGAAAAAAAAAAAGGATAGTTTTTCAACACTGCTCAATCCATCGAGGAGCCTAGCCGCCGATCTATAGAACCCCAAAGTCTAGAATCCATCTGACCAACGCATGAGGCTCACACGCCACCTTTCCCTTGTGTCGTCGATCCACGCACCGGCACGTGTAGGCACGTGCGCCACCTGTTTAGATTCGTCTTCTGTGGGTTTCCTCGGTTTTGTTGACTCTTCTTGGTGGTGCGTATGTTTGGGCTATATACTCACTGTTTGTAAAAACATCTCTTCGGTAAATTAGGGTTTGATTCTCTTCTGTCCGGTATTTATTTTTTGATGTAATGGCTAATAAGATACCAGTAGTCATGTCTGAGATGGTTCCTATGAAGTCATAAGTGATTGAACACAAGTTGAATGGATCCAATTACTATTCATGAAGATCAAATGTTCGCCACTTTATTAAGAGCATGGAGATGGATGATCACATCACGGAAGAGCTATTGATCTATGTTAATAAAAAGATTTGGTGGTGGGACGATTCAAGAATTCTATTGACCGTAAAATCGTTGAACTAGTGAAACACTGTAAATCAGTCAAGGAACTATTGGAATATTTGGATTTCCTTTATTCTAGGAAAGAGAATATTAATAGAGTGTTTAATGTTTGTAAGACTCTATATCAACCTGATCAAGGAGAAAAATCTCTTACAAGCTACTTTATGGAGGTTAAAAATATATGTGTGGAATTCAATGTCTTGATGCCAATCAGCACGGATCCAAAAATTCTAATGGATCAACATGAAAAGTTGTTTATCATGAGTTTTTTAGTGGGTCTTGCACCTAAATATGAGATGACCAAAGATCAATTGTTGTCAAGCTAAAATATCTCATCGCTGGAAGAAGTTTATACTCAAATACTTCGTACAGAGAAGACACAAGCAATTATGTCATCTGATTCTAGTAGTGCTTTGATTGGGCACACAAATGATTATAGAGGTAATAAGGGGGTTGAATCAAATAACTCTAAAAGTCATCCCAATAACCAAAGATCAAATCCAGGAGGTGTTGTTTGCTATTACTATCATAAACTTGGTTATACAAAATATGAATGCAAAAGATTGATGAATAAGGGTCAGAGGGTGTCATCTGCACTTGTCACTTCTACTCTTGTTAATCTTGACAAGTCCATACGATTTCTGCATAGGAGTTTACTAAATTTCAACAGTATCAAAAGTCATTAAGGGCATCATCTTCTACTCCCATTACGGCCATCATAGAGACAGGTAATATTTCTAAATGCATTCTTTCCTCCATGTCAAAATGGGCTAGCACCAGAGTCAAATGGGTCATTGACTCTGGTACTACAAACCATATGATAGGTAACCCTAGTTTATTCTCTAACCTTTATACATTTATCTCTTCATCTAATGTCACTATAACTGATGGAACCTACACTCATGTTTTAGGATCAAGAACCGTCCATCTTACTGAATCAATTTCTCTGTCATCAATTTTAAATTTACCACATTTTTCGTTTAATTTAATTTCATTCAATAAACTCACTCGTGATCTTCATTGTTGTGTCTCATTTTTTCCTGGTCATTGCTTATTTCAGGATCTTACGACGAACCAAACTATTGGTAAAGGGCGTAAATTTGGAGGTCTTTACATATTTGAACCACAAACACCTACAACCATCACATGCTCTAGCATGTCCTCTCCCTTTGAAGAGCATTGTCGTTTAGGTCATCCATCTATCTCTATGTTGAAGAGCCTTCATCCGCAAATTCAACATTTGTCTTCTTTAGATTGTAAGTCATGTCAGTTTGCTAAATTTCATTGTTAAGTTTGTATCCTTAAGTCAATAAACGAGCTAGCACTCCTTTTGAATTAGTCCATTCTAATGTTTGAGGTCCATATCCTATATTGAGTCCAAATGAGGGTTTAGGTATTTTATTACATTTATTGATGACTATTTGCGTGTTACGTGGTTATATTTAATGAAAAATCGTTCTGAGTTACTTTCTCATTTTTGTAACTTCCATGCTAAAATTCGAATTCAATTTAATGGTGCTCTTAAAATCCTACAGAGCGATAATGCTAAGGAATATTTCTCTCATGCACTCAAGTCTTATTTAGATGCCCATGGCATTCTTCATCAATCTTCTTGTGTCGATACTCCATCTCAAAATGGGGTTACATAACGAAAGAATCGTCGTCTCCTTGAGACAACCAGAGCTTTGATGTTTCCAGATGCATGTTTTAAAATCCTTTTGGGTTGATGTTGTTTCCACAAGTTGTTTCTTAATAAATCGTATGCCCTCTTCCATTCTTAAGGGTGAAATATATTTTCGTACTTTATGCTCCAAGCAACATTTGTTTCCCATTCCACCCAAAATATTTGGTTATACCTATTTTGTTCGAGATGTTCGGCCTCAACATACCAAGTTGGATCTAAAGTCCTTAAAATGTATTTTCCTTGGTCATTCATGTGTTCAAAAGGGGTATCGATGTTATTGTCCTAGTCTAAATAAATATTTTGTCTCTCCTGATGTCACATTTTTTGGACATCCCTCATTTTTTTCATTGTTGTCATTCTCTTCGAATAAGAGTCAGGGGGAGCATAAGGAATTAAAGGATGATTTCCTTGTCTATGCAGTTATTTCTCCTTACAATCCTCTTCCTGATTCATCTCTACCTGTGGCTAACTCTACTCTTTTGTTGGGATTGGTGTCCTAATTCTCCCGGAGTCTCATAGTTTGTAAACTGTACACATTGTTATGAATAAAATAAGAGTTATTTTATTTGGCATTTACTCATATTCAATAAACAAAGCTCCATGGTTATTGTATTTAAACTTAAGCATGTACATGAGATATACAAGTAGATCATGCCTTAAGTGATAACCTAAAAAGGTCTGTAGTATAAGGATTAAGGAGGGATATCTGATCCTGGTGACACTATGGATACAACCCGTTTTGTAGAGGTTTACAAGTGTTGTGAACTACTACAGATGGTAAATCCTGACCATTCATATGGAGACATGCGAGCGGGGTTGTCCTATGCAAAGAGTTTGTATAAGACCGAACCACGAGATGATTCGTCTTTTTATATAACGCCGTTGATACTTGAGACTTACATCTCACCTAAACGACCATAGGTGACATGACCTTAATCTCTGTCTCTTATACACATCTAGATGTGTATAAGAGACAAGTGTTGTGAACTACTACAGATGGTAAATCCTGACCATTCATATGGAGACATGCGAGCGGGGTTGTCCTATGCAAAGAGTTTGTATAAGACCGAACCACGAGATGATTCGTCTTTTTATATAACGCCGTTGATACTTGAGACTTACATCTCACCTAAACGACCATAGGTGACATGACCTTAATCTTGAGCATTTTGGGAACTCTTGCCTTTGAGAGCGATCCTTTGATTCGTATGGATGAGAATGGCCAGATTGCCAACTCAACATGCTTACCTTTTTAGGGATTTGTCTTATTTGGGAGTTGGGAGCTCAGTTACACAAAATGAAATTCACTTCTTCCCTGAAGCAGGGGTAAGTAAATAGATTGCTCCCTCAAGGGTTGATTCCGAGTCTTGAACATAGTGGCCATAACTTCTTTTTGGAAGAGAGAACTCAGTCATAGTAGGACTATCACTTATGTTCATTAGAGGAATCAACGGTACTTCAGGAGTTAGATGTAACCACAGGGGCATAACAGTATATTGGCCCAACTGTATTTACGAGCGATCTATGAAGGGTTATCACACTATTGATTGGTTGATATGGACACAAAATATATTTGTAGCAAGGAGAGTGCAAATGTCGGTTTTTAGTGGAGTGTCTGGCAGTTAACAGATGGTGGATCCCGTGACTAAAGAGTTTAGTCCGTTATTCACGTACCGTTGGAGCTTCAAGCTATAGGTCTATAAGGTCCCATTTGTAGCTCAATAGATTCAAGTTGAAAATCAGTTCTTGACATTGATTTGAAATGTTCAAATTGACAAGAAGAAATTCGATTATATATGATATGATTGGTGTGATGTATGAGATACATCAAGTAGAGGATTAATGTAAATGAGATTTACATTAAGTACCACAAAATAGGAAAAAAAAAAAAAAAACTATAGTTTACATGTTTTATGAGATGAAATATTAAAACTATAAATTATAAATATAATATGGTAAGTTGGGCTTACCATATTATATTTATAATAGTATTNTACATGTTTTATGAGATGAAATATTAAAACTATAAATTATAAATATAATATGGTAAGTTGGGCTTACCATATTATATTTATAATAGTATTAATTTTTGAATAATTATATTTTTTTTTCTCTAATAACCAGTTGAGAGTGAAGTTATTGATGGTTTTATGGTAACCGTGAGATAAAAGAAAAACAGTTTTCTTAAATTTAGAATAGTTGCTAGTTGATATTCTTGGAAAGGAACTCACAGATAACTATAGGTTATAAATATAATATGGTAAGTTGGAACTTACCAATTTGCTAGATCGCTCTTCGTTTCTAGACGATCGAGTACTCATTGTCTATACGATAGACTAACCTTTCTCCCACTTACTCGATCATTTAACTCGGTCGTATACATCCTCTTTCTCTCTACCAAATTCATACAGAGTCCACAGCTTCTGGATTCTCACTCCGAGAATACCAAGGTTACTGAGTGGTACTATCGAGGGTTGCCGTTCGAGGACCAGATAGTTCATGAATACACTGGGTGTACGTTGCTTCGTGATCGTTGAGACTTTGCTGGGATCCCTAACCAATATAGATCGAGGGAATACGTGAAGAAGAGTTATTCAAAGGTATGTCTCGATTCCCTTTGTTTTAGTAAGAAAACATGTTGTAATTTTCTCTATAATGCATAACTATTCTTGTATGTTTGTGCTGTAAGAAAGCATGTGTTTATTCTTTCACAATAGGCTTGGAAAGATCTTGCTTCCGCTCACTGGTTCTCTTAAATAAGAGTTCCTTCACTTATGGCGTTGACTATGCTAATACTTTTTCTCCTGTAGCAAAAATGACATCTATGAGGTTGTTTATGAAGGAAATCGTGCATGAGGATTTCTATGAGCAGCAAAAAGATCATTCCAAATTATAATCATTTATGAACTTTACAAATTACAGTCATAAACAGAAATATGCGGTTATGCAAACATTACAGAAATTACAACATGATACTACAAATAATCAAGGAGAAATCTACACATATTTGTAGACTCATCGCTAAGGTCCTTGATCACGAATGCTCAAAGTAACCTCGAACGCTCGAACAACACGACCGCTACACTACGACACCTCACACTCGAACTCAGCGATTGCCTCGGTCACGAACACCCAACAGCACGAACGACCTCTACAAAAACTCAACGGTGTCGAGTTGAATATGACACCACCAAGAAGGCTACCTTGGTATTCTCGGTGTGAGAATCCAGAGGGTGGGCTCTGTGTGGACTTGGTATGAGGCAGACGACGGAGGATACAATAATCGTGTAAAAGATTGAGCAAGTGGGAGAAGACTGAACCTATCGTATAGGTCGATGCCCAATCGTCTAACAAAAGCTAAGCGACTGTTTAGCTCATCGCTTAGCTGTGTATCTGTCGCCTACAAATACTACACAATCGTTTAGCTCGCTCCAAGTTGTCGCTTAGTAAATCCTATTTACTTGACAACTTCCATGTGATTATTTTTCGAGAGAGAATCTCAAATTCAAAAAATTTCACACTACTAAAATTATGAAAATAATTTTCTTTTTATCTCACGGTTACCATGAAACTACCAATAACCTCCCACTCAATTAGTTATTAGAGAAAAAGAATTAATTATCTAATAATTAATATTATTATAAATATAAATGATAATCAACTTATCATACTATATCTATAACCTATTCTTTTAATATTTCATTTTATGAAACATATAAACCATAGCTCTATATCTATTCCATGGCACTTAATGTAAATCTCATTTATATTAATCCTTCGCTAGATGTATCTTATACATCATACTGATCATATCATATATAATCGAATTACCTCTTGTCAATTTGAAATTTTCAAATCAACACCAATAACTGATCCTCAACTGAATCCATTAAGCTATCAAGGGGACCTTATGGACCTGTAGCTCGAAGCTCCAATGGTATATGAATAACTGACTAAACTCTTTAGTCACGGGATCCACCATCCGTTAACTGTTAGACACTCCACTAAAGATCGACAGTTGAACTTTCCTTACTACAGATATATTATGTGTCCATTTTAACCAATCATAAGTGCAACAACCCTTCACAGATCGCTCATAAGTACAACTAGGCCAATAACCATTATGCCCCTGTAGTTACATCTAACTCCTTAAGTACCACTGATCCCTCTAATGAACATAAGTCATAGTTCTACTATGACTAAGTCCTCTCTTCCAAAGAGGAGCTGTGGCCACTGTGTTCAAGCCCTGGAATTAGCCCTCAAGAGAGCAATCTCTTTACTTATCCCTGCTTTGGGAAAGGAGTGAATTCCATATTCTGGATTGAGTTCTCAGCTCCCAGATCAGACAAGTCCCCAAAAAGGTAGGCATGTTGAGTTGGCAATCTAGCCACTCTCACCCATACTAATCAAAGAACCATCCTCAAAGGCAGGAGTTCCCAAAATACTCAGGATTGAGGTCATGTCACCTATGGTCGTTTAGGTGAGATGTAAGTCTCTAGTATCAACGACGTTATATACAAAGTCTAGTTATCTCGTGGTTCGCTTATACAAACACTTTGTATAGGATACCCTCGCTTACATGTCTCCACATGAATGGTCAAGATCTACCATCTGTAGTAGTTTACATCACTTGTAAACCTCTACAAAGTGGACCATATCCGTAGTGTCACTAGGATCAGACATCCCACCTTAATCCTTATACTACAAACCTATTTAGGTTATCACTTAAGTCATGTCCACCCGTATATCACATATACATGCTTAAGTTCACATAAGATAACTAAGGAGCTTTGTTTATTGGATATGAATAAATGCCATAATGAAATAACATTTATTTTATTCATCAAACAACGTGTGTCATTATAAACAACGAGACTCCAGGAGAATTAGAACACCAATCCCAACAGTTTATCTCTTTGGCTTCGATCAATCATTGGCCTTTACATCAACTTTATATTAAAAATGCATTTCTTCATGGTGATCTTTAAGAAGAGGTGTATATGGAGAAACCACCGGGATTTGTTGCTCAGAGGGAGAATGGAACGGTGTGTCGCCTTCGTAAATCTTTATATGGATTAAAGCAAAGTCCACGGGCTTGGTTTGGTAAATTTAGTCAGGTGATTGAAAGCTTTGGAATGCGGAAGAGCACGTCAGATCATTCGGTCTTTTTTAAGAAACCTGATGGTGGTGTCATCTTGTTAGTCGTATATGTGAATGATATTATGATTACTGGTGATGATGCTTTAGGTATTCAATCCCTAAAGACCTCTCTTCATAGTAAAATCCATACAAAAGATTTGGGCATGTTGAAATACTTCTTAGGAATTGAGGTAATAAGAAGCAAGAAAGGAATACTATTATCTCAGAGAAAATATGTACTTGACTAAAACAAGGAAGCTAAGGGCTAAGCCATGTAGTGCCCCAATGATGCCCAACTTAGAGCTTACAAATGATGGAGAATCGCTAAAAGATCCTGAAAGATATATGAGGTTAGTGGGAATATTTAATTACCTTACAGTGACTCGACTCGACATAGCCTGTTCAGTGAGTATTGTGAATCAGTACATGTCCCTACAGTTGATCATTGGGTTGCATTGGAATAGATTCTGTGTTATCTGAAGTCTGCTCCCGGGCATGCTTTATTATATAATGATTATGGTCATACTAATATTGAATGTTTCTCAGACGTCGATTGGGCAGGATCTAAAGAAGACAGAAGATCAACTTCTTGTGTTTTTATTGGTGATAATTTGATTTCTTGGAAGAGTAAAAAGCAAAATGTGGTATCACGTTCAAGTGCAGAATCAGAATATAGAGCAATGACACCGTCTGTGTGTGAATTGATTTGGATATATCAACTTCTTGTTGAGTTGAGATTTTGAAATCACCACACTGACAAAGTTGTGGTGTGATAATCAACAGCACTTCAGGTGCATCTAATCCAGTATTTCACGAAAAGACTAAATATATTGAAGTTGATTGCCATTTTGTATGTGAGAAAATTCAACAAGGATTGGTATCTACATGATATGTGAAGACTAGAGAACAATTAGGAGATATCTTCACGAATGCATTGAATGGAACACATATAGATTATCTATGTAACAAGTGGGCATGATTAACATATATGCTCCAACTTGAGGGGAAGTGTTATAGTTCTATTGTTAGGGTTTTCCATTATTGTAAATATCTTTTTATATTTGTCCTTTTTGATGTTTTGTACATTTGTATATATTCATATATTTGATAAATGAATAGAGTATTCTGATTGTCTTTCAAAGCTAAGAGTTTTATGGTAAACATATGATCATACATCCGCTCGACTCGATAGTTTCCTCTTTCCATGTAACAAGGTTCAAGTTTAGTATGTCGGCCCATTGTTCAAACATGACAAATAATAATAATTACTATGAGAATACCATAAATTTATTTTCATAAATAATAATAAATCTCACATTAATGTTTATGGATTCTGCTCCATTCTTAACAGCATTATAAATAGAGAGTATAATTTTGAACTTTTCGTACTCTGCAGTACTATAAATTTTTCAGTGGATCCAATTCTATGTTTTCCGCTGGCGAACTTCAATAGTCTTTGACCTATCTAAAAAGTGACGTAAGTAGATATGCTTCTCTGAAAAAAAAAAAATGCTATCATTAAATAACAGATCTTTATAATCTGTTGAAAATTGTTGGACAGTGCATATTAACGACAAACAATCCATTTATTTCTTAGAACGTGGCTTGAATTTCTTATTTCTCTCTCCCTCTCTTCTGCAGATCTATTTAAAAATGCGAATTTGTGGAACTCCGAATCATTATTATTTTTTGGAAAAATGTTTTTTTAGTCAATGAATTTTTAGGACAGATGCAATTGGTCTTGTGTTTTCAATTTAGTCTCTCAAGTAAATAGGTTTAAGAAGTCCTCTACATTAATTAAATATATTTTTATTACATTAATACATTTTATAATTCAAAAAAAGAAAAAAAAAACTCCCTTTTCTATTATTTTTTAAAAAAGTCCACCAAATGATTGATTTAGAGGTTGGGAGAGGAGAGAAAATGGGAGAGAGAAAAGAGAGGTTTTTTTTTTTTTTTTTTTTTTTTTTTGGTAATTATATAATAAAAATATATTCAATTAATAAACATATTTGACTAAATTCAAAACTCTAGACCAATTACACCTATTCCCAAAAATTTAAAGACTAAAATCGTCATTTTTTCTTATTCTTTCTTTTCTTAACAATGATAGGATTGTTGTACTCTTCTTATTTACACTTGGCATTAAGCTGGGAAAGAAAATCAATATTAGTATGATTCTACATATTCTAGAAAAAAAAAGTTAATTCATAAATTTAGTAACTCTATAATTCATAGATCTACAAAAATAGCAGTTAGATTTCTCCAATTTTAGGTTGATCTCAATTAATAAATGGCTTATTGTTGTACATCATCAACCATAAAAACATTACTAAACATGTAAATCATTTATTTATTTTATTCTTTTTTTTTTTTATATATATTTTTTAAAAAAACTCCAATTATTGAATTCAATAACTCAAGTTCTTAAATGGTGATTAACAAACTTGAAAACTTTTAGTTATATTTTTGAACATTCATAACAATCATTAGTTTTTTACCTTATGAAATATTTATAATCATCTTTAAACTTTCAGAAATATCCATTTAATGATTAGGCTAGCTAGTCTAGACTATCTATTTATAGACCCAAACTACATACAAATAGCTCAAACTAAAGTTCCATACAATGGTAAATAAAAATTTGATTAAATGGCCTGTCAAATTTGGACTACAAGAAAGAAACAAAAAGTTAAGAGAACAGAATAGAGAACAGAATATCGCATTGAGAGTTTATACAAAGAAAATACATGTAAGTGAGAGAATTCAAATGTCAAAAATAGGATTTAAACTAATATTTTATATCTAAGCATCATATTTCAGAATATCACAACTCTCATGCAAATCTTGAACCAAATCCGAGCGAGAGGAAACAGAGACAGCTGAGGGAAATCAGAATCCTGATGGAAACGTACAGACTAGTTTTTATTTTAGAAAACCAAGATCCGAACTGAATCAGAGATTTCTAAATAATATAAACCAAAATGATGAAGCCTCATGATAGACAACTTGGAATACGGTAGTTAGCTAAGCTGCACCTTTAACCTTTAGTACATCCACATTCTTATTATTCACATACAACTTATAATTGAAAATAAAAACTATATATCTCTTCATTTACAAACCTAAAATCTTGACACTATAGACTGGAAGTCTGAAATCAAGCTCCATGATAGAGTTCCAGTTGCAGGTAAGCTGCAGAGACGGATGCAAATTTCGTCGATATCTACGTTCCTACATTCTACTTTGTATTTGGTTCACAGGCTCTTTATAGCTGTGTAAGCAGAGAGATGTATATCACAGCACTCTGCATCCCAAGAGAAGTCCTTCGTCATAGCATCAAATACTTTGTGATTCCACTCAGATGGATTGTTATTCTGTATACAGTCACAGCGAACAAATAGAAATAAGGTATTCAGCATTGGATAGCAGCTTCAAAATATAAAAGTTCCTGAAGAATTATTTTGTATGATGTTTTATAGCTCATCTAACACTCACAATTTCATCCAGGGCTTGGCTGAAGGACAAGTATCCGAAGGTAGAGTTAATGAACATGGCTAATTTAGTAGTCTCGTAGTCATGATCTGGAAAGTGCCTGGCATTTTTTTTATCACAAGAAATGAGCAAAGAGGCACGATTCACATACTTCCAAATTTCAATTTACTAAAAACAGTTACCTGAATCCATTATTGTCATTGGAGGTAATTGCAATCGGCGCAGCTCCATACCTCAGAGCCTTCAACTACATTATCGAAGGAAAAAACCAAAAAAAAAAAAAAGAAAGGATCAGGGTGTCTGATTAATCCTCATGCTCTATATGTTAAGCGATTATAGAATCAGAATTCATAAATAAACGTAAAGTTCCTGCCCTCCAGGTATTGAGCCACCTTATGGGTACAAGAGACTTGAACTTCAATAAATGGGATGAAACTTCAAGTTAATACATTTTCACTTAACCTTCCAGAATAGATTGGACTGACAGGGGAACCCAAGTGGATCAAATCTAGAGGTCATTTAATTATCCCACTATGGTTATAGGAGTTGTGTATTTTCTATAAATGTCCAGACAAAAATCTTTACCTTTAAACTGACCTAAGGTCGAAAAATATCGAAACACCAACCTTACAACACATATTTCCTCTTCCTCTTCCTCTTCCTCTTCCTCTTCCTGAAGAGTACATTTATTCCCTCTGTTTGATAGAGAGCTCTTGAGGAAGGCAGCCTATACGGGTAAACGGGATCTCTTTCAAAGAGGTCAAGATCACAATAAAAACTGTCTAGAAATTGGATTTCGGGGGTGTTTTCTCAGTCAATTTGACACTCTCCCACTCGCCAAGCTCAAAGGCTAGAGATTAAAGGCTCCTGTGGAGAAGATTATTTTGGGGCCTGAAGATCCCAAAAAAGAGAAATTCTTGCTTTGGTCCCTCTTTTATTGAAGTTTAAACACAGCAGGAAAACTCCAAAAGAAAATTTCCCCACTGAACAATCTCCACTCAGTTTCCTGCTTATGTAAGGAAAACAAAGAGACATTTGACTGCATTTTCATTCATTGTTCGTTTGATTGGAAAGTTGGGCGTTTGGGTAGCAAGATTTTGGGATGGATATGTGCCTTCCAGAGAAGGTGGAGCACCTTATTCTTTTTTTAGATAAGAGTAGAGCACCTTATTCTAAATCCCTTGGTGATCCTCATTCGAAAGGCAACACAGATTCAGATTCTTTAGGATGAGGGGGTCTTTTTTTTTTTTTTTTTTTTTTTTTTTTTTGCGTCAGTGTACAGCAAACTAGCACACTTCATATGGGATCTTTTGGGAGGGGGTTTCCTCTGTCTTCGGTCTTTAGGCTTTTGTTCCTAATTTTGTATATAAAATAATAATAAACTATAGACATAGCTTACAACTGAATTGGTTGCAAATAATCAGCACTCTGGATCAAGAGAAGACTTGATTACTTACTGGCACTTGCAGAATAGGATCGTGAAGAGAATGACAGAGAATAATGTCGGAGCCTCCAAAAATGAGATGTGACAATGTCTCATCATGTCTGTTTATGAACCTCACGTTTTCATCCTGCAATAATAGATAGTTCCTAAGAAAAGTTATCTGGTTGAACAGTTCAAAATTGTGTCAGTTTATCAAGAAGCAACCAAAATTCAAACCTATTACCAGAATCATGCACTATATCATATATGAGGAATTAGTCATGTCAGATAAGAGTAAGATTATCGTAGTATCACTTTTGTTTATACTTACCTATTATGTGTGGTGCCCAATATATTATTTGATTCGTGAGATGAAAGGAAAACACATGAGAACGATGAAAAGCAAGTACCTCAATTTTTACTTGAAGAGATTCTAGTTCCTTGTGTCTACTTGTCACTTCCCCAGTCATCATGAAAATGAACTATAAGAAACCGTTTAACACTCATCATCCCATAAGATGATTTGTACGAGAAAAGAACGAGCTTACAAAAACTAGATACATATATATATTAACCAACAGAACTGAGTGCGTCCATAGAGTACAGACCATAAATTTCCACTAAACTTCAAATCAAGCCTATCAGCAAGTAAACGGTTTCAATAGAATTCAATGTAATTGAAGGGAGGAAATTACAACCTGGACACCCATTTTGGTACCATTCTGAACAATTGCTTTCAGGTTCTCCGTGTCAACATCTGACACATCTGACAAAAAGCATCCAACCTGATGGGGAATGGGAAGTGGATTAGAGATACATAATGCAACATAATGCAAAGGGTAATAGTTTCTAAGCATCTAATAGCTTCGGTATTCAAGCAAAGAGCAAAAGAAACAATACAGCATGAAAATAAAAGCAGTGAAGTAAAAAGGGAAAGCTGTCTGCAGGTCAATAATAGACCATTAATCTCTCCTAAATTAAGGTCAGAAGATAATGTTGGAGGAAATGATAGAATGAGGTGTTACAAGCATAAATATATGCATGTGGATGGGTAGTATGACGATAGACACCCATACATTTTTGAGTATGCAAGGAGAAGAAGGGTGCGGAAAGAAGAAATGAGGTAACTGCGGTAACTGATAATTGACTAGGGAATTGGTTGGTAACACGCTGATGGTAAGAGCATTCATAGGCTCATAGCTCATTGAAAACCGACATCCATTTTTTCAGTTTACAAGTTGGATATCAAATTTTTTTTTATAGAAAGTCAATTTTGTTGGAGGAACAGAAAGGAAGGCTCTCAAAATCCTCGGTAACCTGTGCATTCTTTCAAGCACTATACGAATATTGGAATTGAGTTGTAACACAATGGTACCTTTGAGGAATTTTGGTAGAAGATTGGCATGAAATAGTAGCAGTATATAGAACAGGATCATAATTGAATGTAATCGAGAAACTATTGACAGGATATGAATTCCGATGTAGAAGATATGGCAAGCTCAGAATGAATTGATGATAATATTGGGCTGTAGAAGTGTAGATGAAACAAGAATTTCCAAGCAAGGAGAGTTACCGACTCCTACTATGCCCACAGAATTCTTCTGGCATGTACATGATTAGTGAAGTTCCAGAGTTTAAGGCAAAACAAAAGATATGCCTTTTTTTCATGGGAGTGAAATTCTTATGAATGACAAGTAGAGATATATTATTCAAGAGCAATTGGGACAAGAGGGGGAAATTGCAATTGATTTTAAACTACCTATAAAGCCCAATCCTCAAACATTGCATAAGAAGGGTCTTTACTTTTGATACAAATAAAAAGGTATTTTAACGGGGCTTCTTGCCAGAGGAAACAATAAGGCTACTGTTTCATGACTATTTTGAATTTTCACTAATGAAGATAGAAAAATTCCACGGGGCATGCAACAATGCGATGCTTGATAGCTTGGGGATCCCACATTATGGATGATCATTGAGCAAACATCGTCACAAGGTTATTCAGAAGAAAACATAATTTAATTGGTCATTGCACCTATTACATATAACCTCTATAATGAATCTTACAACATTCATGTCTATCAATTTGGGCTTTTCAATGAAACCCGGGCATAATTAACACTGAAATTCAATATATTTGAGCTTTCTCGATAGAATCTTAGACAGTATTAACACCAAGATTCAATGTATATCTCAAATCTTACTCAAATTTTCGTAATATTTGATCTTTTCCAAAATTTAAAAATGACAATGCAATCATCTTGAATCAATTTGCAAAATCTATTTTGGTAACTGGAAAATCCATTTGGAATTTTGGGAATTTATACAATTGTGAAAACATAAATTATGCATAAGATTTGAAAAATTACGTAATAATTTGATATAATATTTAGTAAAATAACCGAATTTAGAGAAAATTTGAAAAGATATAAGATCTGGTATAAGATTTGGGAAGATTACATACAAAATTAGCAAATCTCGGTATGTAATCTGACGAGATGTACCAAGAAGGCACAAAACAGTCGATGAGTTAGAAAAAGTTATTTTTTAACTAAATCTCGGTGGTAAATCTCGGGGACCGAGAAAAACTATTATAACGGGTTTGCAAAAAGATTGCTAGTTTTGCAATGCTAAAAAGTTATTTCTGACAATTTTCCTACTAAATTGTTTTTTAGTATCAGAATAGAAAGCAATATAATATTCTGACTTAGAGACCTATAGTTCCAGAGAACATTCCATTCCAGAGCCTATTTGAGCAATAGGAGGATACTCACGGTAATAAAAGAAGAATTCTCAGCTAACCCCAGTTTTTGCTGCAATGCGATTTTGCATACAGATTTTCCTTTCATATCATCTGCACTATAATTTTCTGAAAGAATTTTATCTTTTTCAGGATCCCAAGCCAAGCTGTCAAACCCACAAGGAGCAACAAGCAATTTTTCCCTGCAATAAAGCAATAAGCAACAAGCAGAAACTTGAAGGAAAAATAAATAGAATCATCCAGCATAGCATTTACGTGCAGGAGTAATCAGTTGCACTTTGACCTAGTAACTAAATAATAGGTAGAAGCTATCAAATAGAATTTATAAAATTATTTGAGAGATGCAAAGTAGATCCTGAATATGAAAGGGGAAAAAATTGTGTGCCTGTGTGTGAGAGGGTAAAGACAAGGCAAGCACTTTGAATGCCTAAGAGATGTTTAGTGTAACGGTCATGCTTGTCCAGGGCCTGTTGCCCATGGCCGCATGCCCAATCCAACCCCCTTCTAGCATATTTTCATGTCCTGTATTGTATTAGTTTAGTTAGCTTGCTTTCTTTACATTTTCATTGTAAGTGACCACTCGCCCTTTTGCATATGCAAGGGCGCCAGTTGGCTTTTTGTTCAGAATGCACTATATGGGGATAAGACTAACCATCATTTCCTCATACCCGGAGTAGTACTCTATAAAGCCGTTGTTTTGCTTATTGCTTTCTAGTCTACTACAATCTTTCTTTCTTTATTCACACTCACAAATCTTCTTACGAAAACCTTTTCTCCAAACCCGTTTCTAAAACCGTTTTCCCTAAAACGGGGGTGGAGGTTGCAAGAGGCACCCGGTGTGCCATCGCAGTCCGTAATCGAGTTTGGCTGGCTTGTTCGTGAGCGGGAACAAGTGCCGCACAATCGCTAAGAGAAGCTTCCGAAAGAGCGATTGTGACAGTTGGTATCAGAGCCAGGTTGGCTTATAGAGGGAAGATCAGTGATCATGTCGGCGACGAAGAACCTGAACAAGTCCCATGTGGACAGATTGGTAGAGATGGAAGAACAAATGCTCTACCTGAGAGAGGTCCCAGATAATGTTCGTTTCCTTGAGACTCGGCTACAAGAAGTTGCCGAGAAAGCGATGGAATTGATGCGGTGGTAGGCCGCCTAGACGGATTACCCGTCAGAGAATTGATGATGAGGGTAGAGACCCTCGAGACAAAAACAGTACGGTCCGGCAACTTTGAACGAGGCGATAGCTCTCGGGTTCTGTTGCCCACATAGAGGAGCGTGTCAAGAGCTGGACAGCTCCCAAAAAGCAATACTTCAGATGGTAACCGACCTATCTGAAGACTTTCGATCGGCCCTGGATGTCGTCAGAGCCGAGATAGCGGATGTGAGTGCGAGGGTGAATTCTCACCATCCGACGGTAGGGAACCAAGCCCCACCTGGGGGCGCAGTGGCAGTAAGCCGAATAAAAATCCCAGAACCGAAACCCTTCTGTGGGGTGCGAGAAGCGAAAGCCCTGGAAAATTTTATCTTCGACCTTGAGCAATACTTCAAGGCGACGAACACAGTGACTGAAGAGTCGAAAGTCACAATAGCAACGATGCATCTAATTGAAGATGCAAAACTGTGGTGAGATCACGATTTACAGACATACAGGAAGGACGTTGCACTATTGATACTTGGGATAGATTGAAACAAGAACTTCGCTCCCAGTTCTTCCCTGAAAATGTTGAGATCTTGGCTCGACGAAAACTCAGAGAGCTAAAGCAAACAAGTAACATCAGGACTATGTAAAACAGTTTGCAGGACTCATGTTGGACATACGAGATATGTCCGAAAAAAGACAAGGTCTTTTGCTTTGTGGAGGGGCTGAACCGTGGGCGAAGCAAAACTATATGAACAGAGAGTACAGAATCTCCCCTCTGCCTATGCGGCAGCTGAACGACTATACGACCTTAGCACTGACTCACAAGATGTGAGGAAGCAATCAACTACCTCAAATGAGGAAAACAGAAACAGTCGTTTCCAGTCCTCCCAGGCCTGGGGAGGAGACAAGAACACAGGGGGGATCGTAAATCATCCCAACCGAGATCAGGAAGCAACTGGCGGGGGCCGCCACAACAGCAATAACAATTACAATCGCCCCCTGTCTTGTTTCATATGTAGGGGCCACACAGGCGCGTGAATGTCCAAATCAAATGCGTTCAATGCTTTTCAAGCCACATTAGCCTCTACCTCCGGAGACGAGCCGAACTAGAGGGAGACGGTTAACCGAGCCAGCGGCAGAAATTGAGAATCCCAGGATGGGGGCATTGAAATTTCTGTCTGCACTCCAGAAGAATATGGGAAAGGCGACGAGCCACAGAGAAAGGTCTCATGTATGGACGCTTGGGTCAACCAAAGATCGGCCAAAACCACTATGGTTGACTCTGGGGCTACCCATAACTTCATGGCGGAAACGGAAGCTCGCCGCCTGAAACTTGAATTGGGAAAGAGATGCAGGAAAGATGAAAGCTGTGAATTCCGCAGCCCTACCGATTTCGGGGATAGCGAAGAGAACTCCGGTAAATTAGGAGACTGGAAGGGCCTCGTCGACTTCGTGATTGTCAAGATGGATGATTTTGATGTGGTACTGGGGATGGAATTCCTACTTGAACATAAAGTCATACCAGTGCCCCTCGCCAAATGCTTAGTCATTACCGGATCTACACCGACCGTAGTCCAAGCCAGTATCAAGCGGCCAAATGGAGTGAGAATGATCTCAGCCCTCCAATTGAAGAGGGCCCGGCCCACGACGAACCCACGTTCATGACCATCCCAGTAGAATCGGTTGAGTCCACTGAAGAGGAGATCCCCCAAGACGATCTATTTGTCTTGGAAGAGTATCGGGACGTCAGGCCGAAAAGCTTGCCCAAGTCCCTACCCCACGATGGGGATTGACCATGAGGTTGAGTTGTTGCCAGGGGCAAAGCCGCCTGCCAGGGAGGCATGTCAGATGGCCCCGCCCGAATTGGCTGGGCGTCGGAAACAGTCAGACGAGTTGTTAGGTATGGCTCAGCTTAGCTTCAATATCCAGCAGAGTTCGCGATCGGAAAGGCGGCCCTCGAAGTGTGCGACAGACAGCCACTCAGGCCACACTTGGTGGACCACCCTTATGCAGGCAAAAGTCCTCAGACACATAACTTCACTAAAGAGTGGAGCAAAACCCCTGAGATAGCTCGCGCCTACCTAGAAAGAGCGTCAAGGAGAGTGAAGAAATGGGCTGGTAAGAAGCAGAGGGCCCTTGAGTTTCAAGCTGGGGACAAGGTCCTGATCAAGCTACGACCGGACAGTTTCAGTTCCGAGGCCAGAGAGACCAACGGCTAGTAAGGAAATATGAAGGTCCAGTGGAGGTAATTGAGAAGGTCGGGAGAACCTCATATAGGGTTCAGTTACCCTCATGGATGAAGATTCATTCTGTCATCGGTGTGAACCTCCTGAAGCCCTATCATCCCGAACCCGAGGGATGGACAGCGAACATGCTAAGGCGCCATCAGTCACGATGAAGAGTTTGCTTGAGAAAGAAGTTGCACAAATCTTGGGTAAAACGTACGCGCCGTAGTGGAAGACCCAGACGAGAACTGATAGAGTTCTTAGTGAAATGGAAGGATCTCCCCGATGAAGAGATCAGTTGGAGAGCGGGCCGAAGACTTGAAGAATGCAGCTCCGGCCATCGCAGGTTTGAACAAGGTCGGTTGACGGGACGTCAACCAATTAAGTGGGGGAATGTAACGGTCATGCTTGTCCAGGGCCTGTTGCCCATGGCCGCATGCCCAATCCAACCCCCTTCTAGCATATTTTCATGTCCTGTATTGTATTAGTTTAGTTAGCTTGCTTTCTTTACATTTTCATTGTAAGTGACCACTCGCCCTTTTGCATATGCAAAGGCGCCAGTTGGCTTTTTGTTCAGAATGCACATAATGGGGATAAGACTAACCATCATTTCCTCATACCCGGAGTAGTACTCTATAAAGCCGTTGTTGTTGCTTATTGCTTTCTAGTCTACTACAATCTTTCTTTCTTTATTCACACTCACAAATCTTCTTACGAAAACCTTTTCTCCAAACCCGTTTTCTAAAACCGTTTTCCCTAAAACGGGGGTGGAGGTTGCAAGAGGCACCCGGTGTGCCATCGGCAGTCCGTAATCGAGTTGGCTGGCTTGTTCGTGAGCGGGAACAAGTGCCGCACAATCGCTAAGAGAAGCTTCCGAAAGAGCGATTGTGACATTTAGCATCCTTTGGTGTTTCCTAAGAGGCGGTTGTATTTCCTCAAGCAAAGTAAGGAGCAGTTATTTTTATATTATTATTATTATTTTTTCTCTTCCGTTTGAGAGTTTGAAATTTTACCATTTACTTAAGCTTCTTATTAATGATATATAATTAAATTTACCTTCTCCCATCAGTTTAAGCTTTTAGATCAATCAGGTGATTTGAGATGGTATTAGAGTAGGTGATTTAGGGAGGTCCTGTGTCCAAACCCTTGCAACGTTGTTTCCTCCCCAATTAATATTCATTTCCACTTGTTGGGCATTCCCTATATTTCAAGCCCACAAGTGAGAGGGGGTGTTAATGTTATATAATTAAATTTACCTTCACCCATCAGCTTAAGTTTTAAGGTCAATCGGTGATTTAAGACTTCTTCTACAATCAATATATGTTTGCTTTGTGTAAACGGCTATTTAGGTCCAATGATTCGGGCATTTGAATATTGATTGCACTCTTGTACCACGTTTATTTTTCAAATGATAGAAAGAAAGGTGGGGGAGGTTAATATTCAGAAGGGAGGGAAATGATTTTGTAAGGAAGCTAGTGTGGGGCTCTTGGGCAGTTATTTTGTAAGAAGTATGTGCATATATATCTGATATAAGAATGTGGAAGGTAAATTGGAATTTTAGCATCTTTAAGAGATAATAGACCTAGTGTTGTAAAAAGCCCTCTTGGGAGCGCGCCCAGGCGCGTCTAGGACCGCTTCGCCTTAGAAAAGCGAGGTTCACAAAATTAGGCACGCCTCAGGTTACGCCTTTTGTGAAGCCCCAATGATCAAAGCCCCGCGCCTTGGGGCTTTTCAATTATTTTTAAAAAATAGTAATAATTAAGGGTTTTCCTTCTTTATTAGTTAAAAGAATCAAGTTTACCAAACCAAAATGCAAAATTTCTTGTGTTTGGAGTCCCTTTTTTTCCATATTTCCACTTCAATTATACTCTCTCATTTTAATATAATATATACAAAATAAAGTCCACACCTTTTTGTGCACCTTGTACCTAGGCTCCAGAGGGCCATTGAACCTTAATGCGCCTTGCGCATTTAAAAGCACTAAATAGACCTCTTGAATTGTCCATGGCCCTATTTTTTTTTTTTTTTTTTCTTTTCTTTTCTTTTCTTTTTGGCAATATTAGAGAGCGGCATGCCGGTGGTAGTATCTGTATCGGTTGTCTACTAAGAATCATTTATCAAGTTTCAATCAATTAGAACAAGGAAAATTAGTATGAAACATAATTCAAGAAAGCACTCAACCAATCCGGCTTTAGGAATTGCAAAAGACTACTACTTTTTTTTTTTCTTTGAGATATAATAGACTCCCACTTACTTGTGCATGTTTAAGGTAGTTTCCAAACCATGACTCAAACTATGAATTATACAGCCTTTTGAATGTGTGGATGACATTATTACAACTTTATTGGAGTAAACCATTCCACCCTGCAAAATCAGAAGCAATATATTACTTATTACATGATACCAGGCAATGACAATAAGCATGATATATAATAGACACATTGAATATGAATCAAAGATTTAAAATGAATAAAGATTAAAGTTATGGCATAGCTCATGGAGGTTCAGTTAACAATACCTTGTTTCTGGCATGTCTTCAATCACCTATCATAAGCTTTCAGAATTCAACCTACCTCCATTAAGCGGCATGCATTTCTTTAAAATAACTATTGATTGATCCAACATTTCATATTATATATCATTCAACCATACTGAACTTTCCAGTGCCAAAAAAACCGCAAGAAGTTCGACCTGGGTTGTGAAACTACATGCATAAATAATGATGCTCTATTCTCAACAGCAATGAGGTCTATGAATAACTCTTCAAGAACTTAATACAAAGAGAATATTTCAAATATTTTTCTCACAGGTAAAACTGACCGGTAACAAGACAAACAAGAGCAAGACTATAATTACACCTAAGAAAATAAGATTGGCCTTTGCTAAGAAATGCATATACATTCCACATTCTATACCTTCATTATGTTTGCAAGATGCGTATTGGAATTGTCTTGCAGACGATCAGGGCGATGAAGCCTTGCAGGATCAAGTCCACATAGTGCTAGTTTCTCCGGTTGTACAAGAAACTAGGATATTTTTCAAGTTGGACAATTTTAGATAAACATCTTGGAACCCACAGTTTAAGAACTGCAAAAACAACATAACTTCTGACTTGCCTGTGCATGGATGTCGTGACACGTGAATAAGATTCTAGAACCTTCAAGTCCCTACAAATATGGTTAGCATCCATATAAGGAAGGACAATATTTAAAAATTAGCAGAAGCTAAGTAGCTAAACGTTTATAGATTATTTAGCTAACAATCTCCTTTTATCTTAGTAATTTCCAGGTCATAAACCAAACAGCTCAGCTGTATATAATGGAACTAAATGAATAATAAGGTAAAAAAGAAAAAGGAAAAAAAAATTGCTTTACGTTTTTAATTCAAACCAACATATTACTTCAAGTATTTCATCTGAAACAATGTGATGATATAACTACCTATCCAGCCAAAAAGCTCCATGCAGACTAAATTAGAAGATACGTGCTCCAGTATCCATTAATTGAGAATAAATCCACGTAAGATAACAAAATGGTGAATTGACCGGTTTGCTATTTGCCACAGCAATTGAGTTTTCTTTCTTGGTGTCTACCAATTTTAACCTGGAATTTCCAAGAAAATCCACTACAGCAACAGAAAGTCCCAAAGAACTTTTATTGGCCAAGAAAGGGTTTAGATTAGTATTCAGCCAACTATCAAAAGATCCCTACTGTATAATCTAAAAAATTGCTGTTTTCTCAAAATCTGAAGTTAGGGAGCTCAAAAGATCATCTATCCTGACCTTTGTCTGCTCCATTTTATAAATTCCCACTTGCGTATTTCACCATTTACCTTGCTCAAAAACCTTTTATCTGGCTTCATACTTCCCTTACTGCTATTTTGAGATGCATGAAATTTCAGCGGAACCAACTTCTATCCATTAAAAAGGCATTAATAACTCAAAACTGCAAATTAGTTTTGAGTTGGTATAGTCAATTCTTAGTTTCTAGGAAACATGGCTGAAGTTATTTTTAGTTGTAGCCAAGTCTAAATTCCTATTCTTATGAAGTTGGTGGGATTAGTTGCTAACATTGTGGAATCTGTTTTTAGACTTAAATGTGTATTTATATGGAGCATTTTAAAATGAAATGAATATACTTCCCATTTTCTCATTTCTCTCTAAATAGTTAGAACTACAGTGGTATCAGAGCTGAATTCTTAAAGGATTTGTGAGTGAGAGTGAAATATTCCTAAGAGAAACCGAGTGATACACTTGTGAGAATTGAGTGAGATGGAGTCAGGACCAAGCAATCTTTCTTCATTAGCCCCACTTGGTGAGAATTAAAGCATGGGCTATCAGAATGCAAGTCTACATGGAGGGTTGTGATTATTGGGAAGCAATTGAGCAATCCTATGAGATTACTCCACTTCTTGATAACCGAACAATACATCAGATCAAGACTCACAAGGAGAGGTCACTAGGAAGGTCAAGGCTCGAGCTTGCCTATATGTAGTTGTGCTCCCACCATAGAATTATGGCCTTGAAGTTGGCAAAGGAGATCTGGGAGTTCCTCAAAAGTGAGTATGAAGGTGATGATAGGATGAAAGGCATGAAGGTGTTGAACAATGTGCAAGAATTCGAGAGAATAAAAATGAAGGATTTTGTGTCCATTAAAGAATACTCAGATAAGTTGATTGGGATTGCTAACAAGGCAAGAGCATTAGGAACCTAATTATCTAACAATAGACTGGTTCATATGATTCTGGTTTCAGTACCTGAGAGATATGAAGCAACCATTGCTTCTTTAGAAAATATTAAAGACATCCCAAACCTCAAGGTGATAGAAGTAGTCAGTGTTTTGCAAGCACAAGAGCAGAAGAGGTTGATGAGGCAAGAAGGAAGCATTGAGGGGGCACTGAAAGCTAGAGGGCAGCAGGTAGTACATGCAAGCACTGTGGCAGCAGAATCATCCACATTTTAGATGCTAGAGCTCAGAATCATCCACTGAAGATGGAAGAGAGAATAAGTGGAAAGGGAAGAAGGGAAGTGGCAGCAGTAGCTTAGAGTCTACTGCAAAGGATGCTGGTAGTACATGCAAGCACTGTGGGAAGCAGAATCATCCACATTTTAAATGTTAGAGAAGGCCAGATGTGAAGTGTAGAAGGTGTCATTTATTGGGGCACAGTGAACGATTATGTAAGGAAGCAAAAACTCAACAGCAAGAAGGAGCACATACTGCAGTACAACAAGAAGAATATCAGCTCTTTGTGGCTACTTATTTCTCATCAATCACTCAAAGTGATGGTTGGTTGGTTGATAGTGGGTGTACCAATCACATGACAAGTGACAAAACGTTGTTCAAGGACCTTGACAAGTCATTCAAGTCAAGGGTGAAGATAAAAAACGGTGAGTATCTAGGAGTAAAGGGGAAGGGCATAGTGTCAATAGAAAGTTGTGCTGGAACCAAGTTGATTACTGAAGTGTTGCTTGCCCCTGAGATTGGATCAAAACTTATTAAGCGTTGGTCAATTAGTAGAGAAGGGATTCAAAGTGTTGTTTGAGGAAGGAAAGTGCCTCATTTCTAATTCCAATGGGAATGAGTTGTTCAAAATAAAGATGCAGCACAAAAGCTTATTGTTGGATCCACTTGAGAAGGAGCAGATAACTTTCAACTGTCAAGTGAATGACACTGAGTTATGGCACATGAGGTTGGAGCATTTTCATCAGAAAGGGTTGCAGTATCTGCAGAAGAATGAGATGGTCGTAGGAGTACCAGTTTTAGAGGAGCTGAAAACAAATTTTAGAGCTTGTTTAACAGGGAAGCAAACAAGGCTGCTATTCACGAAGTCACAATGGAAAGCAATTGAGAAGTTGCAGCTCATCCACCCTGACTTGTGTGGACCTCAACCAACTCTTTCACTAAATAGTAGCAGGTATTTCATCATCTTTATTGATGGTTATACCAGAATGTGTGAGATATATTTCATGAAGCATAAGTCTGAAGTAGCTGAAGTGTTTCTGAAGTTTTAGAGATGGGTTGAGAATCAAAGTGACTGTAAGATTCAGGAGGTGAGAACTGATAATGGGACTGAATATACATCGCAAAGGTTCAATTCATTTTGTGAAGAAGCTGGGATAGAGCATCAGCTCACCGCTCCATATTCTTTACAGCAAAATGGAATCAGTGAGAGGAAGAACAGAAGTACTATAGAGATGACAAGATGTTTATTGCATGATAAGAACTTGCCAAAGGAATTTTGGGCTGATGCAGCAAAGACAACAGTCTTTCTATTGAATAGACTACCTACGAGCGTAGTGGAAAAGAAAACAACTTATGAAGTTTGGCTTGATACTAAACCAAAACTGACACATTAAAGGTGTTTGGTTGTTTGTGTTTTTTTTATGTTCCACAGGTGAAGAGAGACAAGTTGAGTGAGAAGGCTGAACCAAGAATCTTTGTACGCTATAGCATGGTGTTCAAAGCCTACAAGATCTATCAACCTCACACAGGAAAGATGGTGATTAGCAGAGATGTTTAGTTTTTGGAGGATGAGGAGTGAGACTGGACAGAAGAAGCAGAGATAGAAGCTAAAAGAGATGCGAAGTGGATAGAAGCAATGAAGGAGGAGTTGAGTATGATAAAGAAGAACATAAAGAAGAACAATGCATGGGAGCTTATGGAGAAGCCTGCAAACAGGAAAGTGATTAGAGTCAAATGGGTTTTCAAAACCAAATTAAACCCAGATGACTCTGTGAAAAAGCTCAAGGCTGGGTTAGTGGTGAAAGGGGTATACACAAGTCTGAAGAATTGATTTTTCTGAGACTTTTGCACCAGTTACAAGAATGGACAGCATCAGGTTGCTACTGGCTATGTCAACCTAACATGAATGGAAGGTGTATCACTAGATGTGAAGTCAGCATTCCCAAATGGAGTGTCAAAAGAAAAGATCTTTGTTGAGCAACCAGACGAATTTATCATACCAGGATAAGAGCAGAAGGTTTATTTATTGAAGACGGCTCTCTATGGGTTGAAGCAAGCTCCTAGGACATGGTACAACAAGATAGATGATCACTTGCGGTGAACCTGGGTTATATGAAGAGTCTGAGTGAATCCACACTCTATGTGTAGAAATCAATTACTGCTATTGTGATTGTATCTCTCTATGTAGGTGACTTACTGTTGACAGGAAGTGATAATGTTCAAATAGAGATGTTCAAGCAAGAAATGATGAAGGTGTTTGAGATGATTGATCTAGGTCTAATGCATTACTTTTGAGGTATGGAGATCCAGCAAAGATAGAACGAAGTGTTCCTCTGTCAGAAGAAGTACGTAAGAGAGATATTGAAGAGGTTCAATATGGAGGAGTGAGAGTGTGAAAACTCCGATGATTCGAAGGAGAAGTTGCAAAAGGATGATGGCGAACAACCTGTCGATGAGAATGTGTACAGAAGTCTAATTGGATGCCTCATGTATCTCACATCCACTAGGCCTGATATTATGTACATTACAAGTGTCCTATCTAGATTTCTTCACTGCCCAAGCAAGAATCATATGGCTGCTGAAAAAGGATTATGAGATATCTAAAAGGCATAATGTCTTTTGGGATTAAATTTAGTAAAGTTAAAAATTTTGAGTTGCAGACTACTCAGATAGTGATTGGGTTGGGTCATTGGATGATATGAAGAGCACCTCTGGCTATTGCTTCACTTTTGGCTCAGGGTGTTTCTCATGGTGTTCAAAAAAGCAAGATATAGTGGCTCAGTCAACTACAGAAGCTGAGTTCATTACAACGACGGCAACAGTCAACCAAGCTATTTGGTTGAAGAAATTGATGCATGACTTACATCCAAAGCAAGAAGAGAGTGTGAAGGTATTTCTGGATAATCAAGCCACTCTAGCCATTTCATTGAATCCAGTTTTTCATGGAAGGACCAAACATTTTAAGATCAAGTATTACGTTCTGAGAGAGATGCAGAAGGAAAGAGAAGTGCAGCTGGTGCATTATGTCACAATTGCACCTTCGTAAGGGCCTCGAGGCGATTGTGTGGTACTTGTTCTCGCCCTCAAACAAGTCAGCCAATCCAAATCCAAACAGCCGATGGCACAATGCGCGTTTCAAACAACCTCCACCCCCCGTTCTTTAGAAAAGGTTTTAGAAAACAGGTTTAAAAGAAAAGGTTTTCACAGACGTTTGAAAACATGTGTAAACAATGAACATAGTCCTACAGCTAGAAAGCAATAAGCAACAACACGACTTTATAGCATACAACTCATTGGTATGAGGATATGATGATTAGTCTTACCCCCATATAGTGCATTCTGAACAAAAATACATCCGTCACCCTTGCATATGGAAATGGACGAGCGGTCACACACTAAGAAAAGTACATAGAAAGCAAACTACCTAGCAAAAGGACATACATAAGATGAAAGCATAGTAAAACGAGGTGGAGGCGGACATGCGGCCATGGGCAACACGCCCTGGACAAGCATGACTGTGACACATTATAGCATAGAAAAGTAAATAGCAAATATCTTCACTGAGTCTTTTTGCTGGTCGTTTTCAAGCTCTTAGGAGCAAGTTAGGTGTTTGCAGTATTTGAGTTAGGAGGAGAATGTTAGCAACTCAAAACTGCAAATTGGTTTGAGTTGGTCTAGTCAATTCCTAGTTTCTAGGAAAAATAGTTGAGGTTAATTTTAGTTGTAGTCAAGCTTAAGTTCATATTCTTATGGAGTTAGTGGGATTAGTTGCTAACATTGTGGAATCTATTTTTAGACTTAAATGTGTATTCATATGGAGCATTTTTTAATGAAATGAATATACTTCCCATTTTCTCATTTCTCTCTTAATAGTTAGAACTATAAAAGGTTACATATCACTAGTATGGTGTGGGGCAAAGGAAAATTAATTTCTAAGATATATTAATATTTTTTTACAAGAAACTATCTAACATAGATTAACATGATGTCATAGATACAGAAAGGAACTACTATAGAAACAAAAATTTAGCACTTAAATCAATGTGAAATTATAATCTGAACCTAAAAAAATATTGGGAGAAAAGGATGTGGAACAAGAGTTACTAATTACAAGTTAAACCTGTTGAACAAAAATTTCCCAGAAAAGCGGTCCTATTATAGCAGTTTGCCAATTGTGTATGTGTAACACATCGGGCTTCTTGCTCGATTTCACAATATAGTCCAATGATGCTCGCGAGAAGTACATAAACCTGAAAACATGAGAATAACTAAATAGGTAATATAAAGAAACATGCCTTTGTTTCTTTTGTTAAAGAAAATTGTGTTCCTCAACGATAAGATTCATAATGAAGTTTTTCGACTAGAACATTTTGACATTTATATCGAGTTATATTCAATTAAATCCATGGATGGTTAGTGATTGTTGGAAACAGAACTTTTCATAATTGCCCAGATTATCTTGTTGGCTGGACGATGACCATTTTGGTACAGAATTCAAATCCTAGACAGATTGATAGATGCACGATACCAGTCTTAATGAAGTTCAATTATTTGTAGGGCATGGAATTGTCTTTTCCTTTTCAGAGTTTGGAATGCCAATAAGGTAGGAAGGAAGCAGCATTAACTTTTATACTCTAAGCTTCTTGACACAATTTAAAGTATGCCTAGAAATTGATATAGAAATTGATGTATGCCAATAAGGAGCATAGGCAGAGTTTGTACTCAGAGGAATGCTCAAAGGGAGTAAGAATGTCTTGGCAGCCATAAGCAGCCTCAGGCATCAGGGAAAACAATATGATGGTCAGGTCTACACACATACCGTTCAAAGTCATCAGAGTATCCATGTGCCTTCTCGCGGTTGAAAAATGATGAGTAATACAAAGGTTGAATGAAAGTAACCCCTATGCCTCGAACAACCCTATAGAAGGACATGAGAATGAGATACAAGAATTATATACAGTAGTCTCAAATTCCCATCCAATTTTAAATTTCAAGTAGCTTCTTCTTTTCTTTTTTCTTTTGTTCTCTTTTAATTTCAATCGGACTCACCCGGTCCATATCCTGTTTCCGTGTAGTTGACCATTAAAATACGAATAGTACTCCACCTCAATCTCTCGCAGCTCTTGAACCTCATTTAGGTTCATGCTTCCATACCTTGAAAGTAACATGTTGAACTTAAACTTTGCCATCCATCTTTGAATAAGAATTAAAAGAGTGAAGATCTATCAAATTTAACGATGCTCCTGAAATTAGAAAAACACAATTTGATTTCTCTTATAAAGAAAATAATTCGAACAAATGGGCAATTGGACAATAAGCAGACTTCCAACAGTAGCCCGCTTTGTACCACTATGCTTCACCAACAGGCTTGTCGGTAAATATTTCATGTCATTCAAGAACTAAAACTTCCTTACTTTAGGATGCTGAGGTCACTCAAAGCTCCAACCAACAATTTCAAACCATAAGATACACATGGCTCATCATAGACACAAATCCAACTGGGAAGAAGATATGACTAGCAGGAGATTGACTTCAAAAGAAATTGTTTAGACAGACCAAATATTTACTTTCCAATGAAAGGATTAATGGTTGGGCGCAGCTCATGTCGTTAAAGTTTCACATTCCCGTTTTACCTATGAGTTAATATTGTATTTACCAAAGTCAGGAGGACAAACATTTCATGGATGATCGCAAAGCATAAATAAAATTAAGGCACTTCAAGGAAATTTTTGGACACCAGAAGGCATGCACCAAACGAAATAGTAATTTTACACAGACATACTGAAAAACATAGCAGGTCATTTAGACTAAAGGGCTGCGGCAGCTGCCTAATGGTGTTGGTTAACATTAGACAAAAGGGAAAATCAACAACAAGAGCTAGATTCAATGAAAAGGCAATAATTGCTTCCTGTTTGCCTCTGTTCCTTACAAATAAAAAATGGAATCCTACATTGGCGTGGAAGCAATAAAATTTGCAGTAATCATGCATCTAATGGCAAGAATTGATGAAACCAATTAACAAAAGAAAGACCTTTACTTTGGTATGATAACCTCCACCAAGTTGCCCTTTCTTTGTAGAGCCCGAGATAACCCTGTTACAAATGATGCCATCGCTCCAAAAGAGGCTATTGGAGCCATTTCAGTACAAATGTGAACAATGTGAAAACCCTTCCTGAATTGAAAAGAGTACTGGGAATTGGTAGATTATAATAATAAGAAGAAGAAAATGACTTGAAGAGGGTAGGAAAGTGGAGAGCATGGAAGATTAAATAAAGAAACTAGAAGTGCCTGAAGAGTGTTAGTAACTCGACACTTCAATTGCTAACAAGAATCTCTCTTGAAATTATTGTGTGTACATGTTATATAGTTTTCAAGGACTAAGTCGTCAATATATCGAGGTTGTATGAAAACCTTTGAATTTTCAGTATTTCTGTGTCAATTGTGTTTTCAAATGAAAATTAAGAAAGTTTACCAGCTTAGATGTATTGAACCAGCAATGGAATAGAATACTCTGTTGGTTCTTAAGCAGCAAGCACAAAGACAAAACACATCCTTTATATGTTTAGAATATTAAAAGTCTTGATCCAGTTTCACAGTTTATAACATTATCTTTAGATGGTGAGTAGAAAAAGGGAAAGATGAAAATGACTACAAACTCAAGTAGATAAATTACTTCTTGCTTCTGTAAGAAAACTGACGTAGCTCTTCTAGAAGCTCAGCATCTTTCTTCTGCAGGTTATCTGTGAAAGCATCAACTATGCTAACTTTGTGATCCATTACCAGCCGTCTCATTTTAGATGCCTCTTCACAGCTAATCATGCCAGTGAGAACCATAGAATCAATTCGAAGTAGCAAATCCCAGCATACTGATGCCTGATCTGGTTCAAACGACAGCCCATGAAACATGTTACAACTTCAATCTTCCATTTATCAGTTACCCTACTTTTTTTAACCAGTTTATCTCATTAGATTAGATGACAAACTTTTGAAGTACAAATAACAGAGAGAGAAAGAGAGAGACGAATAAACAAACAAAAAAGGGAAAGAAATATTGTCCACCAGAAAATAAAGCATCATACTGCCAATATGAAAAAGAAGCACAAAAATAAACACTTTGGAGTAATATTGAGTATTAGTTACATCAGTCAATTATATTAGGCAGGTACAATAAATTGGGCCGTGATTATTTTCACCTTTTCTGTCCAAAACCTGCTTTTCTAACTCTAATTCCTCGATCTTTTTAAGCAGTAAGTTTTTCTCACTGACGGCTTTGTTCAGCTCCTCTATGGCAAGGACACGTTGTTTATCCAAGTACAAGATATCTGAGTAATACAATCCATGTGAGAATACAAACAACAAAAGGTTAGATGGTATTCAAAGTATATGAAACGCCAGTTTTGAAGCAACTAATTTAAAAACATGAAATAGTTAAGGAGATACTCTGCTGAGCTTCTCTGAAGAGTTGCCAAATTTCGCTGTTTTTTGCCGGTAATTCACCATCTGACGACTGAATGCTATGTTTACCATCAAATGACTAACGAGCAAAGTGCAAATAAGAGCTATCACATTCAGCAATGGTCAAATAAATAGACATACATGAAGCAGTGAGGCCTTACCTTAGCCATTTGTGCACCCCCACGTCTTTCCAACCTAAAGTTAGGTTACAAAAACTCAAGCTTTCATGGATAATAAAGCTACTGAAATACGAAAAGTACCAAGGCATAAGTGCCAAGGAAAACCAAAGCCAAGAATGTTTAAGAAAAATTACTCCGATTGCGATGTAACCAAGCCGTTAAGATCTCCATCTCCACTGAAATAAATAAACAGCATAAATGGTCAAGAAGTCAAACATCACAAAGCCGATCAAAGAGGGAAATTAAATTGTTGTCTGACTCGGAGTAAGAACATTTTCAAACCCTGAGTATAGCTTCAAAAACTATCAAAGAACTCAGGAAATTGTTCACAAAGAAATGTATTTCTTATCAATAATAATCAAACAGACCTTTCCGATAATTTATAGGAAGACTGAATGGATTAAACTAATATAAAAGAAAATTGTTAGAAGGCATAACAGTAAAAAAAAAACAAGAATTCTAACGAACTAATGAACAATTATATCAATATACAATCAGTATATTATTGAGCTGATTTAACATAGCTTGACTGGTTAAAACAAATAAACAAGGGGTTAGAGTTGAAATCTCACGTCAAAACACATGTTGAACTCAAAAATAGAAGAAAACGGAGATTTTCAAAATAGAAAAGTATGGAAAACTATTTACACAAGATAGCAAAATTTTAATCTTCTTTGATAGAGGCTGATAAAAGTCTATCATTGTTTATCAATGATAGAAACTGATAAAAGTCTATCACTAATAGACGTTGATAGAAGCTTATCACCGATAGACGCGGATATAAACCTATCAATATTCATCAGTGTTTTCTTTTTTACTATTTTCGTAAATAGTTTGACATTTTTTCTATCTATGAATTTTTTTTAAAAAAAAAACACCCAAAGCTCAAATTAGCTCTTACATATAAACTTTCAACTGGAAAAAGAACAAGAAAGGCATATTTGATATATTAGTGTAGCTTTAACAATCTATTTCGAGAATACGTTGTTCTCCTGTACTCGGAGTGTTTCTCTTTTCTTTTAAATTGAATACACCATCCACGTCAAACCTCCAACTCAACAAACTGAATAGGAGAATTTAGCTTAGAACAGCGTAGCAGGCATAAGAATCGCATGCAACTCAGCATGATTACAATAATTCCATAAAATTAACTACATTCAAAAAAGAAAACAAAATAAAACAAAACAAAATGAATTGGAAACCGGAACAAGAAACTCACCTTGACCTTGAGCAACAGAGAGTTCGGGCTCCAGCTCCAGCAGATTTCGTGTAGGAAGGAATATATTTTGGAAAGGGAAGACGAGGAGAGACGGCAATCGTCGTTAATGCAGGAATAACCATTTTTCTCAGCCTCCCACGGTGTATGGAAGCCCACAGTGACGGAGATCTGAATAGCAAATGCCGGAGTTCAGCTATAGCAGCTTGTGAGCTCCGAATCCAATGAGCAATTAAGAACCAAGCAGAAGACGATGGAATTTGGAAGTTTGGAACGTGAACTTCTTTTTTCTTTTTTCTGTTTTTGGTATTTTTCCTTTTATTTATTTATTTATTATTTATTATATTGTTTCTAGTAAGAATATTACTTTCTTTCTCTTGTGGGGTGGTGGGTAAGGATTCTGAAATCACATTCCTTGATCTTACAAATTAATTATTTGTTTTAAAGACAAAATTGTACAATTTTCAGTATTACGCAGTACGCACGGCACACCTCTTGTCAAGTGAAACCTGTCAATCACTTCCACATTACATCTTTATAAAAATTAATTGTAGAGTAAATTATATCATATCAACTTAGCTCTTAACATGGATTCTCTTCTTCGGTTGTACTAAAAAAAAGAATCTTTTTTATTATAATAAATATAAGGGTACTGATATAAATGTGAGGGTAAGCATTTACATCACAACTATTTTACTTTTAAAATACAATCCATTGATGCAATTAAGAATGTGAGGCATGTTTAGAACCAACCAACTATAGTTTTAGATTTGGTACTCAGCGGCCAGCACCAATCCTTCTCTCCCCACCAACGGTTCAAACTTCAAATCCTCTAACGAGAGAAACCAAAACAAGAATCATCACCACCACCCCATTCACTTCACCACAAATTATCTTTGTTTTTTTCTTTATTTCCCAAAAAAAAAGAAAAAAAAAAAAAAAACAAACCAAAGCATCATGAGCACAGACACTGGAATTATTGAAATGGAATGTGAATTGGATCGCCATAGGAGCCATCGGGTAAATACAGGGTGACTTCAATGTTGTTGGGAAGTTAAAAATTAAATTTTGCAATCTACAAAAAGGAAATCCCCATAATTTAAGCAACAGCTTTTTGCACTAAAGAAAATGAAATTACAACAAACTGTGATTTGAGGCGAAGCGGGGACTTCTTCGATGATTTCATCAAATTAACAAATATTAAATCTAGTACCCATATAAACCTTTCCCAAAAGAATATATCACTAACTGCTGCCCTTCGCTCTTTTAAGCCTTTTTATTCTCGCACGCCTCTCCCGTTCTTCTTCTTCCTGGATCAGACGAAGTTGCTCTTCATCCTCCTTCCTTGCTATTTTTGCACTGTATTGCAAAGTAAATACGTAAATATACAATGAAGGAGAAACCCAAAGTTGTAAGAGAAAATAATATACTGCATGAGTAGAGTATGCTTTACCTTCTTTTCTCCTCCATCACAATATCGTCGAAATTGGCCTCCATATCGCTATCATCATCATCACGGGAAAATTTTGCAGGATTATATCTGCAGAGAAGTAAAAAAATGGAGTGTTGGAATGAAACGATATCAAAATATACCAAAAATGAAAGTTGGAAATAATCCTAACACAATTACTGTGTATGCAAAGAGTCAGAAAACTATTGCATCTTACATGATAAAAAATAGAAAATCTCATAAAAATCAATAGGATATGCATGCTCATGACAACACAAAAACATGCATCAAACCATTTGTCTGGTGTCATGGAGACTTCTCTTCTCTGAAATTGACTACTAAATACGAATGAGATCAGTGAGTAAAAATTTATACCCGAACATTTTTCTAATTAGACTAATCGCTTCATCACCCTCTGCATCATCCTCCTCATCAGAGTATCGTCTTGCAGGCCTCTTCTTCGGTCGCTGATCATTCACAGCCAGACGTGATGGAACTTGTCTTTGTGTCGGTGCCTTACTAATCTGTAAGTTCATCGCAAAGTTGGTTAAGAGTTGTACATCCAGCACCAGCTAAGGAAATTATTTCTAAACAAATTGGACGTGAGTTTAGCATGAGAGGACATATAACCTGAGGTCTTGAAGATGATACTGGCCGACTCGGTGCTACTTTGGCCTTAGCAGGTGGGCGCATGTCATTCCTCTTATCTTCTAGCTTTTTTGACGGCAATGGCTTGTGCACACCAGGTGCAGAATTCTTTGTACCTGGTAGAGAAGGCTTCTTCTGCATGACAGCAGATGAGGCTTTTGGTGCCACCATTGGCCGACCAGGACCATTTCCATTGTTGCTATTACCTAGTGGCCGGCCAGGACCATTCACGTTGCTGCTATTACCCATCGGCCGGCCAGGGCCATGCCCATTGTTGCTATTTCCAATTGGCCGACCAGGACCACTCCCATTGTTATTTCCCATTGGCCGACCAGGACCATTTCCGTTGCAGCTATTACCCAATTGTTTCTTAGCCTTCATCATAGACAAATTCGGATTGCCAGAAGATCCTGACTTGTTTTTGGACTGCATTTGCCCATTGATAGGAACAGATTTCTTATCTTTATGACCAGCATGAATATTCTGGCGAGGATTACCAAGAGGCTGCTTACTTTTCATGGGAACCTGAGCTGAACGTGCCTCTAAAACAGGACCAAAGAAACAAACAATGAGTTCTCTCATTCTATGTAGATTCTAATTTTTTTTTCAAAAACAAAAAGAAAAGAAGTCTCTAAGTAAAACCTGACACAGCTATAATTGACATGATCTAACAGCAACATACCAGTACTTGGAGCATAAACACTTCTTGAGGACTCTTTTGTAGGAGCAGGAACATTTGCATCCTCGGAAAATAGAAAGGAGTAGTCCCTGGTGTCCTTTAGCTTTTGAACTTTAGTTTGCTTCTGCATGATAATCCATTATATCCATCAAATCCGACAATGTTGAAGAGAGAGAGAGTATAATCTAACAAAGAAATGCCAAAGTACCTCATTTACAACCTTCGGTGGAACCCTAGGTTTGGAGGCTACACTGTTTGAACCTTGGCTCTTCTTATTCTGCCAACACATGGATAATCATCAGGTTTAATATTCTTCAAAGACCGTTAATAAATGCTCTTGAAAGATAAAATTTCAAATGCATGAGATTGAGCAAAATCCCTCTTCCCGTATTTGATTCTTCCAATTGGATGAGTTTTCCAGTCTACATGAAACAGCCAGTAGAATAACACGAAATGAACAAATTTTCAAATAATTCTCACCCATGCATCTTAGCAATAACAAAATGTTGAATGAAATTCTTTGCAAAAATAATTAAGCCATGCAACCATGCAGAGTACATACCATGAAATATACAATGCAAAACATTATATAATATGCACGTTAAAGGTAGCTGAGCAATAAAAGAACTAAAACACCATCTCAACAATCAATGTTTAATTCATTTAATTATAAAATATTTATTTGCCCAAAAAATATAATTTCTTTCTCCTATTGGTCTTTTAAACACAAATAGACAAAAATGTAACTAGGAACAATATGGAGGTCATGATACTTACACCATGAACGTGGTCAGAAACCCTAGATGCCAAGTGCTGGTTTTCTAATAATGACTTGCTTTCTTGAATTACTCTTTGAGAAATGACAGGTTGAGAAGGTCCAAAGAATGACCCAAAACTGCAGCAATTAACACAAAAATTTCAAGCATTAACACCCAATTTGAGATGTTAAAAAGTGTAGAGTTGGAATTAATATGCATTTTGGGTTCATAACAAAGAAGAACAATCTTTTCACTGCAACAGCAACCAACTGCTGGCATGGCTTTATTGGGAATAAAAGGAGAAGAGACAGAAGAGACACTTGAAAACCTTACACAGATGTTTTTGAAGACATAACAGCAATCAAAGGACAAAAAAGTAATAGACTTTGATTTATATTACGAGGACGGGAAAAGTATTCTTTAGGGCCCTTATCAGTTATCATGCACCGTTATAAACATTATTACTTTATACTAACTTCAACGATATAAGCTACCAACGGGAAAACATGGTAAAATAAATCCACAAACATGCTATAACCAACCCCATCATGAAGAGCTTCAGGCTGAAACTTACTTGTCATAAGGAAGCTTCTTCCTATCATTGGACTTCAAGTGAGAGCTGCCGTCTTTTTTCGACTGCCTTCTAATTTTTTCTTTTAGTCTTTGCCTTAATTCAAGATATTCTATTTCTTCCTTGGTAGGCTTAGGGTCCTCCACCTCTTCATATTCCTCCTCCTGTTCTTCATCCATTTGATCATCATCTTCATATTCGTCATATTCTTCATACCCCTCATAATCTTCCATGGAATGTTCCATCTATGCTACACAACAAGATCAATGGTATAAACTTTCAGAATGTCTATTTTTTAACATCTTTCAAGATGGCATCTCCATGTTTCTAAATCAAGCACGAGGGTTTCAAAAAAATCACACTTGAAAATGCAAAATACAATAAAACAAACTGAATTTATAATGAAAACAAAATCCACAGCCAGGGTATAAGTATAAATAAATTTGTCGGCTAATGACATGATATTTTATGGAAATATAATGCAGCTTCTTCTGAAGCTGAATGAGGAAATTCTCCACACATCACAACGTGTAGGGTAGTCCAAAATCCCATCAATTTTAAAAACTTCGAACACAGATAGAGGTTATTTTTGCACGTCAAGAATTAAGATCATCTAATCGATGTTACCCTAATTTTCGGATCAAAATGACCTGATCCTTCGTTGAAATACGATTTCTCCCTCCGACGCTAAAAAATAATAATAATAACCCTTGGCCAATTTTATCATACCCAAAACAAAAACAGTACTTGAAATCTACAATCTAATCAAATCAAAAAAATCGAACTTGGTTTTGCGATTAACAGCACCGAGACAACAACGAGAACAATCGCACAAGAACGAAACCCGTACTAAAAAAAGCGAACGAAAGAATGGATTCAAATCAATCAAACCCTAACCAAAAAAAAAAAAAAATCGAAATCATAATAGCAGATTTCTGAATCCCAATCAACAAACATCGAAACCATCGAACGTATGACAAAAACATCGCAAAAATAAATAAATAAATAAAAAGAAAGAGAACGAATTGAAATTCAACGAATCGGGTAATCAAAATCAGATCGAAATCGAACCAAAAAGAAGAGAAAAAAACCTGAAAAGGATCTAGAGCGGCTGGAATCGGATGAAACCCTTATCAAAATTGAGCAAAAAGAAAGGGAAAACAGCGGGAGGGAAGGAGAAAGCGCGAGATCTGTAGATGGAATACAATGGCGGACGGAAAAAAGGGGGTTCAGCGGGGGGGAGAGAGAGATATAATAGAGAGCGGAAGGAGAAGGGGCGAGAAGCAAAGGGGTCATTACTAACGTGCGCAGGGGGCGTCGTGACCTATTCATATTGTGGTGAATTCGGGGGATCGACTATGCGGAGGCCTCGTTAGTCCGTTTAGGAAAATGAGTTTCCAAAGTCCATTATTAAAGCCAAAAAGATTCCTTCCTTTTTTTTCCTTTTTTCTTTTTTCCTATTAACTTTTCTTAATTAGAACTAACAATTCATCGTCTTCCGCGTAATTTTAGATTTGACGCCCTTTCTACCCTTTTTTCTCCTCCCTTATGTTTGCCCTCCAAATTAATTACTAATCTGCGTTTAATTTACGCGGGATGCTCATCGATTGATGCTTCGTGTTTTTGGGCCGTCTCACTTGGCCCAAACGTATACGTCTTTGGACCTTTCTCTCGGCCCATTTACAATAATTGCATCGTCAGTCCATGACAATCCAGTCTTGGTGCTCGCTCGGCCTAAAACGTGTTAGGGTCCAGGCTCAGCTATAACCGGGTAACATTTTAAAGGTTAATAATTAAGTAAATGACAATATTTTAAAAAAATTATAAATATATCAAAATCTAAAGATGATAGGCTACTTTTGACAATATGAGATAGACCCGAGCTGGATCTAAGATTTGTTATATTTATAAATTTTTTAGTATTGTGTTATATCTATTACAGATACTTTAGCCTTGATTGTTATATTTGTTATTGTCTCCATAACTTAACTCCTATTGGCTTAAGACATTATTTGAGCCCAACTTGGCTACTTTAACCTTCAATAGTTGAGTCTATGATTCTTTAGAAAATTATAATACTCTCAACATGAACGTAATTCAATTGACATAGTATTTATACCATTGATCTTAAAAAAAAAAAAAAACTTAGATAAATGATATTGATAATTTAACATTTTGCCAACATGAACGTAGCTCAACTAATATAGTGCTTCAACTATCTAGTTTTGAAGAAAATTTGATCAAAGCCAATCTTGTTTGTGACAAAACTGACCGAACATTACATGGGTTTAAAAAAAATTGATAAGCTCACATCTAAGTAATAGGTAATTTATAGGTAATCATTGTCTTTTTTCTTTCTTTCTTTTTTTAATTTTTTGAATTTTGATTTCTCACCTTCATTCCCCTATTCTATTCTCATATATTTATTTTGATTCTCCTCATTCTTTCTCCCCTTATGGTCATTTGTGAACCAAACCTAGTTATCTCCCACCACTGCAACTGTCTTATTCTCTCTTTTCTTTTTCCTCCTCCTCTCTCTTTCTCTCCCTTTAGAGTTTAGATACCTTTTTTCCGTGTTCATCTCCCCAAATTCACCAAACCGGCGACCATCGACGTAGTCAGCCAATCGACATATCCAATCCATCTCAATAGTTCAGAACCAATAAATCCGTGGTCAAAATAGGTTTGAGTCTTCTTGATCTTAGATTAATTATGAGATTAAAAAAAATCTTTCTTATCGATTTTTTTAATTAGTTGAAAATTACTAATCCCAAGCTATTTACTCGACCACTCACAAAGTGCAAAGAGTAATTGATTAGATTCGTAGACAATGTTGTCAATTATTAATATTTGGCATATTTTTTTTTAATAATAATGGAACAATTTTATTCTATTTGTAAGAACAAAAAGAAGCAGATTGATTCTATACTCGATAAATACCAATATGTAGTGATAGATTGGAATTGATCCTATTTCATCCGAACTATGGATGAGATCCACCTAAAGCACCATTAGTTTTAGCTCATCAAACGAAGTAGCTATCCACAGCTTTAGCATGACAACTATAACATCACGCCATGGTAAACTACCAAAGCTTCTACTGTAGTGTAGCGCCTGGGCTCAATCTTCCCCTTGTTGAGTTGCATCCCTCGCCGCATGTTCAATTGGAAAGTCTGGCAAAGATGCTTCCAACTCCTGTTCCCATGGTTTGAGGTTACTTAGACAAAGATGAATTCTGCGCAATCAAAGATTGACATAAGATCCCATCCCTGAAACAGGAAGAGTCGTTTGCTTTCCAATTGCTACATTCAGTCATAAGGCCAATTTCCTTAATGTGAGTATAACATAGATTGTACAACTCAGCCCAATCTTGCTATATGAAAATTTTGATTGATCTTCGACTTATTAATTGAATTTGACAATTTGATATTATTTATGTATTTAAATAATATATATGATTACAAGCTTTTTTAAGAACTAAGTTTTATTACAATTTATTGGATTTGTATTTTTAAATTAATTGTAGGTTTAGTCATAATTTTAGTCTATGAACCTATAAGCATGTGTCAAATATATCTCTCTATTATAAATGTTTATAATACGTCGTCATTTAATTTTCAAAAGTTATTTTGAGTGGTTGCTAAACATTTTAATTTTCTCAAAATTAAACACTAGAAAAGCCAATCTAAACACTGAAAGAACGAAATTCTATAGCGGAGGCGTGTGAAAGCACGTGCCAATGTAATTTAATTTAATTTGAAAAACTTAAAAAAACAAGGAAATTATAGAAGAACAAAATAAACATTTATAAATTACAACATGCTTCTGGAGAGAAAAATATGAGAATAACTAACCCTTGAAAACTTTTCTTTTCGTAATTCATCACCCCAAAATCTGAACAGCACGAATGCAAATCTTCCTTGAACTAGAAAATTCTTCTCACAAAAAAACAAGTCAAGAACAGAGAACATCACCACTTGGTTTCCTCGCTATTCTCCGAATAAAGAATCAAGGATGTATGGACTCCTTAATTTGGTAGAGAGAAGTGATTTTGTGTGAGAGAGGTTTATTAAGGAAGAAGATGAAGAATGCAGAGAAAAGTCTTTTCTCTTCCAAGTGATCTATGTGTTGGATTGAAATTTCTGAAAATGAATCTTCTCCCTCCTATTTTACTTGAGAGCGAGTTGGTTGGAGATAGAGTTAAAACTTCCCTCCATTAACTCACAGTAACTCCCAATGGGAGTTATTATTTTGAATTTAAATAAATTATATATCAAATCAAATTTAATATATAATTAAATAAATATTAATTAAGGAATTAAGTAATTAAGTAGTTAATTAATTAATTATCATATATTTAATTTAATTTGAATCATATTCAAATAACAACATCACACACAACTTATATTTTTAAAAGAATCTCATTCATATTAATTCTAACTTATAGTTTTAATACAAATGTTATTCATATTAATTTTGATCTAGAGTATCATATGAATTTTATTCATATAATTAATATCATAATCTTGTTCAAATAGTTATTATTCACACATAATAAAGTATAATTTCGAATCTTATTCAAAATTAACTTTATGTTATAATGTATTTATATACATTATATTAATTGTATCTTATATAATTAATCTCTTTATTTAATTTGAACAGTTTATATTAATCCAAAATTAATTGATTCTTGTTTTACTCTTAGTGAGTTAGCAAGGAGACCATATGAATCTACAGATTAGAAGTTTTGATGATATAAAATGAATTAATTAAACCATTTAATTAAGTTAATCGACATTCATTAACTGCAGGTCACTCCACTAAAGACTCACAGCTTGACCCTTCATGAATGGATCAAATTACCATTTTACCCCTGTAATTACATCTAACTCCTTAAATACCATTGATTCCTCTAATGAACAAACACTTTATAATCCAACTATAAACCAATCCCTTTCAGGCCAATGAAAGGGTAAAGCCTCAATGTTCAAGACCCAGAATTAGCCATTAAAAAAAGTAGTACTTCTCCTTTCTTTCATTAAATCAATAGGGAACAGGATAAACCGGAAATAACCTAAGTTAACCAAGAATAATAATAATAAGATGATAAAACAAAAACAAATTTTAAAAATGGAATCGAGAGATTGAGAGAAATTATGACAAATTTATTAAAGAAATAAGCTTTTCTTAGTGTGAATGGAGCTGGCAGTCAGAATTCAAAAAGAAGGAAAATTAACAATTGGATTTATCTAAGGAGGAGCTAGCGGGGAGGGAAGAATTCAAAAAGAAGGAAAAATTAACAATTGGATTTATCGAAGGAGGTTGCATTTAGTAAGAAAATTTTAGCATTCTCAGCACGATTTGGCTTTGAGTAGCTAGACACATTTCGTTGGAGATGGCTAAAGTCTAAGCTAGACGCATCGTAGCACGATTTGGGCTTTGAGTAGTCAGACACGTCTCATTGGAGTTGGCTAAAGTGTAAGCTAGACGCATCGTAGTACCAGATGTGTATTGAAATTTATGTCCTAAAACTCGTGATTTGTAAACAATAAACTTATTCTGTAAATCGATAAAGTTGTTATTGAAGTTTTGATTCAATAAAGTTGTTATTGAATATATGAATTGTTTATTTCATTTTAGAAATAAATCAATAAAAGATCTAGACCTTCAGGTTATTTCTTGAACACAATCCATTTGTATGTCTATTACATATTGTTCAAGTTGCATTGAAAAACCTCGGATCTTAATTTATTGGATTTTGAATTATGCAAATCATAGAATACTTTATGAAGGAATCTCGACATGAGGAGATCCTTGAGAGAAAGCGGATCGTCCAAATTCCTTAAGCAAGGAAATGATTGTTGAAGATGTACTGAAACAAATAATAGACAATTGACTGTTGTAGTTATGTTTTTTCTTAACCCATTAAAAAAAACAAGTATCCAATCAATTTAGTAAAAACACATATAATCAAAGAATCCTAATTAAACTATTGATTTAGTTTTTGCAACGATACTATAGAGGTTTATGGCAATAGCCACCGAAAGGTGATCAACTACCTATCCCCTAAATTGAGACAATCTTAGCTAATTACTAATACCAGAATAACTCTTATTCTTATAATTCTTAGCTACCGTGGTTAAGTTAAGGACTCATTAACTAGTTTAATTCATCTCATAAAGGGTAGGTCAACGCAATCTCTCAAACAGTTGCGAGTTGTGTCATCTGTGGAGAAGCACATCCGATTGAAGAATGCCCAAGGAATCTACAATCAGTATGATTCACAAAGAATAACCCTTTCTCCGATACGACAACCCTGGGTAGAGAAATCACCCCAATTTCACGTGAAAAAAATCAACAACAAAGCTATCAACCTATGGCGCAAAAGGAAGGGCCACAAGGATTTTTCCCGCGAACAAACGGTCTACCGCAAAATCAAGCCAGCAGTTCGCATGCACCCTAACCTTCATCTTTAGAGAGCTTGATGAAGCAGTATATTGAGAAAAATGAATCAGTGCTTCAGAATCAAGCGACGTCCATCCGAAATCTTGAAATTCAGATAGGACAGATTGTGAGCGAACTAAAAAATAGACCGCAAGGAGCGTTGTCGAGCTCAACTGAGCTCCCTCGCAACTCTGGGAGTACAGAAAAGGAACAATGCCTAGCATTCTCCTTGCTAAGCGAAAAAACAACGGTGAAAGTAGGGGAAGAACCCATCATGACCAATTCGAATGAGGTGAAGACCAAGAACCCGTTGACATATGATTCAGAAAATCCCAAGAAAATAAACCCAAGAGTTGCGTCCACCTTCAAGTCTCTAAAACACGAAACAAAAGTACATCTACCACCATTCTCGCAAGGATTGAAAAAGAAACAGAATGCTGGAGAAAAAATTGCTACAGTGGCAGTAACGCAAAATACTATGATCCCACAAAAAATATGCAACCCAGGAAGCTTCACGATACCATGGTCAATTGGAGGGGTTTACATTGGTCGAGCACTATGCGATCTCGGAGCGAGTATAAACTTAATGCCGCTGTCCATTTTCGAACGATTGAATATGGGCAAACTAACGTCCATGACGGAGACTCTTCTGCTTGTGAACAGATCTCGAATACATCCCGAGGGAGAGTTGAAAGATGCTGCAGTCTCAATTGACAAATTCATCTTACTGGTAGACTTCGTCATTCTGGACTATAAAGCGGACGAAGATGCGCCCATCATATTGGGACGACCATTCCTCTCGATCGGACGCGCTCAAATTGATGTGCACAAGGGGGAGATCGTAATGAACGTCAATGGGGAAAGCCCAGATTGAGGCAGTCAAGATCCCAGAAGACCGAGAAAATAAGAAAAAGCCACCTTGGATATAAAAAGCCCAGATTGAAGTAAGCAGTCCCTGCATTACTATGTGACTCAAACTCATTAGAGACGCAATTCTTTGGAATATCCTTTTTCCTATCAATGATTCATGAACTTTCGTTACCTTTCTTTTATCTGTTATCGTATATTTGTCTTTTTGCTTCTAAAAAAAATTAATAAAATAAAATAAAAATGGCGCCGCGATCGTGGTAAACGATTTTGCTAACTCTGTCTTTTATTTTGACCCTCTCAATGCTTTCTTTTCAACGATCGTGGCGAACGATTGCAAAGGAGCTATACGAAAGACGCAACTAGCTTATTCCACCATCGTAATCGAAGAGAACAGTTTGCCGCAAAGAAGGATGCGTTCACAAATAATACGGGCGATAGAGCAAATTTGGGGGTTGTATCTTTCCTTGACTTTGTTTATTCCAAATTTTGCTCTCTTGCATCGCATTTTAACTTCGATAATTTTATCATCGCATCCTCTTTAGTCGGCACAATCATTTATACATTGATTAATTTAGTAAGTCACTGCATTATTTCTCTTTGCCAATTATGATTTCAATGATGAAACGCATGCCTCTATTTTTTCGTATATACTAGAGTCAACTTAGGACAGTCTACTCATGAAATATTTTTAGAAGTTAGTGGTCTACCAGCTTTCTTGCAAACTAACTTTTACAAAATTTCCTAAGAGCATCGCATGAATTATTTCAATCTTTCAGCAATGAGGACATTGCTGCCTTTAAATTTAGGGATGCGATATTCATTTTCAACCTTACTATTTTAGGCATCTTTAAAAAAAAAAATCATAACGTTGCAATCGGATCCTACTCGTAGTTGGATGTCCACATGACACATATGGGGGCAAGCCAAAACAAGGTAGGAATCGTGATCAACGCATAAATAAATGATCGCAACTCCGCTGTCAAATGGGCATGAGTTTAGATTGAGAAAGAGCGCCTTGTTCGTAGTTGGATGTCCGCATGACACACGTGGGGGCAAGCCAAAACTAAGGCTAGGCACTTGGATCAGCTCAAGATCATAGAAAAAAATATATCTGAATTATGCAAGGATAAAAATCATTTGAAATTACCCTAGTTGAAAAAGTTTTATTTTTATTTTTTTTATGAAATAAATCATGCGATGTCTTGGAAACAAGTAAAGTATTTTTTAAGGTTAAACTTGCGGTCCCTAAATTTTAGAAATATTTTAAGAAGAAACCCAAATAAGAATTAAGTTTGGTACATAGGATTTGAATAAGGCAGCCTTGAGAAATCTAGGAAAGTAGAAGGTGGTCGACTTTCTAAAGAAAATCTCTAGTCTATGCTTAAGGACAAGCATTGTTTTAAATTTGGGGGTATGATAACGGGTAGAAATGCACGTTATTACATCACAAAGATATAAAGCAATGCAGGATTGTGACGGTAAAAATATATAATATTGCGTCTAAAAGCATTAAGTTTACAACATTGCGGTCGCATGCGTCCATCGCATTAAAACAGCTAACTTATGTATTTTATGCAGGAAAATGCGTTGACGCAAGGTGAAATTGCAATCCAAGGAAATTAGCATCCGAGCACATAAGAGATTGCGATCGCAAGGCTATGCGATCATATGCATTTGCGAAGATCTGCTCAAGAAGGTAGCCACATAGAGCCGGCGCATTAAGGTGAAAACTTAATAGCTTAATAAATAACGATGGGACAAAAAGTTAATGACAGTCGATTCCGAATTAAGTTGACAAGCCGTTAACGACATACTGTAACAAGTACACTCAAATTTTCAGTGACAAATATTCGACGCATTAGACAGAGAATTAATGACATCCCATCAGTGCAATCATTCGAGAGAAAAAGCTCTTCACCCTGAAGCTCTATAAATACCGAAGGCCACCTTCATTAAAGAAGTCAGAGAATTCACCATATAGATGATAGTTAGCCTTTGTTCGTAGTTTTCATATATTTAAAAGGCGGAGGCGAGTGAAGGGAGAATACACCGAGAGATCGTCTTGGTTAACTTGGAAGAGTGCCGGGAAGCATCGAAAACAGAGAAAAGGCCAACTCTTGTGGAAGCAAGAACATCTTTTGAGCAGAGTAGAGAAAACTCAGTGTAAAAGCCTTGGGAAGCAAGACATTGCTACCAGGCTCTCCACCCTTATCTTCCATTGTCATTTTATATTCTGAACTTATTTATAAAATGGAAATTACATCTCTATATCCGTCCACTATCTTTACATTACGCATGAGTAGCTAAAATTGTTGAATGGGTTGAGAAGCACTTAGCTAGCATAACCTGGGATCTTCACTTTATGCGATCATCTTGTATTATGCATACGTTATTCGTCATTTAGAGATACTCGGGAGGGTAATCTAAGGATAGAATCTAGGCTTGGAAAATTCAGATTAGAATCTAGGCTTGGGAGAGTCAGATTAGAACCGCATAATCAAGAGATAAAAGCTTAAGAATAAGTTCTGTTTGCTATTAACGCATCATATGCATCCTAGAGATAGGATATGATTGTATGCGGTCACCTTGTACCTGTGTGCATCATTCATCATCGCATAGGCAAGAAGTAGAGACTTAGGAATAAGCTATAAAGACATCATCGTATACATCACATGCGTCTTAAAACTAGGAGCTATCGCATTTGTATTGGAAAATGAATTGTTGTCACATGTGTGTAGCATGATTGCATAGCTTAAACGCAATCCCAGGAAACGCTAGCTAAAGACCTTCTCAACCTGTTCCTCCGCACACTCATTGTATCTTTCGCATTATTAGTTCTTTTCTCAATTCTGCCACATAAACTTCATACTTTAAACAACATACCAACCAATTAATTGAATTATTTGTTACTGCAAGGTAATAAAAAATTACCATCGCATACTGTTTCCTTAGTCTCTGTGGACCCTTGGCTTACCAAGCAACTTAGTAGGGTTTATACTTGGATCTTGCTAAGAAAACTTGTATGCACAATGCATATTCCACCATCGCATTTTACACCATTATTTCATCGCATTAACCACACATCACCAGTCTATATGCAAACTCATTGCATAGGATACCCCCACTCTCATGTCTCAACATGAACGATTTGTGGATCATATCGTTTGTAGCACTTTACAACTTCTTGTAACAACTACAGAGTGGGCCGCATCTAATAGTGTTACAAGGATGAGATACCCAATTTCATCCATATACTTATTAGACCATTTAGGCTATATATTGTCAACTTAATCCTGTTTATGTTACTACACAAAGTTACAGCATTCAGACTATAGCCAATGATGCGTTTATTGGATTTTCATAATAAGATGCAAAATCAACAAGTCATTATTATTGATAAGATATAATGTTTAACACGAACTGCGAGTTCTAAGACATTCCCAACAATCTCCCACTTGGACTAAAACTCTAGTGAGAACAAATATATACAATATAATGTCGAGATACATAATGGGAAAAATACAATAAACTAGGGCATCTACAATACCATAGACATTCTCCCACTTTCCCTAGATTACACTACTCGGAGTCCTAGTCCAACTAGATGGCTCTCGAAAACTTTAGCCGAGAGGGCCTTCGTGAATGGATCAGCAAGGTTGTCTTTAGAGTCTATCTTTGTGACGAGCACATCTCCTCTATGTATGATCTCCCAGACGATATGGTAATTTCTTTCAATGTGTTTTCCACGCTTGTGACTCCTAGATTCCTTGTAGTTAGCAACTGCACCACTGTTGTCACAATACAGTGTGATAGGTACGTGCATATTTGGAACAACTTCCAAATCAGCTAAGAATTTGTGTAGCCATATTACTTCCTTAGTAGCTTTGCATGCAGCCACGTATTTCATTTCCATGGTAGAGTCAGTGACACATTTTTGCTTGATGCTTCTCCAAACTATAGCTCCTCCATTAACAGTGAAAACTGATCCTCAAGTAGATTCTTGGAATCTACGTCTGTCTAAAAATCAGAATCAGTGTTTCCCGTAAGGATCAAATTCTTAGGTCCATACACAAGCATATAGTCTCTCGTTCTCCTAAGATACTTGAGGATATTTTTTACAGCGGTCCAGTGACCGTGTCCAGGATTAGATTGGAACCTGCTGACGATTCCAACTGCAAAACATATGTCGGGACGTGTATATAACATAGCGTATCAAACTCCCAACTACAGAAGCATATGGAATTCTATTCACCTTCTCAACCTCTTGAGGTGTCTTAGGATATTGATCCTTTGACAAATGAATTCCATGCCTGAAAGGTAATAAATCTTTCTTGGAATTTTGCATATTATACCTTGACAACATCTTGTCAATATAAGATGCATGAAACAGTGCTAATGTTCTGTTTTTTCAGTCTCGAAAGATCTATATTCCTAGAACATACTGAGCATCACTCAAATCTTTCATTTGGAACTATGATGCTAACCATCTTTTTATATCAGCAAGAAAACTTGTCTCATTCTCAATGAGAAAGATATCATCAACGTATAGAACTAAGAATGCTACAGTTTTGTTGACTATCTTCTTATATACATAAGGTTCTTCAACGTTTTGTTCAAAGCCATAAGATTTGACCGCAGTGTCAAATCTTATATTCTAGGATTTGGACGCTTATTTCAATCCATAAATGGATCGATTAAGTTTACAGACTTTTTGTTCTTGTCCTGTTTCGACAAACCCCTCTGGTTGAGACATAAAAATACTTTCATCAAGATAGCCATTCAGAAAAGCTGTCTTGACATCCATTTACCATATTTCATAGTCATGATATGTGGCAATGGCAAGAAGTATTCTTATTGATTTAATCATGGCAACAGGAGAAAAAGTTTCTTCATAATAAACTCTTTCTCTTTGGGTAAAACCCTTTGCCACGAGCCTGGCTTTATAGGTCTGTACCTTGCCAGTTTGGTCTCATTTTCTCTTGTAGATCCAGTTACAACCTATAGGTGTAATACCTTGTGGTTGATCTACAAGTTCCCAGACTGAGTTGAAGTACATAGACTCCATTTCATCCTCCATGGCTTTTATCCATTGTTCCCTATCAACATCTTCCATTGCCTTTTTAAAGGTTAATGGATCCTCTAAACCATCATCTTGTATGATGTTTTGAATTTCTGTTAAACCCATGTAGTGTTCAGGTTGTTTAATAACCCTCCCACTACAATGAGGCATTCCCAACTCTTGGGATGGACGTGACGGGACAACAACTATTATTGATGGACCAGCTTGATCAACAACTCTTATTGGTTTTTCTGTAGTATCTTTAGACAGTTCTTGCAATATTAGTTTACTGCGAGGTAGATGATTTTTAATATGATCCTTTTCCAAGAAAGTTGCATTTGTCGATACGAACACTTTATCTTCTTGGGAATCATAAAAGTATCCTCCTTTTGTTTCCATGGGATATCCTACAAATAGGCATAATTTCAAACGTGTTTCGAATTTTTTAGGATTATGTACCAACATGTGTGTTGGATAACCCCAGATGCGAAAATGACGTAAACTTACTTTGCGTTCTTTCCACAATTGATATGGTGTTTCTGAAACACTTTTGGATGGAACGACGTTCATAATATAAACTGCAATCTTTGCATATCCCCAAAAGGATTGAGATAATTGAGCATAACTCATCATAGACCGAACCATGTCCAACAAGGTTCGATTTCTTCTTTCTGCAACACTGTTTTGTTGTGGTGTTTCAGGTGCCGTGAGTTGGGATTGAATTCCATGATCTACCAGATAGTTCAGGAATTGCAAATCCATATACTCACCACCTCGATCAGATCGAGGTGTTTTAATTCCTTAACTTAACTGATTTTCAGTCTCAACCTTAAATTCTTTGAACTTTTCAAGAGTTTCAGACTTGTGACTGATTAAGTAAATATAGCTATATCGAGAGTAATCGTCAATAAAACTGACAAAGTACTGATATCCTAATTGAGCTTTAACATTCATCGGACCACAAAGGTCTGAATGTATAAGTTCAAGAGGTTCTTTGACATAAAGACCTTTGTCAGAAAAAGTTCTTTTCGTCATTTTTCCCTCAAGACATGATTCACATGGAGGTAGGGAACTGTCTTCTAACTGATTTAGATGACCGTTTTTTACCAATCTCTCAATCATGTTGAGATTAATATGACCAAGCCTGAGGTGCTAAAGATAGGCGTTAGGAGAAATTTTTTGCTTTTTATTATGAGTTTCAACCGTTTTAAACATCTCTATATTTAAAATGGTTTTTGCTTCCGTTGGTTGTAATATGTATAAGTTTTTTGCAAGTGTAGCAGAACAAATATGAACACCTCTTGAATAAACAAACACTTCATTACATTCAAAAGATACACTGTACATATTCTCTAAAAGACAAGAAATGGAGATCAGATTTCTTTTCATCTTAGGTACAAAGAACACATTCTTGAGTAAGATAAAAGAATCTCCAAAAAACAACTTCACATCTCCTACTGCTTCAGCTGAAATGACTTCACATGTGCCCACCTTGAAAATCATCTCATATTTAGAAAGTCTTCTCCAAGAACTAGTTTCCTGTATAAAAGTACAAATATGATTAGTGGCGCCTGAATCTAATATCCAGGTAAGGTGAGAATTTTCCACTATACATGTTTCAACAACTAGTAAATTATATTTACCTTGTTTATTCTTGTCTACTTTCTTTTCAACCAGATATTTTGGGCAATTACGCTTCCAATGCCCAACCTCTCCAAAATGGAAACATTTTACCTTGGGAGTTTTGTTTTTGTTTTTCTTCGTAGCGGTTTTCTTTTTCCCTTTTCCTTTCTTTTTCATATGTACGGTTTTATCCTTAGAAGAAGAAGAAGGACCAACTTATCTATCATCAACGGGTTTCATACCAGACGTAGACCCTTTGTAAAACTTTTTCGGTTTAGAAATAACATTTATTTCTTTTTCTTGCGTTTGAACATTGATTGATAAGTTTGCAATTCATTCAACAACGTCGTTAAGTTATAAGTGATTTTGTTCATGACAACATTTGTCCTGAACGATAGATAGCTCTCAGGAAGAGATTCCAGTATCATGCTCACTTGACTTGTTTCGTCTATCATTGCCTCGTGAGCCTTCGCGATGTTAAAATGGACCATCAAGTCGAGAATGTGTTCTCTTACGTTGGTCCCATCCTTCATACGTGTCACATACACATATTTGATAGCTTCATTCTAACAGACGATGACGGTTGCCCGAACATATCCTGTAATGATGCCATGATCTCACGAGCTGTGGGCATGACCTCATGTTTCTTGTTGAGTACATCAGATATACTCGTTAAGATATAAGCCCGGGCTTTTTCATTTTCCCTTACCCACCTATCATAAACATCCCGAACATTTTGGGTCGGCGTTGAACTGGGAACTGGAGGACGCTCCTTCGTTAACACAAACCTCAAATCATCTACTATTAATATTGTATTGATATTTAATTTCCAATTCGAGTAACCCTCTCCGTTAAATTTGTTAGAAGCAAGCAGTTGTATAATCGAGTTTGACATTGCTGAAACATTTTAAACAAACTCTATTAAATATGCATCTAAATCCATTTTAGCAAAACTAATAAAGTACCCAATAAATATTTATTTATTTGCAATGATATTTAAGTGATTTAGAATAAGTGCTACCGTGGGTTTAGATGCATATTTAATAGAGTTTTGGCATAAACATGTAAACAGATAACTAACTATTACAAACAGCTTCATAACCGTTTTTGAACCGCTCGAACCGCTCCAAGCCGAACCCAAAACAACTTGAACTGGGCTGGATGAGTCTGAACCGGACCAACAAAGCCTGAATTAGACCAACCAAAACCATTTGAGGTTGAACCAAATTGAACCTTAAGTAAATCGGTTGAACCGACTACCCTCGGTCCAACCTTAATGTGCTGCTAAGGCCAATCATGTAATGCTTGGAGGTAATCGTCTAGTATCATCGCCTTGGGTTGAGAGGAAGTACACGATCGCATAGTGTTTCCTGAAAGCTAAACGATCGGTTAGCTCTATCGCATAGGATTAGATGATCGCTTAGTTCCATCGTAATGTAATCACTTAGCTCCATTGCATAGTACTAAGTGATCACATAACACTATCGCCAGTGCATTCAAGTCATCATTTAGTATCTGCCACAGCTAAACGATCACTTACCTCCATCGAATAGAACATCATCGCGTCATATAGCATTTATCTACACGATCACTTAGCTCCGCGACCAACGATCGCTCAGTGCTATCGTGTAGCACTTCATTGCATCGCTTAGCGTGCATCGTTGCTAAACGATCATATAGCGCCATCGTTTAGCAAAATCAACGTATCATTTAGTTTCCACGACAAAATTAAACGATCGCGTAATGCTATTGTATAGCAAATAAATGCATCGCTTAACTCCTGCAGGTACACGATCGTTTAGCGTTCAACATCACAACGACCAGCGCATATTACTAAACGATCGTTTAGCTTTTCTTCTCATCGTGTAACATCTGGATCTAAACGATCATTAAGCAATTGGACCTCAGCAACAAATTTGAGCAGAAGCTGAAAATAATGGAACAGCAGCTCGACCTCCTTCGTTTATTTCTTCAATTACATCTTAATTGCAACTCTAATGACTCCAAATAAATTCCAGACTCTTGCTAACACATAAATACTCATAAAAAAAGAGCCAATTACAAATTTAATTGAGAAATTAAAGAGAATTAAGATGCCAAAACTCAGAAAACCATAACAGTGCATCAGTTTTATATATCTCATGAAAAAACACCCACCTTGCCAAAATTAGACCGAATTGAAAGCTTAAAAGATGCTCTGATACCAACTGAAAGAGTTAAATAACATGCAGCGAAAGTATCAAGGATCCATAAGCTTCAAATTCACTATTTTTAGCATAAACTAAAGTATGCTTTTCTAAACAGTGGGTTTTAATACCATACCTTTGAAGAACTCTCCAAGAAAATGGGTGTACAATAACAGTCTTCTCTTGATATTACCGTGAACCACCTCAAAGCCTTCCCTACTATGCTCTTGGAGCTTTAGGCAGAGTTGTGGGACTCAAGAATAGCTTGAAGAAGTGAAGAACCAAGAAGAGCTCACAGCAGTAGATCAAAGAAGACAGTCTCTTCTCACAAAAAAATTTTCTCTCAAAATTTTGCATTCATCCCTCTCAAATGACTCCAATATTCTTTATATATAGTAGATGAACATGCAAAGAAATGGAGTGCATGACTTGCAACTCATGCTTGGAGAATCAATGTAGAGAGGATAATGGCCTTTGTGTGAGCATGAAGATGAAGGTAATAGAGAAAATTGAATCTCCATTTTATGCCACCATGCAAAACGATTTTTCATTTTTCTTTTAAAATATAAAATGATTTTAAAACCATTTTAATTCAAAATTGATTTTCTTAAATTGATTTCATAAATTAATTTAAAATATTAATTAATTTAATATCAAATATTAAATTAATTTTTGCACAGTAATCATCTTCATATATTTAAATATATATTCTCTTGTTTCGTTTAATTTGAACGTTTCAAATTAATTTCTCAAGCTACCCTAAAAATTATCCATTTACGAGCTAGTAGGGGGACCTCGCGGACTTACAGATCATGGGCTTCAAGATTAATCGACTAAACTCTTTAGTCCGATCTAACCCCCATTCATTAACTCATATGACACTCTACTATAGCACATAGTTGAACTCCCCTCACTGTAGATATATTATGTCTACTTAATAACCATAATCAGTAAGTCGATCCTTCACAGGTTGTTCGTAATCACAGCTAGGTCAAAAATACCATTTTACCCTGTGACTACATCTTGTTCCTTAAGTTCCTACTGATCCTCTAATGAACAATTATTTCATAATCTTTATGAATCAAATCCTTTCTCTATCACGAGAAGGCGGGGCCTCGTTTGTTCAAGACTGGAGTCAATACTTAAGAGAATAACCTATCTGCTAACCCTAAATAGGGTAAGAGTGAATTCCATCTTGCAAGGCTATGTCACCAACTATTCAACCGGTCTTATCCCTAAAATGGTAATCCTATTGAGCAATGATGTTGAACTACTCTCACCGTTTGCAGATCAAAGGATAATTCCAAACAAACAGGAGTTCATAGCTAGCTCAGAATTAAGTTCGAGTTAACCTAGGTTATATAATAAATGAAATATTCAGTTTTAACAGTAAATGGTCATTATAAAGAAAAGTGACTATTTCTGTGGTCTAGTCTATATGCAAACTCATTGCATAGGATGCCCCACTCTCATGTATCAACATGAACGATTTGTGGATCACATCGTTTGTAGCACTTTACAACTTCTTGTAACAATTACAGAGTGGGCTGCATCCAATAGTGTTACCAGAATGAGATACCCAATTTCATCCATATACTTATTAGACCATTTAGGCTATATACTGTTAACTTGATCCTGTTTTTGTTACTACATAAAGTTACAGCATTCAGACTATAGCCAAGGATGTGTTTATTAGATTTTTATAATAAGATGCAAAATCAACAAGCCATTATTATTGATAAAATAGAATGTTTAACACAAACTGCGAGTTCTAGAATATTCCCAACAGTAAAGTGATACAAATGATCTGATCCTAATCATTCATGTGGAGACATGCGAGCGGAGGTATCCTATACAGAGAGTTTATATAAGACCGAACCACGAAATGCTTAGTCTCTTTATATAACGTCGTTAATAATAGAGATTTACATTTCACTAGGATGACCATAGGTGACATGACCTAAATCCTGAGTGAGTTGTGAACTCCTACTCATGATGGCAGTCCGTTGATTTGTATGGGTGAGAATGGCTAGTTGCCAACTCAACAAGCCTACCATTTTGGAGATTTGACTGACTAGGAAGCTGGGAACACAACTACACAAGATGAAATTCACTCATTCCTCGATACAGGGGCAAGTAGATAAATTACTCCTTTAAGGGCTTATTCCGAGTCTTAGACATAATGACCACACCCTCTCTTGGCCCGAGAGAAACTTGGTCATAATTGGACTATGACTTATTGTTTATTAGAAGGATCAGTGGTAATTAAGGAGTTAGATGTAATTACAGAGACAAAACGATATTTTTGGGACAACTATACTTACGAGCAATTTGTGAAGGGTTATCGCGTTGTTGATTGGTTATATCCAATGGACACAAAAAATTATTTGTAGTGCGAAGAGTGCAGATATCGGTGTTTAGTGGAGTGACCAGCAGTTAACGGATGTTGGGTAATTTAATTAAAGAGTTTAATTAATTATCAGAGTACCATTGAAGCTTCAATCTACAGGTCCACCAGGTCCCCTCTGTAGCTCAACGGGGATTTAATTGAGAATTATTGGATTAATTTGAAGTGTCAAATTAATTGGGGGAATTAATTATATATGATATAATTAATTAAAATTGATTATTGTGATATAATTAATATAATGTATGTAATACATTATAATTTAAGGTAATATGAGAGGAATTTGAATATGATTCAAATACTAATTATATGAATGAGATTCGTGTAATTAAATTTAATATAAATATATTGAGAGAAATTAAATATTTGGATATGATCCAAATATCAATTATATGGATGAGATTCATATAAGTGAATTTAATATAAATGTGATTTATATAAAATGTCATGTATTGTTAAGAGAAAATAAAATCTATAGGTTATGTTGTATTTGATGCAATGTAAAACTATAGACTATATATTATAGGAAAAATCTCATAAATAGAAAAATCCCAATAATATTTACATTTTATAGCAAAAAGTTCTAAAAGTGTTTATACTTTAAGTGTAAATATTTTCAAATATTTTTTTATATTTAAAAAGACCTCTATGTTATATTTGATATAACATATAGTGTATATATATAATAAAGTAGTTATTATATACATATATTATTATTAATTTAATTGAAATTAATAAAAGGGAAGGAGTTACAACTCCCTCCCCCGATTATCTCAGTTATTTTATGTGGGATCTGATTGGAGATTCATCTTCTTCCTCAATTATCTCTGAGAGAAGAGTTCTCTTTAAAAAAAAGAATCTAAAAAAGAGAAGAAAAATTCTTCTCTTCCTTCTCCTCCTCTCCATCTTCTTCTTCTTCCAAGGATTTAAGCAAAGCCCAAAACTCTTGCTTGAATCATTTATCCCAAGAGAATACAGAGGGTTCTCAAGTGGTGGTGTCCCTTTTGAAGAAGGAGATCCGCGTGGAGAAGGAGATCCGTTCGTATTTTGTTCGAGGGAGTTCTTGAAGAAAGGGTTATTCAATGGTAAGCGTTTCTAAAACCCTAAGTATTTTTTTTATTTAAAATATGCTATAATTTATGTAAATGCATATCTTGTTCTTATTTTACTGTAAAACTTATATTCAATGAAAAATGGAAATTGGGACGATCTTGCTTCCGCTTAAAGGATATTTTTTGAAAATTTCCTTCAATTGGTATCAGAGCAAATTTCATTCTTTTATTAAATCGATTTTATAGTGATGGGGGGTTTTATATATTCTGCATTCTTTTTCATATGATGAATGGTGATGAATGTAGTTATTTGATGGATGTTTCGAGATAGGATACTTAGTTTTAAGACTTTATTTGTTTACAAATTTGGATTTTAAAGGCCTCTGCATTTTTTGGGCATTAATCTTGCTATAGAGTCTTAATTCATAAATTCGAGTCATTCGTGCTGTTCCTGGGGAGCTTCAAAGAAGAGTTGTAGAGCACTGTTTCAATGAAGAAGAAGCATTTCTACAAGATCGTGTAGCTTTTGCTAAACGATCAAGCTAATGCTACAAGGTCGTGTAGACTTTGCTACACGATCATGTAGCTAATGCTACAAGATCATGTAGAATTTGTTATACGATCGTATAGCATTTGCTACAAGATTGTGTAGATTTTGCTACACAATCGTGTAGCATTTGCTATAAGGTCGTGCATCCATTTTGCTACACAATCACTGTAAAGAGTTTGCTGAAGGGCGGTTCGATTCGAGTGATTCAAGGCCTGGTTCACCTGTTTCGAACCAGAAAGCTCTTTCTCATGTAATAGTTAGCCTTTTAAATTTCCTTTTAGGTGTTCTATCCCGATCCATTAACTGTTTTTTTAATATACATATGATGTACGTTTTTTCTTATATGTCATATTGTATGTTATATAGAATCAAAACTCACCATAGGTTATGTATTTATTTTCATGTAAAATTTATATTATAAGTTTTATGATATATGTATATGCATGATTTAATTTTATAACATGCTTATGCATCATATAATATAAGTGTTATACTATATGCTTGCATGCATAAATAACATGGTTATGCATCATTTATATTATGATCATTATAATATATAGTTTGAATGTATGCATGTGATATATGTTATTTAATTTCATTACTTTGTTATGTATAAGTGTTATATATATGTAGTAATGAAATAACCATTGTATGATGCATGACATTACTTTAGATAATCTTATAAATATTATAATTTTATAAAGTATGTCAATCAATGCAATGTAGGTTTTAATTTATTTTATTTATTTTACAAGAGTTGTAAATAAATGAAATTAGAAATTAAAATCAATAACTAAAAATTGCATGCAAACTTAGGTAAAATCATTTTTTTAAAAAATAGTTTTAAAATATGATTGAGATAGACCTAAGTTCACAAATTTCTAATGAGATTAGAAATCAGATTTTTATTTTTCCAATCAATTTAATAGGATTAAATTGATTTCAATAAAAGATTGAATTTGTAGCAAATGTATCTATAAGGGACCTTTTATCTAAGGCGGGTTCTGGCTAGGCTGGGATACTTAAGATGAGGGAAACGGAACACCCCTACTTCGGAACCTACCTAGAAAGGTGAATTAGATAGATTTGCTACAAGCATGCAATTATTTATTAACATTTGTTAAAGTGTTTAACGAATATTAATAAAAAATGTTCAACTTTCCAAAGTAAATGTTAATTTTGGGCAAATTTAAACAATCACTTAGTAAAAATAATTAATCGTATTTTTCCAAAGTAAATTAAACCCTAGGTTGTTAAAATACTCAGTGGGAGAAAAAGATGTATATGATACGTCATTTTTCCACTCAGTTTCTCCCTTAATATTCACACCATGAGACTTATGCTTGGCCTTGAGGTGCCCTGGCAGCATCCCCTTTTGGATAATGTTTGCATGGGTCAATATCAAGGTGAATGGAGAAAGTATTTTTAGTAAGTGGGAGAGGGATGTGTGTCAACATGTCCTACGATCTCTTTCATTAGTTTTCACCGTGAAACCTTCTTGCACGGCCTCGAGGCGCCCTGGGAGCACCCCCTTTTTGATGATTTGTGCAGTAGGTCAATATCAAGCTGAATTCTAGAAATGGATAGGATTGCTTTAGTTTTTTTCCCTAATCATTTTTACCTTTTGGTTGGCTTATTGGGACAGAACTCTAGGATCTAAACTGAAGGGTCACACTTACGAGAAATTATTAAGCAAGTTAATGATTTCTTGACCGAATAAATGATGACTGATTGTTATAGGAATAAGAGTTATTTTGGTGTAATGATTGGTTGAGAGTGTCTTAATTGAATGAAGGGATAACCGAGTACCCTTCGGTGGCTTTTGTCCTAAATCACTGAAGCATCATTGCAAAATTAGATGTCAAATGGGATTCATTTAGATTTTATTAAATCTCATTGGGTTTTTTTTAAGAGTTATGCTAAAATTTAATGTAGATCAATGTGTTTCTTTTTCAGTAAATATGTCCAATAGCGTTTTTTCATTAGTTGCCTTTTCTAGTTTGAGCGATTTCAGTTACACGACGTGGAAAGAATCCATTAAAATGTTTTTCATGGTAAACGACCTCGAAATTGTCATGATTGAGGATTGTCCTCAAGTCCCAACCCCTTATGCACCACAAAATGTTCGTAATGCATATGAGGTGTGGATGAAGGCTAATTTGAGGGCCCGATTTCACATTTTTGCAAGCATACCTGATGCATTGGCCAAAAGGTTTGACAACATGGTCATTTCACATGAGATCATTGAATCAATGCAAGAATTGTTTGAATGAAAGTTCTTACGATTCGAGCAAAACAGGATTGATGACAATGATATCAGTAGTGTCAGTTCCCAAGATAATCTCCAATCCATATTAAATGTCAAGGGACCTATGAAGCACAGATACTTCATGTGAGGTAAAGAATCAGTATCAAACACGTATCAGATACCGATACTTTCAGATACTTCCCAGATACGTATCTGAAACACGATTTGACGTATCTATACTTTCAGATACTTTTCAAATACGTATCTGACACGCAATTTGACGTATCTATTTCTTTGCATTTTTTTTTAAGAAAAAAGACAAGTAACTCATCTAATCTTTTCCAATCTAAAATTAGGCAACCTATTTAAAAAGCTCACTACTCGAGTCCAAAACTAAAAATAAATAAATACATAAATAACGGACCAAACCCTAGACTAGAATCATCTAATCCTCCATCTTTACATTTGAGTCCCCACAAAGTCCACCAAAATATAAACTATTTGGATATCTTTAACAATAAATTCTTTATTTATCTTCATACTTCTCTCTTTAATCTTCTTCTTCTTCTTCTTTGCAATATGAGTCACTTTTCTATTGCATTTTATTAACTATTATACTTCAACATCTTAATGTTGTTGTTTTTTTTTTTTTTTTTTTTTTTTTTTTTTTTTTTTTTTTTTTTTTTTTTTTTTTTTTTTTTTTTTTTTTTTTTTTTTTTTTTTTTTTTTATTGTATTTTAGTGTTTGTATCTATTTTGTGCTATTGTTATTAACTTGTATGCTAAATTTATCTATATCCTAGATTTTTTTAAAGAAAAAAATTTATCTTCAACGTATCAGTATCCTCGTTTTTTAGAAATATATATATTAAAATATATATATATAAAAATGACGCATCCTTAGACGTATCCGTATCTTAGTTTTTTAGAAATTGACGAATTGTCGTATCCGATCGTATCTGTGTCTGTGCTTCAAAGCAAGGGACTAGCAGAGAAAGCAATCGTTGCTAACTCTGATCAAGTTCACCGACGAGGATTGTCCTCTGAGATGAAACTTGGAGTTTATGAGTTGGGTTCTAGAGTTGATCCCATTACTCTCCAGAAAAGGAAGAACTCCAAAGAAAATAAATCTGATTTATTTGTCTTGGAGACGTGCTTAGTAGAGAATGATGATTCTGACTGGATAGTTGATTCAGGAGCTATTAACCACGTGTGTTCTTCCCATCAAGGATTTAATTCCTGGAAACAATTGGAAGCTGGAGAGATGACTCTTAGAGTCAGTACTGGTGAGGCCATTTTAGCTGTTGTTGTAGGCAGGTTTAAGTTATTTTTGGACAAGAAACGATATATGTTATTAGATAACGTATATGTGATGGAACACGAGACATACGCAGCGTAATAGGGATCTAATTACACTCTAATTGTTTTTAATCAAAAGGAATTTAGCATGCAAAATGAAGGAAAAACAGTAAATTAACTTACCTTTGAAGCTCCCGAAAACCGCTTTTTCTCACTGAATCTCGACCAAAACTCTTTCGTACCACTACTAGAGTTGACCTACTATCCTCTAGACTCAGAACCGGATTGTGGGCCCCGATGGATGAAGAAAATCGAGAGAGAGAAAGATATGGAAAAAGAAATGGATCTTTGGGTTGGGTTTGGGTTATGAATTTTCCTCAAAGGAAAGAGTTTTTTTTTTCAGTCCAAATTTGAAAAACAAATTTGGCAAAATGGAAAAAAAAATGGCAAAAGTCTTTAATCTATAATTGAAAGCCCATTTATAGAAAAAAAAATCATGCAACATTTGCATGAAACAAATCCATAAAAATCCAATACCTAGAATCCACTATCTAAGTGTGCTTAATGTCTCCACTATAAGCCAACACCTAGTCCACTATTTTGTTAGTAGAATTATCTAACAAAAGTTTGGATTTTTCTACTAACTTTTGTCAAAGGAAAAAATAGTCATTTTGTCAAAGTCAAATTTTGACCTAAAAGTCCACATTTTGACTTTTATGATTTTTCCTATGTTGACTAATTTTGACCTCCTGATCATGAATCCGCATTCATTTTCTCGAAATTCAAATCAAATTTGAATATAACGTCGGTCAAATTTTGACTTTTCAAAGTCAAAAAGTCAACTCTTTGTCTTTTTACATCTTTGACCATTTCCATTATTTTCGAGCTTCCGAATATAAACGTATTCATATTCTTGATATTTAAATCACATTTAAATATTAAAGCTGTATCTCTAGACTGAACACCGACTACTATATCACATATACGTGTCGGTTTCTCTCTCTTCACCTAATTCGAACAATTCGAATGATTCTATCATACTATTCTAAGTTTATTCCATATGAGTTAGTAGGGGAACGTAATGGACCTACAGATCATGGGCTCTAACAATCCAAGATTAACCGGTAAAACTCTTTAACCTAATTAATCAACATTTGTTAACTAACGGGTCATTCCACTAAAGTCTCGTAGTTACACTCCCCTCGCTGTAGATATATTTGTGTCCATTTGATATAACTATGGTTAGTAAGCTAATCCTTCATGGGTTGTTCGTAATCTCAGTTCGGTCATAAAAACTGTTTTACCCCTAACACTACATCTTATTCCTTAAGTTCCACTGATCCTCTAATGAACAATTAGTTTAAGGTCCAACCTATAAACCGAACCCCTTTCGGGCCAAGGAGAGGGTGGGGCCACTTGTTCAAGACCTGGATTCATTACTAAAGGGAATAATCTATCTACTATCCTTATAACGGGTAGGAGTGAATTTCGTCTTGCACCCTATGTTTCCAGCTATCCACCTGATCTTACCCCTGAAATGGGAGGTTTATTGGCCAGCGATGATGAGCTGCCCTCACCTACGCAGATCTAAGGATAATTTCGAGTGAATAGGAGTTCATAGTTAGCTCAAGATTAAGACTAAGTTACCTAAGTCATCAATTAACGAAATAGTCAGTTTTATACATAAAACGACATTTAGAACGTAAAAAGGGACTATTTCATGGTTCAGTCTTATGCAAACTCATTGCATAGGATTCCCCCACTCATATATCTCTATATGAACGATTTAGGATCACATCGTTTGTACTAACTACAAAGTGGGCCGCACTTATAGTGTCCCCAGAATAAGGCGCCCAATCTTATTCATATACTATAGACCATTTTGGCTATATATTTGAACTTGATCCACATTTATGTCACTACATAAAGTTCAAACTACATTAAATAGCCTCAAGACCTTAGTTTATTGGATTCAAGATTATAATTTCAATAACAACTTTATCGAAAAACAAAACATAATATGTTTATTAATTTACAAACTACGAGTTTTAGGACATAAAATCCAAAAATATGTAGTTCCTCATATCAAGAGGAACCTAATTTATGTTTCTGTCTAATTAAAGAAAAATATTCCATATCCTTTTCTGAGAATAAAGTGTTTATTTTTAAGAGTAGAATGGAGTTAGGTTTTGGTTCAATGGAAAATAACTTATATGTACTAAGACCGTTAGTCATAAAAGTTGTGCTTAATACTAAAATGTTCAAAACAGCAACAACTGTAAAAAGACTGAGAATTTCTCCTAAATAAAATACTCATCTTTGGCATCTAAGGTTAGATCACATCAATCTCAATAGGATTGGGAGGTTGGTAAAAAGTGAACTTCTAAATGGTTTAGAAGAAAACTCTTTACTAGTATGTGAGTCATGCCTTGAAGGCAAAATGACCAAACGACCTTTTACTGGAAAAGGTTATAGAGCCAAATAAACCTTGGAGCTTATATATTCAGAACTCTGTGGTCCAATGATTGTAAGAGCACGATGTGGGTATGAATATTTCATCTCTTTCATAGATGATTACTCTAGATTTGGGTATCTATACCTAATGCAACATAAGTCTGAAGCTCTTAAAAAGTTCAAGGAGTACAAGATTGAAGTTGAAAACTTGTTAGGTAAAAAGATAAAAACATTACGATTTGATCGTGGTGGAGAGTAAATGGACTTAAGATTCTAAAACTATATGAGAGAATATGGAATCACGTCCAACTCTCCGCCCCAGGTACACCTCAATAGAATGGTGTATCAGAAAGGTGAAACAGAACCCTGTTGGACATGGTTCGGTCTATGATGAGTTATGCTCATCTTCCTGACTCGTTGGGGATATGCAGTAGAGACTGTAGTTTATATTTTGAACAACGTTCCCTCAAAGAGTGTTTCTGAAACACCTTTTGAGTTATGGAAAGGTAGTAAAGGTAGTTTACACCACTTCAGAATTTGGGGATGTCCAACCCCAAAAATTTGGAACCTTGTTCAAAAGTGTGCCTATTTATAGGTTACCCCAAGGAAACAAGAATTGGATACTTCTATGATCCAAGTGAGAATAAATTCTTTGTATCGACAAACGTTACCTTCTTGGAAGAAGGCCACATGAAGGATCATAAACCACGAAGTAAACTTGTTTTAAGTGAGATTTCTAATAAAACATTTGAGACTTCAACAAGAGTTGTTGAACAGGTTGATAGATCAACAAGGGTTGTTGATGTCAGTTCATCTAGTCATCCATTTAAAGAGTTGAGATTGCCTCGACGTAGTGGGAGGATTGTGAATCCACCTATACGCTACATGGGTTTAACAGAAGCCTAAAACATCATAACTGATGATAGAGTTGCGGATCCATTGTCTTATAAACAAGAAATAGAAGATGTTGACTAGGATGAATGGATTAAAGCCATGAATCAAAAAATGGAGTCTATGTACTTCAATTCTATCTGGGAGCTTGTAGACCAACCTGACAGGGTAAAACCTATAGGTTTAAATGGATCTACAAGAGGAAAAGAGGTGTACATGGAAAGGTACAAATCTTTAAATCTAGACTTGTGGGAAAAGGTTATACCCAATTTGAGGGAGTGGACTATAAAGAAACTTTCTCACCGGTTGTCATGTTAAAGTCTATCAGGATTCTCTTGTCCATATCCACATATTATGACTATGAGATATGGAAAACGGACGTTAAGACTACCTTTTTGAATGGTAATCTTGAAGAGACCATCTACATCATTCAACCAGAAGGATTCATTGAAGAAAATCAAGAGCAAAAGGTTTGCAAGCTTAATCAATCCATTTATAGACTGAAACAAGCATCTCAAACTTGGAATATAAGATTTGATACAGTGATCAAATCTTATGTCTTTGATCAGAATGTTGATAAGCCTTGTGTTTACAAGAAAATCATCAACAGCTTAGTAGTTTTCCTTGTGCTGTACGTGGATGATATCCTACTCATTGGGAATGACGTAGGTGTTGGATTGATTTCCTAATTCTCCCAGAGTCTTGTTGTTTTGTAAAGATACACATTATTTAATGAATAAAATAAGTGTTATTTAATTCTTGCATTTACTCATATCCAATAAACAAAACTCCTTGGTTATCTTATGTGAACTTAAGTATGTATATGTGATATACAAGTGGATCGTGCCTTAAGTGATAACCTAAATAGGTCTATAGTATAAGGATTAAGATGAGATACCTGATCCTGGTGACACTACGGAAACGACCCACTTTGTAGAGGTTTGCAAGTGTTGTAAACTACTACAGATGGTAAATCCTGACTATTCATTAAGAGACGTGCGAGCGGGGGTGTCCTATACAAAGAGTTTGTATAAGACCTGGACCACGAGATGACTAGACTTATTATATAACGCCATTGATACTAGAGACTTACATCTCACCAAACGACCATAGGTGACACGACCTCAATCCTGAGTGTTTTGAGAACTCCTGCTTTTGAGGGCAGTCCTTTGATTAATATGGGTGAGAGTGGCCAGATTTCCAACTCAACATGCCTACCTTTTTGGGGACTTTTCTGATCTGGGAGCTGGGAACTCAATCCACTAGATGGAGTTCACTCCTTTTCCGAAGCAGGGATAAGTAGAGAGATTGCTCCCTTAAGGACTGATTCCGGGGTTTGAACATAGTGACCACAACTTCTCTTCTGAAGAGAGCACTCAGTCATAGTAGGACTATAACTTTTGTTCATTAAAGGGATCGGTGGTACTTAAGGAGACAGATGTAACAGGGCATAACGGTTATTAGCCCAGCTGTACTTACGAGCGATTTGTGAACGGTTGTCACACTGCTGATTGGTTAAGATGGACACAAAATATATCTGTGGTAAGGAGAGTTCAACCGTCAGTCTTTAGTGGAGTGCATGGCAGTTAACAGATGGTGGATCCCGTGACTAAAGAGTTTAGTCAGTTATTCACGTATTGTTGAAGTTTCGAGCTACAGGTCCAAAAGGCCCCCTTGGTAGCTCTATGGATTCAGTTGAGGATTAGTTCTTAGTGTTGATTTGAAATGTTCAAATTGAAAAGAGATATTTTGATTATATATGATATAATCGGTATGATGTATGAGATATATCTAGTGGAGGATTGATGTAAATGAGATTTACATTAAGTACCATAGAATAGAAAAATCACTATGGTTTATATATTTCATGAGATGAAATATTAAAACTATAGGTTATAAATATAGTATGATAAGTTGGTTATCATTTATATTTATAATAATATTAATTATTGGATAATTAATTTTTTTAATAACCAATTGAGTGGGTGGTTATTGGTGATTCATGGTAACCGTGAGTTCAAAGGAAAATTCATTTCCTAATTTTAGTAAGTTTTGACAAAAGATCAAAAATTGATTTGAGATTTCTCTCGGCAAAAAGAAACTTTCGATGTTTGTCAAGTAAATACCGATTTACTAAGCGACGACGTGTTTTAGTAAATGATCGTGTAGTGTTTTGTCGGCAACAGACACTGAGCTATACGATGAGCTAAACGATCGCATAACTTTTGCTTTAGACAATCACTTAGCTATAGCTAAACAATTGGGCATCGACCTATGTGATAGATTCCCGTCTTTTCCCACTTGCCCAATCGTTTAAACAATTGTTCTTTCCTCTTTCATCTGCCTCAAACCAAGTCCGAACAGAGCCCACCTCTAGATTCTCACACCGAGAATACCAAGGTAACCTTCTTGGTGGTGTCATACTCAACTCGACACCGTCAAGGTTCTGTGGAGGTCGTTCGTGTTGCTGAGAAGTTCGTGATCGAGGCGATCGCTGAGAGCGAGTGCGAAGTGTTCGTGCAGTATTGTGGTCGTGTTGTTCGAGCGTTCGAGGTTGCTGTGTTTGAGCGTTCATGAGCAAGAAGCATGGAGACGAGTCTACAAATGTTCGTAGAGTTTTCTCCTTGTTCATTTGTAATTGTTCATGCTGTAATTTCTTTCTTAATTGCATAACTGTATATTTCAACTGTAATTTGTAATGTTCTTTCATGATTGTAATTTGGAATGATCTTATTTCTACTGCTCATGGAAATCTCGGATTTGATTTCCTTCAGTAGGTTTTCTGACTGATGTAAAGAAATGGCTAGCTGCCCAATTCCAAATGAAAGATTTGGGAGAGGCGCAGTTTGTTCTAGGGATCCAGATTATAAGGGATCGTAAGAACAAAATGTTGGCCTTGTCTTAGGCATTGTATATTGACAAGATGCTTATCAGATATTCGATGCACAACTCCAAAAAGAGTTTATTACCTTTCAGACATGGAATTGTATTGTCTAAGGAACAGTGTCCTAAGACTCCTTAAGAGGTTGAGGAAATGAGACGAATTTCCTATGCATCAGCTATTGGTAGCCTTATATATGCAATGTTATGCATTAGACATGACATTTGCTATGTAGTAGGGATTGTCAGTCGATATCAGTCCAATCTAGGCTTAGATCGTTGGATGACGGTCAAAACGATCCTCAAGTATATTTAGAGAACGAAGTACTATATGCTCATGTATGGAGATAAGGATTTGATCCTTACAGGATACATAGAGTCTAACTTCTAGACTGATCGAGATTCTCGAAAATCCACATCAGAGTTAGTGTTTACTCTGAATGAAGGAGCTATAGTATGGCGAAGCATCAAGTAAAGATGCATTGCAGACTCCACTATGGAAGCCGAATACGTAGCTACTTATGAAGCTGCTAAGAAGGTTGTTTGGCTTAAGAAGTTCCTTACTTATTTGGAAGTTGTTTCAAATATGTCTTTGCCTATCACACTTTATTGTGATAACGATGGTGTTGTGGCAAATTCTAAGGAATCTAAGAGTCACTAAAGAGACAAGCACATAGAACAAAAGTATCATTTGATTCGAGAGATTGTGCATCGTGGTGGCGTGATTGTGACGAAGATTGCTTCGGAGCACAACGTTGCTGATCTGTTTATAAAGGCTCTCACGGTTAAAGTGTTCGAGGGTCATCTAGAAAGTTTAGGTCTACGAGATATGCGACATATTGTTTAGGGCAAGTGGGAGATGTTATTGGAGTATAGTGTATGCCCTAGTTTATTGTGATTTTGTACTTTATTTGTATTGTATATTAGGTCCCCTAAGCTTTAGGACAAGTGGGAGATTATTAGGATTGGTGTCCTAAATATCTTGTAATTTCATAGTTTGTAAACTTTGTATAAACATATTGTTGTTAATAAAATAAGTGTTGTTTTATAAATATATACTCAATCTAATAAACTAAGATCTGAGGCTATTTCATGTAATTTAAACAAGTATGTAGAGACATACAAACTTGTTTACATAATAATCTAAATAGTTTGTAGTAGATGGATAAGGCTAGGTACCTTATCCTTGTGACACTATGGATACGACCCGCTTTGTAGGTGTTATAAGTGTTCTAAAGTGCTACAAATGATATGATCCTGATCATTCATATGGAGACATGTGAGTGGGGATATCCTATATAAAGAGTTTGTATAAGACCGGACCATGAAATTATTAGTCTCTTTATATAATGTCGTTAATAATAGAGACTTACATTTCACTAAGATGACCATAGATGATATGAACTGAATCCTAAATGAGTTGTGAACTCCTACTCATGACGGTGGTCCTTTGATTTGTATGGGTGAGTGTGGCCAGATTGCCAACTCAATAAGCCTACCATTTTGAGGATTCGTCTAACTGGGGAGCTGGGAATACAACTACACAAGACGAAATTCACTTCTTCCTCGATGCAGGAGCAAGTAGATAAATTGCTCCCTTAAGACTGATTCCAGGTCTTGAACATAGTGACCACACCTTCTTTTAGCCCGAGAGGAACTTGATCATAGTTGAACTATGACTTATTGTTCATTAGAGGGATCAGTAGTACTTAAGGAGTTAGATGTAACTACAGGGGTAAAACAGTATTTTTGGCCCAATTGTACTTACGAGTAATTTGTGAAGGGTCATCGCGCTGTTGATTGGTTATATCCAATGGATACAGAAATTTATCTGTAGTGCGAAGAGTGCAATTATCGATCTTTAGTGGAGTGATCGACAATTAATGAATGTTGGGTAATTTAATTAAAGATTTTAATTAATTATCTGAGTACTGTTAGAGCTTCAATCTGCAGGTCCATAAGGTCCCCTCTGTAGCTCGACAGGTATTTAATTGAGAATTATTGGGTTAATTTGAAGTGTCAAATTAATTGTTTGAATTAATTATATATGATATAATTAATTAAATTGATTATATATGTGATATAATTAATATAATGTATTCGATACATTATAATTTAAGGTAACATGAGAGAAATTTGAATATTATTTAAATACTAATTATATGAATGAGACTCATGTAATTGAATTTGATATAAATATGATTTATATTGAGGGGAAGTAAATATTTGGATATGATCCAAATATCAATGATATGGATGGGATTCATATAAGTGAATTTAATATAAATGTGATTTATATTAAATGTCATGCATTGTTAAGAGAAAATAAAATCTATATGTTATGTTGTATGTGATGCTATATAAAATTATAAGCTATATGTTATATTTGATATAACATATAGTGTATATATATAATAAAGTAGTTATTACATATATATATATGGGATAGTTGCAAATGTAGACAGTAGACCCAAAGTATTAACAGATATAACATAATGTAAAAAAATTGCAAATATGACCAAATTTAAATAGTTTATCAGTGATAGATCATATTATTGGTAGGAGTCTATCAGTGATAGACCATTGGTAAGAGTCTATCACTGATAGACTTTTCTATATTTACAATATTTTTTAAATGATGTTATACACTTGGTTATTATTCCTAAAAATGATACCAATTGCAATTACCTAATATATATTTTATTATTATTAATTTAATTGAAATTAATAAAAAAGAAGGAGTTACAACTCTCTCCCCCGATTCTCTTATTTATTTTATGGGGGATGTGGTTGGAGATTCATCTTCTTTCTCAATTATCTCTAAGAGAAGAGTTCTCTAGAAAAAAAGAATCTAAAAAAGAGAAGAAAAGTTCTTCGCTTCCTTCTCCTCCTCTCTATCTCCTCCCCTCTTCCAAGGATTCAAGCAAAGCCCATAACTCTTGTTTGAATCCTTTATCCTAAGAGAATACAAAGGGTTCTCAAGTGGTGGTGTCCCTTTTGAAGAAGGAGATCTGCGTGGAGAAGGAGATCCATTCGTGTTTTGTTCGAGGGAGTTCTTGAAGAAAGGGTTCTTCAAAGATAAAAGTTTTTGAAACCCTAAGTATTTTTTTTATTTAAAGCATGCTATAATTTACGTAAATGCATATCTTGTTCTTGTTTTACTGTAAACTTATATTCAATTAAAAATGGAAATTTGGACGATCTTGCATCCACTTAAAGGGTCTTTTCCAAAAATTTCTTCACTCTCATGATGCAACCTAATGGAGAAGATTGTAGGATACGTTGACACATGTCCTTCTCCCACTTATTATGAACATTTTCCTTATTCACCTTGCTGCTGACCCATGCAAACACTTTCTAAAGGGAGGTCGCGCCTAGGGCGACATGAAGTCGAGCATGGATCTCACAGTGTGAACTTTCAAGGACGTGAGAGCTAAAATTAAGATATATTCTATATACCAATTTTCTCCTACTAAAGTATTCTATTATTTTAGGGTTTTATTATGCTTAGCTAAAATTTCGGCTAATGAATTTATCTAAGTCTTTTTAGTTTGCTTAATATAACATTTATATTGATTGTTTCAACAATACTTGATTTTATTTATTAAACTCTTTAATAAAATCAATCATCTATTGCATGCTTATAAAATATTTGCCCAATTCACCTTCTAGGTCGGTTCCTAGGTGGAGGTGTTCTGTTTCCGTCAGCTTAAATACCTCCGCTTAGACAGAATATTCCTTAGACAAAAGTCCCTTATAGGCAATTATTTCATAATTGTAATCTTTTAATGGAATTCATTTTAATACTATTAAAACAAATTAAAAGATTAACCTATTTCTAATCTCATTAGAAATACTTCCAACATAGGTATAGGTGAATTAATTTTAAACATCTAAAATAATTTGAACCTATGTTTGCATGCAACTATTGATTATAGATTTTAGTCTATCCCATTAAAAATATAACACTTATATTTTAATGTCGTATTAAAACCTATAATTTGCAATCTAATGATGTCGATCAAATATAACGCTTACTAAGTGGTGTCATGCTCAATGCAAGGCTCATTTTCATTGGAAAAAAACAACCATTGTATTTACCATCCATGAAAAGTTAATCATCCACATTCATCAATCCACCATACATTATAATACTTATAACATTGTATGATGCGTGAAGATGCTTAATGTAATCATGCATCCTACACTTATATTATCATGCATGAGCATGCTAATTAAATCATGCATCCATAAAATATAACACTTACACTTAATCATGATGCATGACTATGTTTATCCTAAGGTGAGATTTTGAATCTATATGACATACAGTACGAAATATAAATTCAAAGCATTAATTTCAACATACATCTAATGCATAATAAATAAAATAACAAAATTGGATCAAATTTTGGCACCCTAAAATTAATTAAATTAATATAACTAGCTAATGTTAACCTAATTATTTAATAATAAACTAAACTAGGGTAAAATAAGGGCAAAATCACTATAGCTGCGTGCCTCCCTCCCTTGCGTCTTGGACGTTTGGAATGCAACAGTGCTTAGGAGAGAGCATCGTTGCACTCTGGTCTTCTGCCACAAGTTGCAATGCTGCGCTGCGACAGAGCACCGCGACACAGCGCTCAAAACATCGTAGCACCGACCATAGCGTTGCGGAGCTTAAGTCGGCACTTCGACCAGAAGCTTGCTCCGTTTTGGCTCAATTTTCCACCAATCTCTTATGCAACTCTTGCTCCTTGATCAAAACGAACTTACAAACTCGATAGCAAAATTAAATGCCCAAAAGTACATGGGCCCTTACACTTTAATCGCATTAAAACATAAACTAAATGCCAAAATTTGTAAACATCCAAATTCACAAACCTCACATTCAAAATTAGATTTAAAACCCACCTTTCTAAACTGATTTTGTTTAAAAATATGAAAAAAAATGCAAGAAATTAGCTCTGCTACCAATTATGTGGAATCGAATCTCAAGTGGAAGCGTTAGGATCGTCGTGCAATCGATTTTTACATTTTATGAGTAACAAAAACAACAAGCTAAATAGAGCATAAATGGGATAAACATCATAAAAGCATGCTTTAACGAAGGAGAAACAAGGGGGAAGAACCATTCTTATCTTTGTAGACTCTAGACCTCTTGAAATTTCCTCTAGCTTTTCAAACGAACGTCTCCTCCATCGATCTCGAACATGACCATAAAAATAACCTTGTTATTCTCTTTGGAATTCCAATAATTGGATAAATGATATCTAACAATTAGAAGAGGAAGAGGTAGAGAATTTTTTTTAAGAGAGTGAAAAGAGGATTTCCTTTTGGTGGCTAGGTTCAAATCTCACCAAATGAATTCTTACCTTAAAAAGGGCCATAAGGAGGAATTTATATAGAGAAAGGTTAACCCCCTTCTCCAAATCTTTCCTTTTCTACCCTTTTGCTAAATTAATCAAATAACCTTCATTTAATTAATTAGAACATCAATTAAATAACCATATATAATAAATCCAATTTAATATATATATATATATATAGTTAATTAATAATATAAACATCACACGTTTATATGCATCCACCTCTCTATAAAATTTCTTAATCAATTAATTAATCATTAATTAATCAATTAAATAACTATATTAAATCATATTTAATATATAATTAATTAACATATAAATACCACATATTTATATGTATACAACTCTTTAGGAATCCAATTACCATATATCTAATATTTGAATGTCATTTAAATATCTCTCTCTCATATAATGTGAATTATAGATCACATCTATAATTAATTATATATTAATCACATTAATATACAATTTCCTCAATTGATTTAAATAATTCAAATCATTCCTCATTAATATCCTTCAGTGAGCTAACAAGATGTCCTTATAGACCTACAAATCAGAAGCTTCAACGATATAAGATTATTGAATAAACCCATTAACAAAATTAATCAATATTCGTTAACTATGGATACACTCCATTAAAGACCCACAATTGCACTCTTCTCACTATAGATTTATTTTCGTGTCCATTAATATAGATCAATAATAGTAAGTTAGTCCTTCACGAGTGTTCGTAACACCAATTGGGTCCAATTATCGTTTTACCTTTGGGTTACCTCTGTATTCTTATGTACTAATGCTCCTTTAATGAACACATGTTTATGGTCCAACCATTAAACAGAAACCCCTAGGCCAACGAGAGGATAGGGCCCTTTGTTCAAGTCCCGGGGACACCATTTAAGGGAACGCTCATTTACTTACCCTAAAGTCGGGAAGGAGTGAATTTCATCTTGTATTATTATGTTCCCAGTTCTCCACTTAGTCCTGTCCCTAAAATGGTATGCTTATTGAGTCAACGAACTAGTCACTCTCACTCATACAAATCAAAGGACAATCTCTCGTGAACAAAAGTTCATAATATACTCAAGATTAAGACTAAGTTGCCTAAGTCATTCTATTGAAATAGAAACCTAACTAGTCAACGGTGTTACATCTAGTGGTTACTATTTTGCGGTCCAGTCTTATTGAAACTCATTGCATAAGATACCTCCACTTGCATGTCACCTACACAAATGCGTTAGATCATTGTGTTTGTATCAAATACTATTGAGGTTGATGCCCTAAAGTCTCGTGTCCTGTAGTTTGTAAACAGTTTGTACGAATGTTTGTGTTGTTAATATATGATATTTACTTAACATCTTGTATTTTTGCTCGGTTACTTGTTTTATTAGCTTTACCACAAACCAATAAACATAAAATCCCTTGTTATCTGTATGTGACTCAAGCATGTATGTGGTGACATACAAGTGGATCATGTCTTGAGTGATAACTAAAATGGTCTGTAGTATATGGATATAGGAGGGAAACCTATCCTGGTAATGTTACGGACACGATCCGCTTTGTGGAATGGTCACAAGTGTTGTGACTTGTTACAGATGGTCTGATCCTGATCATTCGTGTTGGAGACATACGACGGGGCGTCCTATACAAAAATTTTGTATAAGACCTGACCACGAAGTGTTAATGTCTCGTTATATAACACTGTTCATGACAAGACTTTACTCACTAGGATGACCATAGGTAATATGACCTCAATCCTAAGTGAGTTTAGGAGCTCCTGCCATTGAGGGCGTTCCTTTGATTTGTATGGGTACGAGTGGTCAAGTCGCCGATTCAAACCTACCATTTTGGGGATTCGTCTGATTTGGGAGCTGGGAACTCAACTACACAGATGGAATTCACTCCTTCCCTGAGGCAGGGGTAAGTAGATAGATAGCTTCTTTAAGGGCTGATTCCAGGGCTTAAACAATGTGGTGCCACACACCTTCTCTTGGCCCCGAGAGGTGTTCACACATAGTTGGACTATTTATATTGTTCATAAAAGAATCAGTGGTAGTTAAGAAGTGAGATGTAACTACAGGGGCAAAAACTGTTAAGTCGTCCAACTGTACTTACGAGCATCTGTGAAGGGTCATCGTACTCATGATTGGTTATATCCAATGGACACAGAAATATATCTATGTAAGAAGAGTTCAGCTGTTGGTCTTTAGTGGAATGCTTGACAGTTAACGGATGGTGGATCTCGTGGCTAAAGAGTTTAGTCAGCTATTCATGGACTGTTGGAGCTTCGAGCCACAGGTCCATTAGGTCCCCTAGGTAGCTTGGATAAAGTGAGAACCAGTGTTTTGGTTAATTCTGAAATGTTCAAATTGACACGAGGAAGTTTGATTATATATGATATAATTAGACTTGTTAATTATATATAATATAATTGGCTAAATATATGAGATACATTATTTTGGAGGAAATTAGATGTAAATATGATTTATATCAAGAAGAGGAGAAAATACTATAGTAGATATGTGATATCAAACTATAGGGTAAAAATATAATATGATTATATTTTTAATATTTTAATTGGTTAATTATATGATAATTAAGCCAAAAGATCACTTTTGGACGTGGGTTAGTGGGAATGAGTCGTTTATTGTAACCGATGAAATAAAAATGAAATTGTTTCATTTTGAGTGTTCATTCAATCAATCGTCCAAAAGAAAAAGAATCTTGTTGACCGTCCATGCGATCGTGTAGCGTGATGACAGGTAAACGATTTACCTTAAGTTACTAAGCGATCATTTAGTTAGTTATTAAGCGATGAAGCTTATTGACCTAAACAATCATCTAGCACGCTGTAAACGATACGCGAGCGTCTCATCGTCCAACCAATGCGTGCAACTTGGTAAACGATTTACCTTGCGATGCTAAGCGATCGTTTAGTCATTTACTAAGCGATGAAGCTTGCAGACCTAAACAATCGTCTAGCACGCTTTAAACGATACTCAGCGATCGCGTGCCAGATCATCAATCCGATATGACCAACTCTTGATCACATTCCCCATCGTTTAACCAATGTGTTCAACCACGATCGCATACTCCTTCATCTTTATGATGCGATGGACAGCGAACGCGTAGAACTTTTTCTGCACGATGCGATCAACCCTAGATCGTCTCCTTCCTCGAAGAGCCGCAACCTTTGCCCAGAACTTCGACAAACGACTCAAGACTTCAAACAAAATTTGAATACAAACTCAATAACGATTATTATGCCAAAAAATGCAGGGGTCTTTGCAAACAACCGCAAATGTAAAAGGAATTAAACAAACCGTGGCGATTCATCCCGAAAACATCCATTAATCCAGCACATCCACAACAGATTTAACATTTAAAACAGCGTAGAAATGCACCCACCATGAATGTATATGTTATTTCGTTGCAACAGATGAAATCGAAGTATCAGAAACCTGGCTCTGATACCAATTGAAGGATCTCATACTGAGAGTTCCATGAGCGGGTTAAGATAGCTTCGATTTCACAGTGAACGAAACACAAAAGATATAAATTCAACACAAACCGTTATGCATATAAACCTAATTATCGGCATGCAAAAAACACAATAAATAACAGGGAGAGGGTTCATACCAGTTGAAGACTCTCTTCGAACGTCTAAACCCCAAGTAGCAGAAACCTCCAATGGATCTACCAACACCCGACTATATGTCGACTGCAACAGCACGATCAGTACAAACACGAATACTGCAGCGGAGACAACACCACCACAATTGAAACCCAGGTATCCTTGGAGTGAAAACCCAAAGAGTGAGCTTTGGTGAGTTTAGTAGAAGACGGAGGACAACACGTTGGGTAGATGATAAGCAAGCGGGAGATGAAACTGTGCTATCGTATAGCAGAAATGCTTATCGTATAGAACAGCTACACGATCGTGTATGAAAGGCTGAACGATCGTTTAGAAAAACGTATACGATCGTTTAGAGAAATCGTGAGGCAGACGATCGTTTAGACGGATGAGCTTCTATCGTATAGGCTCTCGCGATCGCTTTCACGAAATCTTTTCGGGCGGACGAAAATTTGAATGCACGATCGTGAAAAAATGAAAACGATTTTCATTTTTAAATCCGCCGGTTACCATAACCTACGCAGCCCACTTCCCACGTCCGAACGTGGACAAATTAGTTAATTATCAAATAATTAATCAATAATTTAAATAATAAATATAATCATATTATATTTATATCCTATAGTTTGATATCATATATCTACTATAGTATTTTCTCCTCTTCTTGATATAAATCATATCTATATCTAATTTCCTCCAAAATAATGTATCTCATACATTTAGCCAATTATATCATATATAATTAACTAGTCCAATTATATCATATATAATTGAACTTCCTCTTGTAAATTTGAACATTTCAGATTAACCCAATTACTAGTTCTTGACTTTATCCAAGCTACCCATGTGACCTAATGGACCTGTGGGTCGAAGCTCCAACGGTATGTGAATAGCTGACTAGACTCTTTAGCCATGAGATCCACCATCCGTTAACTGTCAGTGATTTCACTAAAGACCAAAGCTGAACTTTTCTTACCACAGATATATTTCTGTGTCCATCGGATATAACCAATCATGAGTACGATGACCCTTCACAGATGCTCGTAAGTACAGCTGGGCCAATTAACCGTTTTGCCCCTGTAGTTACATCTCACTCTTTAAGTACCACTGATTCCTCTAATGAACAATATAAAATAGTCCAACTATATGTGAACACCTCTCGGGCCAAGAGAAGGTGTTTGGACCACATTGTTCAAGCCCTGGAATCAGCCCTTAAGGGATCCATCTATCTATTTACCCCTACCTTGGGGAAGGAGTGAATTCCATCTTGTGTAGCTGAGTTTCTAGCTCCCAAATCAGACGAATCCCAAAATGATAGGTTTGAATCGGCGACCTGGCCACTCGCACCCCATACAAATCAAAGGAGCGCCCTCAATGGCAGGAGTTTCCAACTCACCCAGGATTGAGGTCATGTTATTTATGGTCATCCTAGTGAAGTGAAGTCTCTGTCATGAACAGTGTTATATAACAAGACATTAACACTTCGTGGTTAGGTCTTATACAAACTCTTTGTATAGGACGCCCTCGCTCGCATGTCCCTAACACGAATAATCAGGATCAGACCATCTGTAACAAGCCACAACACTTGTGACCATTCCACAAAGCGGGCCGTGTCCGTAACGTTACCAGAATAAGGTTTCCCTCATTTATCCATTTACTACCGACCATTTTGGTTATCACTCAAGATACGATCCACTTGTATGTCACCACATACATGCTTGAGTCACATGCAGATAACCAGGGATTTTATGTTTATTGGTTTGTGGTAAAGCAAATAAAACAAATAACCGAGCAAAAAACAAGATGTGAAGTAAATATCATATATTAACAATATAGATGTTCGTATATACTGTTTACAAACTACAGGATACGAGACTTTAAGGCACTAACCCCAACAAAGAGATCCTTTAACAAAGTGGATTATTGATAGGTCTTGTAAAGAGCTATGTTTCGTATATTAATTCCCTCAATTTTACTTCAATTCTTTGCTTAAATTGTCTATTTTATAGGTAAATTCCAATCCCGACACAAATGGAGTTATTTCGAAGAATTTGGAGCTAATTCGAGCTAAGCGACACCAAAGAATCACTTTAGAATAAGAACCAAAACAAGTCATCACATTGCCCCTCAAAAGGATCTATTCAACACACTTCAGCAATACTCGGAGCATCACAACACTCCTCACACAAATAAGCTTGACACTAGCTTGATGTTGAAGGACAACATGCACCATTTTGTTGCAAAATAGGGCAGTATCGCAACGCTTCACCCAGAGTCACAATGCTTTGGAGATTGAAGGAATCGTCCGCGCACGTGTGCGTGCCTTGCACAACCCAGCGTCGACTCAGCGTCAAGACCCTCGCCCAATGATTATTGGCTTTTTTATGATTTAGCGTTGCAACGGTAGCCTTAGCTTTGCGACGCTACACCTGCATATATAAAAATTGTTCTTTCTTTTCAGTGGAGGAGAGAATGAGAAATTTTTTATTTTTATTTTTTTTATATAGAGAGCCTAGATCGAAGTTAGAGAGAATCTGACCAATTTATTCTTATCTTGAGGGAATTTCTTATAAAATTGATAATTCCCTAGTGAATTGCTTCATGGATTTCATCATATCTTCAAGGATTTATTTCAAGATCTCTCAACTCAACGACTAGGTAATTGTATTTCTTGAGTAATCTTAATTCTAGGTTTAAATTCTTGAGTTCGTTTGTATATTTTCTTGATTTTTTTTACATTTTTTTAAATTTTCTTGGGCTAAATTTGAATAGAAATTAATGGAGGATAATTAATGCTTTGATTCCATTAAATTTTTTAATGTAATTCTTACTTGGCACTATTGCATAATGGTGAGATAGGTTACAAAATTAAGTTTTCTTGTGTTAATTAGGACTTTTTCCGAATTTAAATTTTGAATTTCTTAATTTAGAATATTCATTCAACCATTCTTGAAATTTGCTCTAATGTGTTTATTGAATGTCATAATCATGATAACCTATGTCTTTAAAGCAATCTAAGAAAAGAACATGATAAATGCTATATGAAAGTGTTTTTGACTTAGATTAGGACTAATTGATGTGACTTATGTTAATTGGCTATATGGGTCTTTAAGGGTCTTTCCTTATTGGATTATGAGATATTGAGTTTTCGAGTAATTGTTCAAGAACAATGATAGGATTAACCCTAGTAACAAGATTTTCCAAGAATTTTTTTCTATCAATTTTCTTTACAAAAAAAAAAATAGTAAGTCAGAGTCACAAATTGTTTTCATCTTCGTCCTAGTTAGTCTTTTTAATTTCTTTACAAACAACCCCCTCCCCCCTTTAAATTACTATTTTTTTTAATTCAAAGGTTATTTTTTGCCAATTAACAGAGGTTCCCTTGGGATCGACCTCCTACTCCCACTTTAACTACATATTAGTTTTAGTAGTTGTTCGAGCATTATAAATTTTATTTTGCTTGGGTAAGGTAGAATTAATGACATCTATTTTGCACCGATCAGTTGTACCCATAATGTCACTAGGATAAGAAACCCAACCTTATCTCTATAGTATAGACCCTTTAGGCTATATCTTGAATATTGATCCCTGTATGTCTCCACATACTGTTCAAGACTCATAAGACAACATTGGATGTTAGTTTATTGTGTTTAAGGTTATTAAGAAAAAATAGAATACAATACAATCAATGACATTTATTGAAACAACATCGACAACTCTTTATTGATGAAATAACATCAATAACTCTTTAATGATGATGGTCAATTAATTACATTTACTATTTACGAGTTTTAGGGTAGAAAACCCAACACGTATATTATGCAAAAATAACCCGCCTTTTCTCTAATGTTTCGTTTTGAAATGAAAATTAGAGGCAAAATCTGCCTCTAATACCAACTGAAGAAATGAAATTCTATAGCAAAAGCATATGAACGCGAGCCAATGTAACGCAATTTGAATAAATTTAAAAAAAACAAAAAAATTATAAAAGAACAGGATAAACATTTATAGATTACATCATGCTTCTAGGGAGAAAAGAATGAGAAGAACTAACACTTGAAGACTTTTCTTTTTGTAATTCCACTCCTTGAAACAGAATAGTACGAACGTAAATCTCACTTAAATTGGAAAATACCTCTCACGAAAAAACAAGTCACGAGTAGGGGACACCACCACTTAGTTTCCTCGCTATTCTCTGGATAAAAAATTAAGGATGCGTGGGCTCCTTAATTTGGTAGGGAAAAGTGTTTTTGTACGGGAGAGGTTTCTTGAGGAAGAAGATGAAGAATGCAGAGAAAATTTTTTTCTCCTATAAGTGATCTATGCGTTAGATTGAAGCTTCTCAAAATGAATCTCCTCCCTTCCATTTTACTTAAGAGTGAGTTGGTTGGAGAGGGAGTTAAAACTTCTCTCCACTAACTCATAATAACTCCTAATGGGAGTTATATTTTGAACTTAAATAAATTGTATATTAAATCAAGTTTAATATATAATTAAATAAATATTAATTAATTAATTAATTATCGAATATTTAATTTAATTTGAATCATATTCAAACAACAATTACTCATATAACTTATAGTTTTAATATTAATCTGATTCATATTAATTAACCTATAATTTGAATAGGAATCTCATTCGTTTTGATTTTAACCTATAGTATTATATGAATCTTATTCATATAATTGATGTTTGAATCTTATCAAATTTTTATCTCTCACACATTACAGAGTATTATTCATGATTAACTCTATGTTATAATGTACCTATATACATTATATTAACTGTATCTTATAAAATTAATTTCCTTATTTAATTTAAACAATTTAAATTAATCCAAAATTAATCGATTCTTGTTTTACCCTTAGGGGCCATTTGGATTGAGGTTTTCTCAATGCCCAGGAATTAAGGATGTCTGAAATTATATGTCTGGGAGTAAAATTACTGAGAATAAAGGATGACTATGTTTGGTTGTGCATGGGAAAACAATGTCTGGGAATAGTATGTGGGAATTAAAAAAAAAAAAAAAAAAGATTGTGAAAACAAGTCCAAACGATCGTTTACAAAATACTATACGATCGCTTAAATTATCTATAAGGTCACTGAGCTCCGCTACACGATCGTTTACAAAATACTATATGATCGCTTAAATTATCTACACAATCGCTGAGTAACAAAATGTTATACGATTGCCTACCTAGTGCTATACGATCACCTATCAAATGCTATACGATCGCTTACCAAATGCTACTCGATCGCTGAGCTTAGCTACACGATCGCTGAGTAAAAAAATGCTATATGATCGCCTAGCCAATGCTATACGATCGCCTACCAAATGCTATACAATCGCTTATCAAATGCTACACGATCGCTTAGATATGCTACACGATCGTTGAGTAACAAAATGCTATACGATCGCCTACCCAATGCTATACAATCGCTTACCAAATGCTACACGATCGCTTAACTTTGCTACACAATTGCTGAGTAACAAAATGCTATACAATCGCTTACCCAATCCCATGTTTGGTTGGTGGGATTTGTTTATTTGTCTTGGAAAAGGCAATTCCTAGGTATCTTTTACCCACACAAATGAAGAAATTGCATACCCATTTAGAAATATGGGTTTTCATTTCTTTTTTCGCTTCCTACCACGATTTTTCTTCCTTCTAGCCTTGAAATCGTATAGCATTTTGTTACTCAGCGATCGTGTAACATTTGGTAAGCGGTCGTGTAGCATTTGGTAGGCGATCGTATAACATTTTGTTACTCGGTGATCGTATAGCAGAGCTAACGATCGTGTAGCCGAGCTCAGCGATCGTGTAGCATTTGATAAGCGATTGTATAGCATTTGGTAAGCGATCGTATAACATTTTGTTACTCAGCGATCGTGTAGCAGAGTTAAGCGATCGTATAGCATTTGGTAAGCGATCGTATAGTATCGGGTAGGTGATCGTATAGCATTAGGTAGGCGATCGTATAGCATTTTGTTACTCAGCGATCGTGTAGATAATTTAAGCGATCGTATAGTATTTTGTAAACGATCGTGTAGCGGAGCTCAACAATCATGTAGATAATTTAAGCGATCGTATAGTATTTTGTAAACGATCGTGTAGCGGAGCTCAACAATCATGTAGATAATTTAAGCGATCGTATAGTATTTTGTAAACGATCGTGTAGCGGAGCTCAGTGATCGTGTAGATAATTTAAACGATCGTATAGTATTTTGTAAACGATCGTGTAGCGGAGCTCAACAATCATGTAGATAATTTAAGCGATCGTATAGTATTTTGTAAACGATCGTGTAGCGGAGCTCAGTGATCGTGTAGATAATTTAAACGATCGTATAGTATTTTGTAAACGATCGTTTGGACTTGTTTTCACAATCTCAATTTTTTTTAATTCCCACATACTATTCCCAAACATTGTTTTCCCATGCACAACCAAACATATTCATCCTTGATTCCCAGTAATTTTCTTTTCAGACATCCTTAATTCCTGGATATTGAGAAAACCTGAATCCAAACAGCCCCTTAGTGAGCTAGCAAGACGATCTTATGGACCTACAGATTAGAAGTTCCAATGATACGAGATTAATTAATTAAACTTTTTAATTAAATCAATCAATATTCATTAATTGCAAGTCACTCCACTAAAGATCCACAACTGTACTATTCGTACTGTAGATATATTTATGTGTCAATGGATATAACCAATCAACAGTAAGTCGATCGTTCATGAATCGCTCATAACAACGGTTGGGTCAAAGTACCGTTTTACCTCTATAGTTACATCTAACTCCTTAAGTGCCATCGATCCCTTCAGTGAACAAATAGTTTATAGTTCAACTATAAACTAATCCTTTTCGGCATTACAAGAAATTTAAGCTTTAAAGTCGGTTGAAAAATTGAAAACAAATGTATAATGTCAGTTTTTTTTCTAAAAAGCGGATCTTTAATGTCGGTTACATTAAAGATATATTTTAATTAGGCTACAATGTCGATTTAAAACTGAAATTGCAGATACCCATTTATTTTTTTTTAACTAATAAAAAATATCCCTCTTTCATTTCTTCATCTTTCTTTTCTCCCCCAAACTCTCTTGCCTTTGACCATCGTTACCGTTCTTCATTGTCACTTGTCATGCAGATCTCTCTGCCACTGTTCGTTGTTGCTCGTGTAGGAACCTTGTCATCAGCTCGTTCGTTAGCTTGTGGAGGTGCAACTCGTGTAGGTCTGTTCGCTCGTGCAACTCGTGCAGGTCGGAACTTCAACATCAGTCAACTCGTCGTCGTGTGCAGGTCCGTTCACCGTTCAACTCGCCATGCAGGTTCGTTCGTCGTTCATCTCGTTGTCGTAATAGATCTGTAGATCTGGTCCTGGGTTTTTTAAATCCGATTGTCTATTTACCCTATCTACTTGTGGGTCTTTCAATCCGGTCGTTGGCATGGTGATTCCCGAAAGTTTCGATTCGAGTCTTCCGATCTGGTGGTTGTGGGTTTTTCAGATCCGACCGTTCAACTCGCCGTGCAGGTTTGTTTCCATCTCCCACTTATTATTCGCAGTTACAATAATCATCTCTTTCTCTTTCTCTTTCTTTCTTTGAGGCTTTCACTTTTAAAACCCATTCTCTCATAGCGAAGCCATCGACGTAATTGGGAATTTCACGTTGTCTACATTTTCTTGAAATCTCTCTATTTTTTTTTCTCTCTTTGATTTATCCAATGATAAGGAAATCTTTATATTCTCTGCAATTTCTCGCCATTACAGTCGGGCTTTAGAGTTGAACAATTATATAAATTAAAAAATTTGTGCTTTTGCTTTTGCTCAAGATGGAATAAACATGCATAAAGTAGAAGAAAACAAAACTATTAAGCACTCTAATTACACTTGATTTGAGTTCAAAGCATGCAAAAACAGTTTTTCAAGTATGTATACCTTTGTAGATTCCCTCTTGATCCTTGTACTCCACGAATTTGACCTTCAAATCCTTAGTAGACCACAATGAGAGTCTTCTATACTATTCTCAGCCTTGGAATTGAGTGGAGGAACTCTTAATTGAGATGGATTTTGAGTGGGAAGGAGAGGGTTTGAAAGAGTATCAACAACTTCAGAATTTTCAGAAATTCAACATGCAAGACCACTTCAATTCTAAAAATTGAAGTATATATTCAACTTTAACAAGCAATCACTTTCTTAATATTGCTGAATGACACCTTAAAGAGCAATATCAAAGTAGCTAGATGTTGAATTAGGGAAAAACTCACTAACAAGATCAATATCTTAACAATTTCCACTATGATAATTTAAAACTATTTTAAATTCTCAATTTTCAAAACTTAATTTAATTTAATTGTAACTTAAATTAAATTAAAATAAAATTGTATTTTGAAATAATTTAATTTAAATAATTAATTAAATAAATTTAATTAATTAATTAACTAATAATTTAATAATATTAAATTCATAAAACACCTAGTTCAAAACATGAACTTGTATTCATATAATCAAATTTTAAATCAAATTTAAATATTTTGAACTCTCCAAACATGTTTAATTTCAATAGATTTAAACGAATATAATTTTCCAAACCCTAAATTGAAATTGAACACTTCATAATTCAAACTTTAAAATGACACTTCAAATTGAAACCCTAAACTGAATTTGAACACATCAAATTCACTCAATATTCTAATCCAAGGTTTAATCTTTTACGAGCTAGTAGAGAGTTCTTATGAACCTACAGACCATGAGCTCCAATGATTTGAGATTAATCGATTAAACTCATTAATCTGAATTAATCAATATTTGTTAACTACCGAGACACACCACTATAGCTCGATGGTTGCACTCTCCTCACTATAGATATATTTCTGTCTACTTAATTTAGCCATAATTAGTAAGTCAACCTTTCACAAATTGTTCGTAATAACGGTTGGGTCTAAAGCTGTTTCACCTTCGAATTTACATCTTGCTACTTAAGTCCCATTGATCTTCTAATGAACAATTGGTTTGTGATCCAATCACTAAACCAAATCCCTCTCAGGCCAATGAGAGGGTGAGACCCCTTGTTTAAGACCTAGAATCAGTACTTAAGAGAACAATCTCTCTACTATCCCTAAATCGGGTAGGAGTGAATTTCATCTTGCACCCTATTTCCCCAGCTATCTATCCGATCTTACCCCTGAAATGGGAGGCTTATTGAGCCGGTGATGTTGAGCCAACCCTCACCTATGCTAATCTAAGGATAATCCCGTATAAACAGGAGTTCATAGTTAGCTCATGATTCAAGTCGAGTTACCTAGGTCATCGATTTGAAACAGTCAGTCTTAAACAGTAAACAACATTACAAAGTAAGAGTGACTAATTTCTTGGTCCTAGTCTTATAAAAACTCATCGCATAGGATGCCTCCACTCGCATGTCTCCACATGAACGATTTAGGATCACATCGTTTGTACTATCTACAAAGTGGCCCGCATCCAATAGTGTTACCAGAATAAGGTACCCAACCTTATTCGTATACTATAGACTTTTAGCTATTTACTTGAATTTGATCCATATTTATGTCTCCACATAAAGTTTAGGTATTCATGTAATAGCCACGGATCTTAGTTTATTGGATTTAGTCTACAAAACTACAATTTACATATTCAACAACAGTTTTATTGAATAAATGTCAATAAAATCTTTATTGATAATAGAATATGCTTAACACTATAAACTACGAGTTTTAGGACATACAACTCAATAAAATTCATTATATTGTTTGTTTTGGAAAGCAGAGACAAGAAATGGATTTTGTTTCAGAGAGATTTTTGACTGGGGAAGCAGAGACAATTATATGAATAAAAAATTATATAAATCAACAAATTTGTGCTTTTGCTTTTGCTCAATTCATTTTATTGTTTGTTTTGAAAAGCAGAGACAAGAAATGGATTTTGTTTCACTAGGGAAAAAATGAGAATTTATACATTGGAAGAGAGAAAGATTGGAAGGAAGAAGCGAGTGATTTGGGTTCGGTTGGATTCAAAATCAAAACCCTTCATTTCCCCATTATATAATAGTTATTTTTGGATCTACATGTTATAAGAAAATGTTAGTTTTAATTTAACATACATTTGGTTGACTGATATTTATAAACCATGACTAAAGTAGTCGTATGATTAAATATGTTGAAACTTTTGGATCTACTTTAGGCATGTACATTTTGTTGGAAGAAAATTGAGTAACTTTTATTTAGTTGGCTTATTTTAGTTTGAAGCTAAAAAAGGGGACATTTTAAAGAATCAATTGTGAATGATGAAACTGATTTATTAAGTTTATATGAGGCATCCCATCTGAGAATGAAGGGAGAAAATATATTGGATGAAGAATTAGCTTTCACAACTTCTCAACTTGAGGCAATGACCATAGATTCTACCTTCATTCTCAGAAGAAGCTAAATATGCATTGAAGTGGCCAATCTAGAACAAGTGCTTTATTGTGGCATTTTCTCTGTTTCATTTGAATGATTCGGTCAATTTTCATCATTATTATCATTATATTCAAATAAAACAAAGCAATTTTTTACGTTCTTAAATTCTTAATTTCACATGCTTAACGTTGTTGGAAATTAGAAGTGCGTTTAATGATAGCGTTAGCTCAAAACGTATGTAATTTCACTTTCCATATTTGCCTTCCTCCTTTATTTCTGGATTGTAGTGCTTCTTCTCCAAATTGTCTTTCAGTAACTTACCTTACAAGCAACTTGGAGGGATCATTTCTCCCAACATTTGTAAACTCAGTAGATTACAAAGACTGTATATCCTAAAGAGCCATTTCTTCCCCCACATTTTTTTATTTTCCCTCCTCTCAATAATATGATGGGCAAGAGGCTGAAGTTTGGAAACTTTATGATTTAAAGAGATTCCGTCTTACTTCTCCCTTATTTTCTTTTATATGTTAACCAAACCAGGGCACTTCACGAAAATGACTTACATGGAAATATTCCTAATGAAATCACTTAATGTACTCAGCTCATAGCTCTATAAGTGAAACGTGTTGTAAATACTATTTTCATACAGTATATAGACATTATCCTCATGCACTTTTTGATCATCTGTGAAAGAGTTAAACAACATGCAACGGCAAAAACTAAAGTATGCTCTTCATAAAAATGGGTTTTCAGAACATACCTTTGATGAACTCTCCAAGAAGATGTCTGTTCAGCTGCTGTCTTCACTTGATATCAATGTGAACCACCTCAAAGCCTTCCCTACTATGCTCTTGGAGCTTTAGACAGAGTTGTGGGACTCAAGAACAACTTGAAGATGTGAAGAAACAAGAAAAGCACACAGCAGCAAATTGAAGAAGACAGTTTCTTCTTCACCGAAATTTTGCTCTCCAAAATTCTGTATTCCTCTTCTACTCCATCAACTCCAATCTTTTTTATATATTTAGATGAACATGCAAAGAGATGGAGTGCATGGCTTGCAGCTCATGCTTGGAGAATCAAAGTAGAGAAGATAATGGTTTGTGTGAGCATAAAGATGATGGTAATGGAGAAAATCCATTTTCCATTTTGTGCAACCATGCAAAACATTTTTCCATTTTCTTTTTAAAACAAAAAATGACTTTTAAATCATTTTAATTCAAAATTTGATTTTCTTAAATTAATTTCATAAATTAATTTAAAAAATCAATTAATTTAATATCAAATATTAAATTAATTTTTGCACAATAATCATCTTCATATATTTAAATCACATTTAAATATTTATTCTCTTATTCCGTTTAATTTGAACGTTTCAAATTAATTTCTCAAGCTACCCTACAGCTTACCCATTTACGAGCTAGTAGAGGGACCTTGCGGACCTACAGATCATAGGCTCCAACGATCCGAGATTAATCAGCTAAACTCATTAGACCGATCTAACCTCCATTCGTTAACTAATGGGTGATTTCACTAAAGCCCATAGCTGAACTCTCCGATATATTATGTCCACTCGATATAACTATAATTAGTAAGTTAACCCTTTATAGGTTACTCGTCATAAAGACTGGGTCGAATCTCTGTTTTACCCCTGTAATTACCTCTTGTTCCTTAAGTTCCACTGATCCCCTAATGAACAATTGATTTGTGATCCAATCAACAAATCGAATCCCTCTCAGGCCTCGGCCAATGAGAGGGTGAGGCCTCTTGTTTTAAGACCCAGAATCAGCACTTGAAGGGAACAACCTCTCTACTAACCCTAATCGGGTAGGAGTGAATTCCCTCTTGCACCCTATGTTCCTAGCTATTCATCCGATCTTATCCCAAAATGGTAAGCTTATTGAGTAGAGGCAATTGGTCTACTCTCACCGTTTGCAGATCAAAGGATAACCCCGAACAAACAGGAGTTCATAATTAGCTCAAGATTAAGGTTAAGTTACCTAGGTCATCGCTTCGAAATAGTTAGTCTTAAACAATAAACAACGTTATAAAGTAAGAGTGACAGGTTTCATGGTCCGATCTTGCATAAAACTCATTTGCACAGGACACCCCCACTCCTCATGTCTCAACATGCACGAATTAGGATCACTTCGTATGTAGCACTTTACAACACTTTGTAACAACTACAGAGTAGACCACATCCAATAGTGTTACCAGAATAAGGTACCCAACCTTATTCATATACTATAGATCATTTTGACTATTTACTCGACCCTGATCCACTTGTATGTCTCCACATAAAATTCAAATACTCATATAATAGTCAAAAGACTTAGGTTTATTGGATTTCTAATATATTCAATGACAACTTTATCGAATTCTCATAATAAATTCTAATGTTTACAAATCACGAGTTTTAGGATATAAAACCCAATAATCTGCATATGTATTTGAGATCTAATTATCTCCAAGGTGGTATACCATTGGATATTGGATACCTTTCTACTCTTACAATACTGTAAGTTTTTCTGGATGGTTTGGCAATTTTTGAGTCTATCATCGTTATATGCTATTTGAGATTGTGATTTAGTCAATATAAAAGATGTAATTGACTGAGGGCTATTTTATTTATATTGAAATTGTTTGACAAAATGCCACCTGATCTTCCTTTTTACACTACTTGTTTGTACTAATTTAGTAAGATTTGGGACTTCTCCTTTTATATCATTATTGCATGTTTTCTTAATATTAAGGTTGGAATTAAAGGATTTGTCAAGCAATTCATTAACGAGTGTTATTCCATCATCCATTGATCGTCTCTTGCTTCTGCGTCATCAAGAGTTGACTTAACACTTTTTGTTGTGGTTATTTTATCGTTTTTATTTCATTCATAGGAATTTGTACAAAAAAAGAAGAGCCTTTGCTTTGAGTTTTTTTTTTTTTAAGTTACAGTATTTCTTCAACTTCTAATGATTTAGAGCTAGTTGTCGGTTTGTTTAAACTTTTAATGGTTGAATGAACCTGAAATCTAACAAGAAAATGTGATTGTCTCCCTTCTTCTTTTTTTTTTTTTTTTTTATATGCTAGTTTCATATTATGAATGCATTTACGATTGTTTTGAATTATCGGAATTTCTTTGATTTACAAGCATTTGATTAGATTTGTTTGTTCTTGGAATTGTGTTTAGCAAATCTGATGGAAGAAATGCCTTGACTCACGGATCTGTTTGAGTTTTTTTTTCCAGGTTCTCTTTAGTTACTTCAAACTTTCATTCGTTTTTTAAAAAAAGCCAATTGGAATTCGGATAAATTTTCATTTCGGACCGTTTTCTCTCTTTTCGATAATTTAGTTTGATTGTTTTTTCTATTTTACTTGTTGATCACCTTATTGCAGTGTTCAAATTTTTCTTAGTTGATTTTGACTTCTTATCCTTCTTTATAAGATCTAAATGAAGTTGCAAGTTTGTTTATAAATTACAAATTTTGAAGTTCTAGATTTACATTTTGAAGTTATTCTTTTCCGACTATTACAAATCATAAATGTTGTCATATTTTTCTCAACGTGTTGTTGATTGTTGTGTCATACCTAAAAATTTCTCAAGGTCCTAGTGGAAGGTTAGGTTTTGGCAGTGGAGCTGATAGCTATGGCGGAGGAGTAGTAGCTCAAACCTTACTAGGAAAGTATCGTCTTACCAGCAATTCAATTAATTTTTAGTGGAATAAGTTGGTAGCTTGATTGAAGAGATTGTTAGCCTTTTTCTTTTCTTTTAGCTTATGGAAATATTATAAATTCAAGTTTGTTAGAACTACAGCTTTGCAAGCATAAAGTTTGTTATCTCTTTGAGTGCTAACTATTATTCATACCTTGTGAGCAAGATTGAGATTTAAATTTTTATGTTTGTTGAGATTTTAATATATAAAAACAATTAAGATTTTATTTAGTATATGTCATTTTTTTAATGTTATTTTTAACTCTTTGACTGACATTAAAAATGGATTGGACAATTTAAAAAAATGAGGCATTAAAAAGGGGACAATTATTGAAAAAAATTGGTAAAAAATCAACATTGAAGATGATGTACAATGTCGGTTTTAAAATGACATTGAAGATGATGTACAATGGCGGTTTTCAACCGACATTGAAGATGGTGTATAGTGTCGGTTGAAAAACCGGCATTGAAGATAATTAGTACTGAAATTTCGATCAGCTATAATGTCAGTTTAAAACTAACATTAAAAACCTTTTATAACACGATCTTCAATGTCGATTTTCAACAGACATTAAAGCCCTTTAATGTCGGTTTTAAACCGACATTAAAGTCCAGTTTTGTAGTAGTGCTGGCTAGTGAGAGGGTGAGACCTCAATGTTCAAGCTCTCGAATCAACTTTTAAGAGAGCAATTCATCGACTTACCCTAAAGATAGGAAAAAATTGAATTTCTTCTTGTGGTAGCTTTGTTTCCAGCTCACTGTTCTGGCAAATTCCCAGAATGGTAGACTTATTGAGTCGGTGAATATGACCACTCTCACCCATATAAATCAAAGGATCGCCCTCATAAACAGAAGTTCATAACTCACTCAAGATTAAGGTCGAGTCACCTTGGTCATCCTATTAAATGTTAATCTCTTCAATTATAGGCATTATAAAGAGAGATTAATAATTTCACGGTCTGGTCTTTTACAAACTTTTTGTATAGGATATCCCCACTCGCATGCCTCCATATGAATGATTAGGATCAGATCATTTGTAACACTTTACAACTCTTGTAACAATTACAGTCTATAGTCTTATTAGATAATTTTTAAAGTTGACGATCCAACTTGGTAGGTAGATAGAAGTTATGGACTAATATTGGAATTTAACCTTAAATTTTTAAAAAGGTTTGGCATTCTTTATTGCCTATACTTGATAAAATTATTAAAAAGTTTATGTTAAAAATTTCAATTATTTTTTTTATTAGTTTTGCCCTTTTCATTTTTTTATTATCTGAGAACCATAGTCTCTAAATTATAAAAATATATATTAAAAAATATTATTAGAAGTTTTAATTGTTTATATGTTATTAGTATAATAAAAAATATATGCCTTTTTAGTCATGAGGTTTAGATGGTAGTATTTTTGGTATTTTAATTTTTGGCTTAAGTGCATGTTGGTCTAAATTTAGGGGTTCAAGAGTCAGAGTTTAAAGAGTTCGGATGAACTCACCTTCAATAGATCAATATACAAAATTTATAAGATGGTTTTCCCAAGGCTTTTCGTTATCCTGTAGAGAAGGAAAAATGGGCTAGCCGAGAGTGTTCTGTTAAACAATAAATAAAAGGTAATTACAATTAATAACATTTTTAGAAATAATAACAAGTGTATAGCATCATTTTAAAAGAATTACAAATATAGTCAAGTCTATGAACGATAGACTTCTATTATTGATATACTCTTACCAATAATATGGTCTATTACTGATAGACTATTTAAATTTGATCATATTTGTAATTTTTTTTACATTATGTTATATCTACTAATACTTTTGGTCTAATGTTTATATTTGCAACTGTCCCATAAATAAATTAGGGATGGAAAATGAAATAGGGACAAACAGAGGAACATCTCTACTTGAGTTATTGTCAATCTTTTGATAGTTTGATAGGAGGTGTTTAGTGTACAGGTTTGGAATCTTAAGTCTGGGGTTAAGCTGGGAGGTTTAGATAGCCTGAGTTTGAAGTGCAGGTTTTGGACGTCTATGTTTAAGGAATCTGTGTTTGGGGTGCAAGTTTAGGAAGCCTGGGAATAAAATACAGATGTATAAATCTTGAGTTGAATTTTTTTTTTTTTTTTTTTTTGTATTTAATCAACGATTAGATTTTAGATTAGTTCAAACTTGTCATCTTAGTTATTTTAATATAGTTAAGTTCAAAATAAATTAAAAAGTTTAGAAAAATATTCGTTTTTGTTTTAATTTTAAAATAGAGATGTGACTAAATTTATAATTTTATTTAATTTATTGTTTTAGTAATTTGGTATTTTGATTTTACTAGGTTTTGAGATAAAACTACATGGACTTTTATCACTTTAACTCATTTGAAAATAATCAATTTTTTTACCCTAACATGTTAACTTCAAATTGAAATAAATTAGTATTTTAGTCTTAAATTCAATTATTGAAAAATTATAATTTTTTTTTTATCAAATTACATTTGAGGAAACAAAAGAAATTTTGAGTCTTAATTTTTACTTGGCACTAAGTTGTTGCCAACATTTGAATCTTTTATGTTTAAAAGATAATCTTAGATCTTCGAATTAGTTAAATTAACCAACGAAAAAAATAAAAATGTTAAATTAAATTAGGTTTTTTTTCTAATGCATATAGTCTAAATAAATATACCTAATTTATAATTGCAATCTAATGAGCTATTATTTTACGTAAAAATATGATTCAATTTACTTTTTTAGATCTTAGCATGTTGGGGGAAGTTTCTTATGATTATGAACTCTCTAAAACAGTTTTCTTTTCATAACATATACAAGTAAGAAAAATATCTACAAAAATCCGAAAATTGTTGCCCTCATAAATGAAAGCAAGAATCCATCAAAAACTTTGAAGAAGAAATCAAGGTATATTTGATATATATATATCATTATATATTTGAGTTTTTTATAAATAAATCTGTATATATTTGATAAGTGCATTAATAATACAATTTGTATAATATATTCTTATATACCAAATAATATATTTTATATATAATTGCATTTTTCAATATCTTTATAAACACGCCAAAAATAAATCATGGTATATGTGATGGTGATTTTCAATTAGTAAAAATAGAAAATAAATGAAATCCTCTAAAATGAAGGAAACATTAATTTTAAACCAAGAAAGAAAGAATTTTAAAAAAAAATCTAATAATAATAATAATTAAAAATAACTCCAAAAGAAAAAAATAATTAGAAGAAAAAGAAAGTCTATTTTAAAAAATATTATGGTATTTAAACTAAGAGTCTCTTTGAAATGATTTAGATTATTTTAAAAAAAAAATGTTTGTCCGAAGTGACATTCAAGGCGGTCACTGAAGTTGGTGGTCAGAGGTTGGTTGATAGTGGTCATTAAAATGGTGTCCAAAAATTGGCTGACAAACTTTCTAAATTAAATTAAGAAAAAAAAAAAAAATAATAACCGGTTTGAATAGACCCATGAAGAAAAGGATGAGATTTCGAAGTGGATTTAGGATGCCCAACACATACAATCACAATCTTGGAAACAAACACTTTCATAGAGATTTATTTTGCCTCAATTTTATATCTAATTTAATTTCTTCAATAGACTTGTTTTTAGATCCGAAATCACTCCAAATAAAAATAAAATGTGCCGAGGACTACTTTATTTTAACTTTACTAAGAAAGAAGAAGCAAAACAAGACAACAACAATTCTTCAGAAATTGCAGTATTCATTAACTTGCATATATAAATTATAAAATATGCCGAACTCTGGCGGCCTCTTTAGAAGACGATGCATTAAACCAGACCCAAATATATCTCTTCTTTTTCCCAAACTCTCTGCCTCTAAAACAAATCAAAATGGAAAGCAACATGGCTTCCTCAACAAATAGGTATTTAAAAAAAATGTCAGCAGCAAAAATGAAAAGAAAATAACAATAATAGGCTAATCGTTTTCCATTACTGCAAACCCCATCTTTTTATTTTTTTAGTGCTTCATTTTAAAAATTCGGACCAGCAGCAAGAATTTCCTCTGTCAAACTATTGTCTTCACCGATCTTGTAATTGGTAAATGTCTCAAAATTGTTCTTGAAAAGACTCGCCAATTTCAGCAACGTTTCATTATACGCATCCTTGTCCGACCACTGCAAAGACCCCCAATTCAAAATTAGTGATGAATTGAATCTAATAATTTTTTAACAACTAGATCCCATAAATTATAATGTCGTTTTTATTTTCTTACAGTGTTCACAGGGTCCAAAATCTCAGAGGGAACTCCTTTTATGGCGGTGGGGATTTCGAGTCCAAAGACTTTCGTTTTACGGTAATCGGCATTGAGAAGTTCACCAGAATGAATGGCGTCGATGATTTTTCTAGTGTAAGAAAGCTTAATACGGCTACCGGAGCCATAACAGCCACCTGACCAGCCGGTGTTAACGAGCCAGCCGGTGGCGCCGTGGTTCTTCATCTTTTCAGCGAGCATAGCGGCGTACTTTGTGGGATGTAACATTATGAAAGCCGCTCCAAAGCAAGCCGAGAATGTCGCTTGTGGCTCCTTTATACCGTCTTCCGTTCCAGCCACCTACAATTTTTCAATTTCACTTCATTTTAACCCTTCATTTTAACCCTCAATCTCATAGTAAAAAAGTCATTTCTTTTTACCAATGCAGTATATCCACTGATGAAATGGTACATGGTTTGAGCCAAATTAAGCTTGCTAACAGGTGGAAGCACTCCAAATGCATCACAAGCCAATAATATAACGTTCTTTGGGTGTGGCCCCACACATGGTATTAAAGCGTTCGGTATGTACTTGATTGGATACGCCGCTCGAGTATTCTCTACATCAAAAAATAGGATTATTATTAATCATAATTGTAATCAGTTTAAGATGATTAATTAATTGAATTGATTAATACCTGTAACTGAATAGTCAGAATAATCAACCTCTCTGGTGTGCTCATCGAATACTACATTCTCCAATACTGTCGATCCAAACAAACCATTTCAATAAAAATGTCAAATGTTTAATTAATCCTAGGGAAAGGGACTACTAGATTATTTTTGTTGTTTTTATTTATGTTGTTACCGGTTCCGAACTTGATGGCGTTCCAGATATCTGGCTCTTTTTCTCGGGAAAGGTCAATGCACTTAGCATAGCAACCTCCTTCGATGTTTGAGACACCGTTGTTGCTCCAACAATGTTCATCGTCTCCAATCAAGTAACGATTCTGATCCGTCGACAAAGTGGTCTTTCCGGTACCTAAAACAGAATAAATAAAGTTAAGAAACGATATAATTCAAAATGTTAAATTACAAGTTTAGTCCGTAATCTTTCACATGGTTTGTTTTATTTCTAAACTTTTAAATGTGGTTAATAAATTAATGGACAACTTTTAATTTTGTATTTAATTAAGTTATTAAACTTTAAAAAAAATAATTGATAATTGATCTATTAGATATAAAATTGAATTTTGTATCTAATGGAATTCTAAAACTTCAATTTTATATTTAGCAAATATATCAATTTAAAAAAATGTCTTAAATGTGATGACCTATTAAATATCGAATAAGAGAACTAGGAATCTAATAGACATAGAATTGAAAGTCTAATGATTGATTAATATTTTAAAAATTCATGACCTATTAAACATTAATTAATTAAATAGATACAAATTTAACCCATTTAAAATCACTATCAAATTCGAACAAGGGTTAAAAAAAAGTTATTTGTATACCGGATAATCCAAAGAAGAGGGCAACATCGCCATCTTTTCCCATATTACAGCCAGAATGCAAAGAGAGGATATGTCGCTTGGGCATTAGATAATGCATCAAACTGAACAATCCTTTCTTCATCTCACCCGCGTATTGTGTTCCAAGGATCACCATTTCCTTCCTCGTCAGATTCACATCTACGCTAGTTGAAGATGTCATGTAATGTGTAAAACGGTTGCAAGGAAACTGCCCAGCATTGTATATTGTGAAATCCGGTGTCCCAAAATTCACCAACTCTTCCTCTGTTGGCCGAATACACCTACCCAAAAAAACCCAGAAAAAATCATTCACCATTATCAACCCCCTTTTTAGAATTTTGGTATCCTCTGTTTTTTCTCTTTTGCTTACATGTTATGCATAAACAGCGAGTGGTAAGCTCTGGCAGAGACAATTCTGACTTTGATTTTGTTCTCTGGATCCCAATTCAAGAATTGGTCGTTAACGAAGACTTTGTCAAGAGAGTTCAAGTAATCCACGGCTCTTTCTCTGTTTATCATGAATGTGTGCCCGTCCATTTCAATATTTGGCGATCCCCTGCAACATGAAAACAGAGATTAAAACTAGTCCAAAAAGGTAAATTTTGGGGTAAAAAGAAGTCGTTTCTATACTTACTTTCCCCACCAGAGCTCTTTCTCGGTATTTTCATCCTTAACAACTCGCTTGTCTCTTGGAGATCGCCCTGTCTTGGCACCAGAAAGCGTCGCCAATGCTCCCGTCGAGGTAAAAAACGAACCCTTCTCGTACTTTATGGCTTGCTCGTACAGCTCTGCCAAAACGACGCCGTCTCCATTCAGCTTAAAGATGATTTAAGTGAAATATATTAAATTAAATATTAAAATTATGTATTTTTGGACCTGCAGGGGAGAGATTGTAGAGGACGTGTGTGAATTTCAATGAGCTGTCACTGATGTTAATAGTGGGTGCGAGTTGGTGGTGCAACACGTGTGCAACCTCATTCGTAGTTGTAGATTTTCGGGCCGGGTCTCCTTTCACTACCTTTGGCCCAGTCTCTCTCGCCAATGATGCTAACGATGCACTGGATTCCAATTCCCAATCAAATAAATTAATTTCAAAATAAAGTACACGTGTCGCGATTTGAAAGGATACTATTGGCACATTTCACAAGCCCCATAGAATCACACTTTTACTTTCAATAAAATTAAATGTCCTCTGTTTTTGTTTAATATATAAATTTACTATGAATTAATGTACGTGGTGGTGCATGTGTGTGGTAAATATGGTACCTGATTGATTGGAGTTGTTGCCTCTGGCGATCTTCTTCAGCGATTAAAGAGAAGGTATCTGCAGCCGAGCCGATGGGAGTGCCGGGTGTGGATCGCTTCTTCTGCAGGTTATGAAGTTCATCAATGGTTTGAGCCTTGATCGGCGACGTGCTGTCGTCGTAGCAGATTCCGTTCCCTCCCTCCGTCTGAATTTCCCTGTCAAATTCTTTGCCATTGGCTATGTTCGAACCAGCCATGTTGATCCTATTAAAAAAAAACAGGTGGAAATAAAATATCAATAATTAATCTAATCGTTTTCATATTGAGAATTGGAATAATTGTTTAGAAAGAAAAAGAGGGAATAGGAGAAATGTAGAAGTACAGAAGTTTAGCAAAGAATGGTAATGAGATGAGTGAATGAACGAAATGAGAGTGGATGAGTTTGGATGAATGGGAAATGGGAGTTATGGGGATTCCCTTTTAAAGGCTTCACAAGCACGGTTTTAGCAGTTATCTAACCAGGGCGTAACTTGACCAGGGTTAAAAGTCTTACCCAAAGTGCAAAATATTTTGCTAAGTACACGGGTAACCAAAATTTTCGATGTACAATCCGGTGGTCTTGGGATCATTTTTCTTTTTGTTATTTTCCAAATAGGAATGTGGTCGGAGAAGTTTTTCCGGAAATTTTATTTGAGTAGCGTGCCCAAATTTTCTGCTATGTTCTTGTCGAATTGCCAACNCCTTCTTTTCTTTTTTGCTACTAGTTAAACGCCACAGTTGAACTTTCCCTTCTTTGAATTCCAAGTTTTTCTTTCACGTTTTTTAATTTAAAACAATTTTTGTGTGGCTGTCATTTTTTTTTTTTTTTGAAACAAAGTGAAGTTTTTTTTAAGTTAACTATTTTTTTTTTACTAAGAAATTCAAATTTAAGTTAATTCTTGAATATTTCATATACACACACAAATATACATGTATTTTATAATTTTATAATCAATGTTACTTTATCTAAATGTTATATATTAATGGAATCATTATTTCACAAAGGTTAAATTAAGTGTAGTTTAAAACTTCCAAGTACATTCTATGAATTTTTAATTTATTTTACAAATTTTAAATTATGAGTGTAGTTTCAGACTTCGAAATTCATATTTAATAATTATAGAAAATTTTAATTTTGTGTTCTTTGAAATTCTTAAAATATTTAAAAGATCGAGAAAATAAACTTTTTATTTGTATCAAAAAATTATCTCTCCTATTAGAGATAAACTTTAACTCTGTCCATTTGGAACTAAAGTTTTTCAATTTAGTATTTGATCAATGCATTGAATTTTAACCAATTTCGAGGCATATTAAAGACTTATTAAATATATAATTTAAAAATTAAAAAAAATATATGAGACAATTTAAAGATTTATTATGCATATTTAAAAGTAGAATGATTTATTCCACACAAAATTAAAAATTCAAAGATGACCTATTAGACACTTCTTAACATTGTCAAATCATATAAACACATGAACGTGTGCTCCTGATACAAAATTTTGGTTTTGGCCATTATTTGAATACAATACATCAACATAACTATTTATTTTAAATAAAAATTCAAAATGATCATAGCTTAACTAGCATAGAAAATTGTATTGGTGACTTCAATGTCAAATATTCAATTCACTTTCTCATAATGTCAATAAAAATAAAAATAAAATGTTGAAAATTAAGGTTCCATTTGTAGATATTTGATTTAAAAAAAATTTGTACTTGTTTTACCCATTTTCTCACTCATGGTTTTCTATTTGCGACGTAAACATTTGAATCTAGAAAGTTTTCAAAAACAAAAATAGGTTTTTTTGGAAATTCTCTTATTTTTTTAAAAATGTTCTAAGGTTTGGTTTTGATTTTAAAAATACTTTTCAAAGGTAGCCAACAAGAAATCGATGGAAATGAAATTCATAGACTTCATTTTCAAAGACAAACAAAAAATAATAATAATAAATTAAATAATTATCGAATGAAACCATATTAGAGAGTAATTTTAAAATTTTTTAAAATCACTTTTATCATTTCTAAATAACCTTCTAATCACTCAAAATTAATTTAATATTTTATTTTATATTTTTAAATATAAAAAGATTAAAAATACACTTAAAAGTAATTTTAGAATTACTCGTAGACACGCTAATAAATAATTACTAAATAGACTTATCGGAATAAGCATAAAAGGGGGTGAAAAAAAATAGAGGGATGGCAAGAACAACCAAAAGGTATGGTATAATATTCGTGATTGACAGGCATTGCAGGGTGACGTGGGAACCAGCCGCTTTTTTTCCGATTATGATATGGACAACCGCCACGTCACAAATGCTTGGCTCGCCGCGCCCTCCGTTCCCAGTTCCCACCAACCCAATGCCAAACGCTGAGTTGTTGGCGACGCCGTTTAAGAAAAAATTAAGCCCGTCTCCTTAATTAATTAACAATAATATTCTAATTCTTCCATGTGTTATTATGTTATTTGCAAATGACAACAACATCAAAAGATTGAGCTCAATAATAGGCAATTATAAATTTTTGTCAAAATAAGTATAACTCAATTAAGATATTGATTATACTATCAATCTTAAAGTATCAGAAGTTCGATTCTCCCATTTCATATATTGTCGTCTATATTAAATTTATTAACGTTATGAAATTTAACTAGAAAAATACTTTAGTGTATATCGGATTGCATGTGTAGCTCCCACAATTATTAATCACAAGTTGTCACGTGACAAATTCTTTTAAGAATGAAATATTTTGTAACTTCTTTCTTTGTGATCGAAGAGAATGAAAGATTAATATTGCCTAAACTATATATAAATATCATTTAAATTTCAAACCACATACATTTAGGATTTTGCACGAGATATTGATTAATTTCAATGCTTGGTCTCTATGTACTCACCGTAATATAAAATTGTGTCAACTAATTTCTTTTTTCATAGACCTAATACATGTTGTTTTCTAAAGGCTTCCTTCAGAGTTACAACATCCCAACAGCAATTTCAAATTGCATTACCATTTGGTTCTGAATTTCATAGTTTAGAGTTTTTAAAGATTTTTTTTAAATTTATTAAACATTATCGCATTACGTGTAGAACTTCAATACATTAAATATATGTCACACTTTGAATAAAATAAATTATAAGATATTTGACAATATATTTGGGTCATTTAGGAAAATCAAAAGTCTACCTTTCACCAATTTTTTCCCTTTTTCGTTTTTCTAAGGTTTGAAAAACAAAAACCATGGTTTGATATTAATGACCTCTTTAAATTTTCTTTTAATAAAAGATTAAAGGGACGTTCGGGGTAAAGAGTTATTTATTATAGTTGAGTTATAATAGTTTGTGTTTGGAATATAGATTATTTTAATTTGAGTTATAATAGTATGTTTTTGAGGTGTAAATTATTTTTATTTGACAAGAAAATAGTAAACACTGCAACAATGAATAAAAAATAATGAATGTAAAATAGTAAAAACTGTAGTAAATAGAAAATACTGTAATAAATGAGGGTTTTGAAATAGAGTTGACCGTAACTAATTGAAAAATATAAAATAATATTTACGATAGAAAAATGATAAGTAAAATGGTTATCAAATGAGCCTAAAATATCAAAACAAATTAAATGACAATCAAATTACTTTTATTTCCGATAATGTTTAGTACACAAATAACAAATGTAGGCTGTTAAACTTTTTATAATATAAAATAAACATAACAATTAAAGTTAATTATTTTTTTTAATACAAAAAGGATAGGGTATGAATTTAAACTTCTTTTCAGATAAAAATGAATAAATACCTTAATCGTCAAGCTCTTGCTCTTTTGCAAGTTCTCTGTTTATCAACAATTTTAGAGTAAATTATGCTCCGGAGATTTTCAATTCCATCTATCAACACATTTTATTTTTATTATAAGTTGATCAAATATAATATACATATTAACTATTTAAATTTAATTGAAAGTATGTCTATTTAAAAATTTACGTTTAAAATATTTTTAATTGCGTATATTATACATGTCTTCAAACTAATAAAAACTAAAAGTTGGATGATAATTTTTTTATGCAAACATAACAAACACTAAGTCTTATTAAAACGAGCATAACTCAATTTGCATACAAGTGTTTTATAGTAATTACGAGACGTGGTTCGAATCTCTCCGTCTCTAATTATATTAGGAAAACACAAGCATCAAGCGTCGGAAGTAGAAAAAGCTATCTTTTCAGATTAAAGTATGTCTGGGAAAATATTTCATACCCCTCACAAGAATGATAATTTAGAATTATATTTTAAAAAACGTAAAATTGTTTTATCAATAATGTCAAATTTTCTATTATGACGGTAATAGAACAGAAGTCCATGAGGCAGAAGGTAACAAAGCAGCATTCTCTTACTTATTTGGCGTGCAATGCAAGTGCAGCCAAGTTTTGACGACGGTACCTTTTTATACAAAGTTTGGGGGTAAAAAATTGGTATGGATTTAGTGGTCAAAGAGAAAAACTTTAAATTAATATGCAGATTTTTTCCGATGAGACGCCCTAGACTATTCAAGAATTATGACCTAAGACCTTGTTCAACGTCTTACGAAAGGTTCAGGGGGTTTGACAAACCACAATATTAGTAATCGAGCATATTTATTTCAAAATGTAATTTACCAATGAAAATCTTAAAAATTGGCTCATTTGATTTGATCACGTTTGTGGTTGTTGTCTATTTATGTTTTGTAATTGTAATAAACTGTAGGGTCCACGTTAGATCTGTAATCAACAAATGCAATCTAATTGTCGAGTCGAGCATGATCAATTTGATTGTGTTTGAAAATTAGTGGAATGAGGATTTTTCAAATTTTCCTCTTAGAAACAGTTATTTGTTACCATTAACGTTATAATATGAATATTATGAATATGTCACAGTTACTTTTACCATTACAAATACTATTACTGATTTATTATAAATGGTAACGATAACGATAAGACCATGCAAAGTAAACAATCTCAATTGTAATTAGATTATGTTTGCAAAATGTCTAGTAAACGTGATCAAAAGCAGTTCAGTTACGTTTGCGATTGAGATCCATTATGATTGATCCATAAATAGAATCTCATTGCAATTATACCAATTCTGATTATCGATCGATAAACGTAGCCTAAATTACTAATGAGAAAAGATAATAATGTAGATCTTAACGAGAATGAAATAGACATTATTGTCTAGAATTGAAGAATGCATGTCATTTTCAATCTAGATTACATATTCTACAATCTATTTTTTTTAGTTGTGATTATATGTTATATGGTAAACTTAAAATAAATAATATTTTATATCGTTAAGAAAAATATCATGCAATAGAACCGAATATTTATTTATATATTTCAAAAGCATCTAATTTTCTAAGAATTTGATTCTAAAGCACTCGAGGGTAGCGCTGCCTGTATTGTTATGAAACACAATCTTTACCTCCCAAATTATGGTATAGTAATCATATTCCTCAATTCCCAAGTGATATGAAACACAATCTTAGAAGCATTTATTCGAGTGGCTATCAAATTATTGAAGGGGATACAATTCAAATTGCACCAATTGATTGGAAAAATAAAAGTTGGATTCTCTGGTGATGAAACAAAAGAAAACGATATGTATTTCAAAAGAAATAAAATGTTGCATTATACACATGTATTCACATGACTAAGCAACGTGAAAGTACATAAATAATTACATTAATCATTTTCAACTTTTTTCAACTGGAAGATCCTAAAGTAATTTATTGGAAAAGCATTTGCCGATATGGTCCGTTTTTAGGATAATGAAATGGTCTCCTAAAGGGAGGAAAAAAAAAAGAAGTGATTTCCAAATTTTATGTGATTTTATAGGAATACAGAGTGTCCTTTTCTTATTTAAAAATTTATTTTTTAATTTTTAAAATAAATCAAATAGGAATATCGAGTTATAGCTACAAAACTTTCAAAAAGGTTTTTAACTAAGAGTGTATAAGAAAAAACTCTAAAAAAATTGAAAAATTAAAACTCGCTTTAGAGTGTTTTGAAAATACGTAGATTTATCACTTATCATCGCAAGTCATGCACTATGTTGTAATTAACAAGATGATTAATAACTTAAAAGAACAAACACAAACAATAATAGAGAGACACAAAGATTATTAATTCAGTTTGGTGTAATATCACTTATGTCTAGAGTTAGTGTGACCAAAGGAAAGAGACTTCATTAAATATAAATAAGCAATTACAATGCAATATTTATCGTTGAAGAGAACCTATATGAAGACCAACAAATGGCCTAGCTTTTAGTGAATAATAACTTAGGCTCCCTCTAAGTGTGGGATTTTCTCTCAACTGTTGTCACGATTTCTAATTGTCTTGTAAGAAGAACTCTTCAAACAAAAAGCTTAGGCTCCACTTAAGCATAAGAGTCCATCTCACTAATATTTTGTTTCACGTCACGATAGTCTAAAGAACACCTCAAGACTAACTAACAAAATGCCTCTCATATTGTGAGATATACATACAATTTTCCAGTTTGTCAATAATCTCAGTTTTCACCATTTTTGACATTTAATCCCAAAATTACGTTCAAGAGTGGCAAACCTAAATTGTCACGAACACCCAACTAAATACTAGTGATAACTGGCAGAAATGCCAGTTATTATAAGCCTTTTATTTAGAATTATGAGGGTTAATAAGTAGAAAATGCGGTGATAATATTTATAATTTGCGAAAAATTGAGTTTTGCGTCGATTAGCACCTAAATCCTCACTGACCCCAATATTATGCATTACTCCGTGCCAAATTGTCTATTTTTGTAGCTATCGCAGGAATCAAACGCATGCGTTGGAAATAAGCAATCGCAGATAAACGCATGCGCTGAAGCCAGGCGACCACAAAGACCAACGCATGCGCTGAAAACCGAGCTATCGCATAGACGAATGCATTCGGTGATCGAATGCATCCATCGCATGGAAGTTGCGGTAATCGAATGTGTCCATCGCATGGAAGTTGCAGTGATCGAATGCGCCCATCGTATGGAAGTTGCGGTGATCAATTGGAAATTGTAGCCACGG